>NW_006922082.1:373164-433916 GCF_000298275.1 Orycteropus afer afer | reverse complement strand
ACATGCTTAACTAGTTCTGGCAATAGTTGAAGAGATTTTTCTCTTCCCATTGATTTGCTTTGGTGCCTTTGTCAAAATCATTCGACCCAATACTAGGATGGCTCTTGCTATCTCTTTCAATACTAAGCACCCCAAGTAAACATGTGCCTTGTGTAGTATTTGGCTACTCAAAGTGGGGCTCAAGAACCAACAGCACCACGTCATGGGGGAGCTTGTTAGAAATGCAGAATCAGGTGCCACTCCAGGCTACTGAATTCGATAGGTATTACTATTACTAGTACTATTTTTTTTAACCCTCAGATGATTCATAGGCACATTGAAGTTTGAGGCACATTGATGTAGATAATTTTTGAGGAAGGAGGGAAAATGTCATCATGCCATATCCTGACTCTCACAGCCTCCCCACACACTGCTGCTGGGGCCTGTTGACCCCTTTCATCTCCCTAACAAGCTAGGTTCAAACCCACCAGCCACTCCTCGGAAGGAAGGTTGGGCAATCCTACTTCCGTAGTGATACTGCCTCGGAAACCCAAGGAGGGGTCGCTATGAGTCGGGGGTGGCTCGACGGCAAATAACAACAACAACAACAACAACAACAAGCTAGATCAGCAGGGCATGGTTCAACTTACCGCCTCCACTCAACCTCTCAACCCCTGGGTCCACCCTTCCGGATAGGTGTTTCTTCGTTGCTGGAGGGGAGGAGAGGACTCACTCCCTAGCCTCACCCTGTAATACCACAATCACCTGCTCACTCACTCAGCAGCTCCAATCCTGCTGCCCTGCCCTCCCCTCCCCACACTTCCTCTCACCCCTGAACTTCGGTTTCCTCAATTACAGAGGGAGATAATAATGGTGTCTATCTCAAGGGCTAATGGGATGCGAAGTGGTGTGAGGAGTGCCTGGGGCATAGAGACAGCATAATAAAAGTCAGCGATCGTCACGGTCATTTCAGCGCCTGTCTCTCAGGAGAAGCTCCTGGACAAAAGCTGCCTTTTTCTCGCAGTCCCATCATCCTACGCCCGGCCAGAGTTGGGCCGTGCCTCGCCTCCAGCCCGACTTCTCCTTCCCTTCTCGGCGCCCCCGGGACAGCGCGCACCCATCATTCTTTCCCTGCACATTGCATTGTCACAGCGAGTTGCCCTGGAGTCTGACCGGTCCCCCAGCCCGTCCTGGGTGCTCTTCAAATCCAGGCTTTCTGCCTTGGTTGTCTTTGAACCTCCAACCCCTGGCGCAGTGCTTGGCACTTGGAGGGCGCTCAATAAATGTTTACGGAATCGAAATATATGTTGAGCGAGTGTCCTCCGGTCCACACGCGGAAGGCGGGGTATGTGAGGGCAGTGAAGACAGAAGGGAAGGCTGGCTGTGTGCCTGAGTATGAAGGGCGCAGGCCAGTGGGCACTTCCAGGCTCTAGGAGGAGGAGAGAGAGGAGGGGGTCGGGGTGGGAGGGCGGAGCCTGGGGCGGCCAGAAGCCCAGGGCTCTCTCCTCTCCTCTTGGTCTCCCTCCTTCCCCCTCCTCTCGTCCTCCACCGCGGGCTCCGCCACCCCCGCCCCTCGTGGCCGCGGCAGGGAGGGGCCGGGAGGGCGGAGCCAGCGACCGCCCAGGCTCCCCGCACCCGCGCGCTCCCGGTCGCCGAGCGGAGCTCGGGGCGCGACGAGGTAGGAGCCCGCGCAGGGAGCAGACAAGGGACCGGGAGCTGCCGCAGGAGGGCCCAGCGGGGCGGGGAGGCCGGGCCGAGACCCGCCCATCGTGCACCCGCGCAGCCTCGCGGCCCACCGCGCTGCTACCCTGGGGACTCTCAGCCCGGCCCCGGGTCCCCGGCCTCCCGCCGCGCCCCCTCGCGGGCGCCCAGCTCCTTTCCCGCCTCTGAGCATCCTCTGTGGCCGCCCCCGAGCGGCCCTGGGGTTCGCCTCTCTTTCGCTCAGCCGCGTGCCTTGTTCGTCCCACAGGTCCCTGCAGAGAGGAGCTGGAGTCGATGTCTGGCAGCCTGGGGGACGTGGGGGCCACTGGAAGAAGCCAGAGGGTGAGCTGGCGTGACGGTGGGGGGCTGGAGGGCCAGGGTACCATTCTTATGCATGTTAGTGTCACTGCTGCTCAGCTCGGTGGGGCTGGCTCCATGTTTACGGAATGAATGAGTCATTACTCCCCTTGTCCCCTTCTGAAGGAGGACTTTTTGAGGTCCACGTGCTGCGGAACATGTTGAGATAGGGGTCCCTCTCCAGCATAGTTGAAACTGACTCTTACTTCTCCACCTCCTCTTTGGGCTCCATTCCTGAGGCTCCCTTTGGTTCAAGTCCAGTCTTGGGGGTGGTGTAGGCCCAGCCAGGTACTTGTTGAAGGTGTGGTGCCCAGGAGACTTGAGCAGGTCTCTCAGAAGGTAACAGAAGAGTGGGGGTGTTGTGGACCAGAGCATTTTGTTAGGCGGGGCCACTTGGCTCCTTCCAGGCCTGCCCAGAAGGGCCCACCTGAGTGTGGATTCTGCCCCACCTTGAGCAAGTTACTGAGTCCCCGAGCCTCTGTTCCTTCATCAGTAAAATAGGAATATTTTGATCTGTTCTTCACGGTTTTGTGTGAATTAAGGAAGATGTCACATAAAATTGCTCAGCACATACTTGGTATATCAGCGTACTTGGCAAATCTTAGTTTTCTTTCTCTCCCCATGTCTCGTGCCTCCCCCTCCAAAAAAACCAAAACAAGCTCACTGCCATTGAGTCAATTCCGATTTATAGCGACCCCATTGGGTTTCCAAGGTTGTCAATCTTCACAGAAGTAGACTGCCTCATCTTTTCTCCACAGAGTGGCTGGTGCATTCGAACACTGACCTTTTTGGTTAGCAGCCAAATGCGTTAACTACTCCACCACCAGAGCTCCTTACCCCAAAAAAGTGAGCAGAATTGTTTGTCCCTATCCCCTCTGACCCTAAATTGGTTATGCATAGATATGTAATAACGGCTGAGTGAATATGCTTGGTGGAACTTCAGTATCTCCCTCTCTCCCTTTCCTCCAGACCCTGCAGGAAGAGCCGTGGCTCTGACGGGGGGCCCAGGCATGCCGGTGCTGTCTGAGGACTCGGGTGAGTGTCCCTGGGGCTGGTGCCCACCTGGTAGCCAGAGCTGAAGGGAGACCAGGCTACGGCTGGTGCTGTCACTTAGAAGCTGCCTTCCTTGCCTCCAAGCCCTGGGAAAGAGAGCCTGGGGCAAGACTGCCCATGGCAGGCTCAAGTGTTGTTTGAGAGTCCACGGGGATCCTGAGGGACAGGAAGTACCCGTTGCATTGACTTTTTTTTTTTGTTTCTTACACTTTCCTCAGGTTTGCATGAGACTCTAGCACTGCTGACCTCTCAGCTCAGACCTGACTCCAACCACAAGGAGGAGATGGGCTTCCTGAGGGATGTGTTTAGTGAGAAAAGCCTCAGTTACTTAATGAAGGTAAAGTCCCATTGCATCTGCCTGGTTAGGATTTTTAGAGGCCTAGGGAGCTCTGGTGGTACAGTGGTAAAAGCATTTGGCTGCTAACCAAAAGATTGGCAGTTCAAGCCCACCAGCTATTCTGTGGGAGGAAGATGAGGTAGTCTGCTTCCATAAAGATTGATAGCCATGGAAACCCTGTGGGGCAGTTCTACTCTCCCCGGTAGGGTCACTATGACTCAGAATTGACTTGATGGCAGTGGGTTTGGTTTATTTTTTGGGGTGGTGCCAATAGTTTGTGCCTAAGGCACTTGACTGCTAACCAGAAGGCTGGTGGTTCATACCCACCAGCCACTCCTCGGAAGGAAGGTTGGGCAATCTACTTCCATAGTGATACAGCCTCGGAAACCCAAGGAGGGGTTGCTATGAGCCGGGTCTGACTCGATGGCACATAACAACAACAACATTAACTGAAGGGTTGGAAATTCAGATTTACCCCATGATGCTGTGGAAGAAAGTCCTGATGATCTCCTTCCATAAGATTAAAAACCAAAAACCAAACTCATTGCCATTGTGTCGAATTCTGACTCGTAGTGACCCTATAGGGCAGGGTAGAACTGCCCCATTTGGTTTCTGAGGCTGTAAACCTTTTGCAGAAGCAGACTGGTGGGTTCAATCTGCTGACTTTTCACTGAGCATCTGAGCACTTAACCACTGAAGCACCAGGGCTCCTTTCTGTAAGATTGCAGCCACTGAAGACCCTATGGTGTACAGTTCTGCTCTGAAGCACGTGGTGTCACTAGGAATTGGAATCAATTTGACGGCAGTGGGTTTGGTTGGTTGCCTTAGATGTCTGTGGTCCACAGAGGCCCCAGAAAGGTCTTCACTAACCTAGCCAGGCAGGGCTTTCTCTTATGCCACTCAGTCAGTGAGCCTGTCTGCAGGCCCAGCTATCCCTGCAGCCATGAGTGGGGTGTATGGTGTCCAACTGGCCTGGGGGTTCCCAGCCTGAAACCTGCTGTCTTTGCAGATTCACGAGAAGCTCCGCTATTACGAGAGGCAAAGCCCCACCCCAGTCTTGCACAACGCCATGGCCCTTGCTGAGGATGTAAGCCCCAGGGTTTTCCTTATGGTGTCCGCCCGCTCCCCAACCTGTGGGGTCCCTTCATCTTGCCTTGTTGCCATTACTTAACCAAGGAACATCAGGAATGGGGACTCCCAAGAGGTGTCTCCATTCCTCATCCTCATCTTCCTCCCCAGGCCTCTTGGCAGGCGGGAGGAACTCTGAGCCTTGGACTGGGTCCCGAGACACGATGACATATGATGCCCCCTTACTGTGTGTTCTTGAGAAAGTCTGTTTCCTCAGTGGCACAATGAGAGTGTTTGCCTTGGATCGGCAGTTTCCAAACGGTTCCGAGGACCGGAGCTATGAATAGGGCAAAGAAGCACGTCAGGCCTAAGCCTTTGAGGCCCAATGCGAAGTCCTGAAGGAAAGGACCCTGCAGCATGCCCTGGCTTACTAGCTTAGGCATCTCTGCTTTCAAAGGAGTGCCTGTTGGTTTCTTGTGGACCTAGTGCTCTGGGATGTGTGCTTTGGCAAAAGCTGTGCCAGTTGATTACCAAGGCCATTCCAGCCCCTGAATAAATGCACCTCCCCCAGGAGATGGTCTGGTAGGGGCTGGGTACAGCCTATGGCTGCAGGTCCCTGAGTCTTTTCTCCACATGGAGCAGGCATTGGGGACATATTAGACACCTGGTTCCTGGGTTCAGTGCTGCCTGTACTACTAGGTCTGTGACATCAGACAAGTCACCCTTTGAGCCTCATCCATAAAATAGCACAGTGGTGAAGGACGCAGACTGTAGAGCCAGATAATCCCAAATTCAAATCCTGCCTGTGCCACTTACGTGCTGTGCAACCTTAACCGAATATTTAATCTCTCTGAGCTGCAGGATTCTCATTTGCAAAATGGCAAAATAATAGTACCTGTTTCATCTAGGTTTGTAATGAGGCTTAAATGAGAAGGTCCATGTAAAGCAACCAGCACACAATAAGGGCTTTCTAAATTTAGTTCCTGTTAGGATTTCCCTGTCTCTGGGTGGTATGAACGGTTAAGTGCTTGACTCCTAGCAGAAGGGTTGGTGGTTTGAACCCACCTAGAGATATCTGGAAAGACAGACTTGGCAGATTGCTTCCAAAAGGTCACAGCCTTGAAACCCCTCTGGAACAGTTCTGTTCTGCATGCACAGGATCGCCATGAGTTGGAATCAGCTTGGCCATGGGTTTAGTTTTGGTTTTGGTTTTGTTGTGAGGATTCAATGAGTTCCATGTAAAGCAAACAGCACACAGTAAAGGTTTTGTAGATGTAGCTCCTGTTAGGATTTCCAATGCAGAACTGCTCAGCACTCCTGGTCCCTGGCCTGGTTCCCCTGGGGAGGATGAGGGTCAGCTGTGCCCTGGGTCTGAGCAGGGTTTTTTCCATGGGGCTCCCAGCAGGCTCGCGGCAGGGAGATCCCCACCCCTTCCCCAGCCCCAAGCTGTCTGTGTCATTCTCTCATCCGCTGCAGGTGATGGAGGAGCTGCAGGCTGCCTCTGTGCACAGTGATGAGAGGGAGCTGCTCCAGCTGCTGTCCACCCCCCACCTCAGGGTAGTCACGCCGCAGTCCCTGCCCGCCCACACCTTTTGTGTCTTCTGGGATGGGGGTGGCAGGGAGTGCTTGGTGGTGAGACAGAGGAGACTCCTTGTGAGGAGGCAGAATCTGGGGGGGGGTCTCCTTGGCATGTGATCCAAGACCACCAAACGACTGCCCAGACGTGACCCCCTGACCCTTGGTGAGCTGTGGAACCAGCCCTCCGTTTCTCTGTCCCTCCTGATAGGCTGTGCTCATGGTACATGACACCGTTGCCCAGAAGAATTTTGACCCTGTCCTCCCTCCTTTGCCTGATAACATTGATGAGGATTTTGAAGAGGAATCAGTGAAGATCGTCCGCCTGGTGAAAAACAAGGAACCCCTGGTATGTGGCACCAACTGCCTTCCCCATTCCAACCCTCTTCCTCCCACTGCATCCTACCTTGAACATGAAACTGGGAAGGAATCTTCCTGAAGTCTTTGGAGTGGGTGATGG
The DNA here is from genome assembly GCF_000298275.1 of Orycteropus afer afer. Taxonomy (NCBI): domain Eukaryota; kingdom Metazoa; phylum Chordata; class Mammalia; order Tubulidentata; family Orycteropodidae; genus Orycteropus; species Orycteropus afer. The sequence continues at coordinate 427,386 of NW_006922082.1, read as the reverse complement.
CAGCTTCTAGGACTGCTGCTAGTGCTAGTCCTTATGGCAACTTTGTGGGTAACATACCCCTTTCTTTGTGGGACATAGCCCCCCTCATTCCACAGTTACCCCATGTAATAAATAACCTGCCCTGATCATTGAGCGCTGAACCAAAGGTTGGCAAATCTAGCCCACCACCCATTTTTATAAATAAAGTTTTATTGGAGCATGGCCACACCCATTTATTTATACATCGTCTGTGGCTGCACGTACACTGCAATGGCAGAGCTGAATAATTGTGGCAGAGACAGTTGGGTCTGCAAAGCCTAAAATATTTACCCCCCCAGCCCCCTTCTCAGAATAAGGACGCTTGTGGTGCAATGGTTAACCACTTGGCTGCTAACCAAAAGGTTGGCAGTTCAAACTCACCAGTGACTCCATGGGAGAGAAGACCTGGTAATCTGCTCCTATAAAGATTACAGCCTAGCTAACCCTGTGGGGTAGTTCTACTCTGTCTTGTAGGGTAACTATGAGTTGGAATCGACTTGACAACACAAAACAACTTCTCTGAATACTGGAGTTCCTGAGTGGTGCATGTGGTTAATAATAGTTAATGCTCACCTTTAAGGCTTTTCGCTGCTAACCAGAAGGTCAGTGGTTCAAACCCACCAACTGCCCCATGGAAGAAAGATGAGGCAGTCTTCTTCTGTAAAGATTTAAAAAAACTCAAAAAACAAACTCATTGTCATCAAGTTGGACTGACTCCTAGCAACCTCTCCTTGGGTTTCCAAGATGGTATCACTATGGAAGTAGATTGTCCAACCTTCCTTCTGAGGAGTGGCTAGTGGGTTTGAACCGCCAACCTTCTGGTTAGTAGTCAAATGCCTTAGGCACTGTGCCACCAGAGCTCCTCTGTAAAGATTTACAGCCTTGGAAACCCAGTAGGGGTTGCTATGAGTCAGAATGGACTCCATGGCATGAGTGAGTAAGAGTGTGCAGCCTGAAAGGTTGGAGGTTCGAGTCCACCCAGAGGTGCCTAGGAAAAAAGGCCTGGCAATCTACTTCTGAAAAGTCAGCCCTTGAAAACCCTACAGCGCATGTTCTACTGTGACGTACGTGGGGTCTCCATGAGTCAGAATTGACTCTACAGCCCCTAGTTTTCTCTGAATACAATACTGAGAAAGCTCAAGGCACCAGATACTCTTCACTCTGGCTGGCAGATTGCTACCATTTTGGTCCTTGTTCAGTGTCGATTTCTTGAGCCAAGTAACAGATTGTTTACTAGATGGAGAGAAATGGTGGACGTCCAGAGAAACCGATGCTCATCCAAGAGAATGCCACATCCAGCCTTTCCTACTTTCACTTTCACCAAATAACCTCCAATGAGCTGCTTCTGCAAATGGATGAGGATCTGTCTCCTGCCTCCGTTTCTTCCTCTGCACCCTGCAGCAGTCATCTGTCAACTCAGCAAATGGATTGGGAGCCCTCCTATGTGCCAGGCACTGTGTTGGGCGCTGGTACTTCACAGATGAATGAGAGACTTAGTCCCTGCCCTCTGGGAGCTTGCAGGCATAACAGGGAGGCAGAAAGTTCTTATATCTAGTCTGAGGAGGGAGTGACTGAGGATGGGATGGTGAATGATGGAAGGCTTCTTGGTAGAGGTGATGCCCAAACTGAATTCCTGAAAAAGGGAAAGGAGTTTGCCAGAAAGAAAAAGGAGGAGAAGGGCACTCCAAGCAGTAAGAACTGCCTTGCAGACGCATGGGAAGGTGGACAGCACAGTGTGTTCAGGGAGTGCCTAGCTGCTTGCTGTGGCTAAAATGTCATATTTGAAGTAAAGGTGACTGAGGTGAGGCCAGAGAGCTCGGTGAGTCAGATCATAAAGGGCCTGATTTTCCACACCCAGTTACCTGATCCCCAAGACAGTAGGAAACTATTGCACGGTTTTAAACAGGGAGTAATGTCTCAGTTCCTAAGGTCTGGCTAGAGCATAATTGGTTCCCTTCAGCAACACCAAAGGTCCCTGCAGTTGGTTATAGAGGCAGGTTGAGAATTTGCTGGCATGTGTTATCCCCATTAAATGGCCGTGTGAATGGCAGGGGCTGTGACAGGAAAGAGAAAACACTGGATTCAGAGTCACTTAAAGCTTTGCTCTGTGACCTTGAGGGAAATGCTTAGCTTCTTTGAGCCCCAGGCCCTCATCTCTAAAACGGGATTTTACTGGGCTTCACAAATAGTAATGGGCTGTACTGTACTAATGCCGACGGTCGTGGGGGCGCAGTGGTAGACCTCTCACCTTCCATGTAGGAGACCTGATTTTGATGCCTACTAACGTACCTCAAGTGCAGCCATCCCCCGTCTGCCAGTGAGGCTTGTGTTGCTATGATGTTAAGCAGGTTTCAACTGAGCATCTAGACTAAGATGAACCAGGAGGAAAGGCCTGGTGATCTGTTTGCCAAAAAATCAGCCAGTGAAAGCCCTATGGATCACAATAGCCTGATCCCATTATGCATGGTGTTGCCATGAGTTGAGACTGGACTCAAAGGCTGCTAACCACATACTGATGTGAGATGTTGGTTTTATTGCAGCATGTCCTTAGTGTGGGGAAGTTCTGTACTGCTCTGCTGTCTGGGGTGAAGAAGGAGGGACAAGGGAGGTTCTGTTGGGCTCGGTGAGTCCGTGTCTGAGGTGTGGGGCTGCTTCTTAGGACCTACATTCTCTGTGTCCAATGCAGGGTGCCACCATCAGACGGGACGAGCACTCGGGGGCTGTAGTCGTGGCCAGGATCATGCGAGGGGGTGCAGCAGACCGGAGTGGTGAGTGGCGGCAGTGCAGGCCTGGCTGAGGTGATGGTTCCAGAGCTTTCCCCCTGTGGCCACAGGTCTCCCTCCACACTCCTATCCAGTCACCTGTTTAGGATATGCCTCACTTTCTTGGAGTGGGGCTGGAATTCTCATCTCCTTCGCAAACCCAGCAGAAATTGTAATTGTTTGAAAATACAACATGTGTGGAGCACTTTGGGAGTAATCAGAAAGAGCTCATGTGCTGGCTTAGGACTATGAGAGTCAAGACATAGCATGGGACAAGAATAATCCTTACCTGGGGACAAGGGAGACCCAGTTCCCCAGCACCCAGGTTGCTATAGCAAGCAAGCCATTGTTACTGAGGGGAGAGTGTTCATCTCCGGGCTTTGTTTGGGTGGAAAGCAAGCTGAGAATCACTGGTGCGTGGAAGAGCTACTCGACAGGGAGCCAAACCTCCTGGCCATTCTGGGGGTGTTAACCTAAAAGGTTGGGGATCACTGTGTAGAGAATCCTAGGCCTTCCTAAACATTAGGGAACACATGAATCCCTCGGAGATCTTCTTCAAATGCAGATTCAGATGCAGTAGGTCTTGGGTGGGCCCAAGATTTTGCATGTCTAAGATTCTGCGTATCATACCTGATGCTGATACTGTTGGCCCAGGGACCATGCTGAGTAGCAGATAGGGCCCTAGTATGTAGAGACACTTATCATTAAACCAGAGGCTAATAGATGGGTGTGTTTAGTGCTCTTCACTGTCATCTTGAAGTTTCCTCACTAAGACTTGAGTGAGTTCTTTTTTTATTATTTATTTATTTTTTCATTGTGATTTGGGTGAAGATTTACAGAGCAAATTCACTTTCCATACAGCAGTTCACATATACTTTGTCTCATGTCATTGACCACAGTTTACCACAATGCAATAGCTCCCCTCCATTTCCTCCCCATAGTTACCTCTTCCCAGTATCCATCCCTGCATACATTGAGTGAGTTCTTGCAGTGTTTCTGTAAACTTAGGAAGAATTAATGTGAAGAATTAATGATGTTTTTAAAGAGGCAGACATTGTAGCCAAAGAGCATGGTCTTTCCATGTCAAAATAGCTGAGATTGAAGGAGCCCTGGTAGAGCAATGGTTAAGAACTCGAGTGCTGACCAAAAGATTGGCAGTTGAACTCACCCGGTGCTTTTGTGGCAGAAAGATCTGCTCCTGTAAAGATTACAGCCTAGAAAACCCCATGGGGTCACATGGAATTGGTGTGAGTTGGAATTGACTGGATTGAATAACAGCATTCCCATCCCCCCACCTGATCTCGGAACACAGAGCACTCGAAAAAGTCAGTATCTCTTAAAAACAAACACACAAACAAATAAACCGATGCTTGAATACCAATACCATTATTTCTTAGCAGCATGGCTTTGGGTAAGCTATTTAATCTTTCTGGGGCTCAGCTGCCAACTTGTAAATTGGGGCTTTTCACTGTGTGGTTGTGGGACTGTGATGTGGGGGAGGCACCCAGCATCCATAGAGACTCAGTTCAGCCCAGTCTCATCTCCTGCATTTTGACCTCACAAGGCTGCCCTATAGTGGGTTCCTTAGGTGGAACCCCAGCTCTGAGCTCCAGGCCTGGGCCCCTTCCTGTGTTGACACTTTGCCCTGTCTTCTCCTAGGCTTGGTGCATGTTGGAGACGAGCTTCGAGAAGTCAATGGCATCACAGTCCTACACAAGCGGCCTGATGAGATCAGTCAGATTCTGGTCCGTGCTTCTACATCATTGGGCAGGGTTCCTTAGAGACCTAAACCAGGGCTTTTCCCGGAGCTGGGTAACTTCTGGCTCAGCCTCCCTGTTTTCACGAGGAGGCGGCTGGTGAAGGGTTCTTGGTGTGCCCAGGGGGCAGGAGGAGTGGAGGGTCCAGCCCACCTACTTCTCTCAGACTCCTTCTCAGCACAGCCATCTCCCCCTGGCTCCCACTTCTGGGGTCACTTCTCCAGGACCTTCTCAAAGTAGCCTCTTCTTTGAAAGGGGCTGAGGGAGCACGGGGTTTGAAGTCAGCCGGCCCTAGGTTTGAATCCTGATTCCACCCCTTTCTAACTGTGTGGCCCTGGACAATCATCAGATCATTCTTAGCTTTTGTCTTCTTTTCCTTAAAGTGGGGACGGGGTTGCTCTCTCAACCTATGTGTGGTTTTCATTAGAATATGAACATCTGGAAAAGGGTAAAGCACTTCACAGCTGTAAGGGGATCATAAGGTATTAAATGCCAGGACAAAAGTTTAAGTGGAAAGTGACATATTTAAAAGCCCCAATCATAGTTTTGTCTTCTTTATCCTTGGGCATCCTGCCCTGACATACATTCTTTAATAAATTCTGATGGTTTTTAGGGCAGTAACAGGATGAGATCTGGAGAAAGGAGGCCCCCAGCTCTAAGACACCCCCAATAGGAGACCTGGATTACAGACAGATATCCCAGTCTTTTTGCCCTCACATCCACCTCTGGTTCTAGACACTGACCAGAGTGGGTGGTCTGGGCTCTCCGTGTGGCAGATGTAGGGCTCTTGGGGTCTGGGAGGATTCTTCCTCTCGGGCTTCCCAGCATGGGGTGCGATCTCTGTTGGCTGGGGGTGAGGGGAGCCCCAGAGAGGTAGTGGTGGCCTGAGAGAGGAGAGCCCATTGGGAAGCAAAAGAGGGAAGTACCAAGTTGGGCATGAAAGCAGAAAATGCAATGGAAGCAGTTTGTTCAGATGACCCTTGAAGAAAGAAAGAGGGAGAGTCCTTTGGGACAGTGACAGTCAAGAAGGATGGAGAGTTGGAAGTTAACGCCTGAATTGCCCTTGGGCTCTCATTTAAAATCTTCCATCCCTTTGTCCCATAAAAATACGGAGTCTTGGTTTCATAGGTTGTGAGCTTTGCTTCAGGTTCATTCAGGGCCCCTTTGTCGAAGCGTAGGCTGCAGGAGAGGCTGCCCATCTAACTCTCTTTCTGAACTTGAGTTTGTTGACCTGGGAAGTTAAACTTGAACTAATGGAGGGTCAAACCCGGAAGGTGATAAGCTCCTACATTCTTCCCTTGCAGGCTCAGTCCCAGGGATCCATTACCTTGAAAATTATCCCGGCCACCCAGGAGGAGGATTGCTTGAAGGAGAGCAAGGTATGGGGGGCTGGGGTCATCAGTGCCCTGGCTGGAGGCTGGAGGTGGTGGGATGCTCCAGCGCAGTTTTCTGAAATGGTCATCCTGGGCGAGATCTTAGATCTGGTCCTAGAAATGTGTGCCCCATAGAGAACTTTAATTGAGTCACAGAGTGATTCATTGATTTGTACCCTGCCTCTTTCTAAGCAGGATTTGACATGGCTTACTAATAAAAGACAAGGTTATTGGAATAGAAATAGGAGATCAAGGCCATGAAGAGGAGGAGAAGGTACCGAGTGTGCTGGATTTGGGCCCAATTAAGCAACTGGCATTTGTTTAATTATTCACTGAGTTTTTGAGCCTGCCTTTTGTGCTGGGCAGAGATGCTGGAGAGAAAGGATGAGTAATAGCTTCAAGGGTTCTGTGTTCAGAGAGGGAGGTTGGGTAGCAGCCCTTTCATTGCTGTGTGATAAGTACTTTGGAAAGATTTGGTACAAAGAGTTACAGGTGCTTTGGAAGGCGTCACAATATAGGAGGACCAAGTATAGCCTGGGGACCAAGGCTTGAGAAGGGTGAAGGTAAGTAGGACTTCCTGGTGAAGCAGTAGGGGAGGGAATTTCTGGCAGGGGCACTGTGGAGAGGAACATGTTGGGGATCAGGAAGAAAGAGCCATGTGGTGGGGCCCAAGGGAAGGGTGATGAGGGTTGAGCTGGGAAGATGGTTTAACACTTGCTTCTGAATGGCTTCCACTGTTGAGGGTTTTGGCTATAATCTCTGCTTGATTTGGAGTCTCTTAGTGGCTGACTCTGAGACAAGGATTCTAGTGCAAATAGTTTATTTGGGAAGTGACCCCAAGAAACACCGGTACAGGTGGAAGGGAAGGGAGGCAACCCAATAAAGGGTATGTTGTCAAGGAAAGAATCACTGTGGGCAACTGGACGTTAATCCCCACAGTCTGTGCTCAGGAAGTTCTTATTCTTCTCTAACTTAATCTTTTCTGATTAGTACATAAAGGAACATTTATTTATCACAGGTCCCCCCCCCCTTTTTTTTTAATCTATCTGCCACTGAAGTAACTGGACCCTACTATTCTGAAAATAGAAATAAAATAAATCCATGCCACTGAATTCTAAAAGGACAAGGAAGTGTCACAAAATCTTGTGTCCTCCCACCTTTTTTTCTAGAATGGAGGCTTTGGGTGAAGGGGCGAGTTGGAGGTTGGCCCTGTCTATGACCGATAAGGCAGAATAGAGCTATGAGGCACCTGCAGAAGCTGGAACCTGCGTAAGGCAGAAGGCTGTCAGAAAAGGAAAACTCAAATATTTTCCATTAATAGAGGTTGATAGAAAAGTGGCAAGACTGTATCCCGTCAAAGGTGGAAAACTTGTGAGACCCAAGAAAATAAGGCAGTTCTGCTGAGTTCCTGCTCTCACAGACTTCACTGTGTAAAAATGTGGATGTGAATTGCCCAGTGAACAAAAACCAAAAAAAACAAACTTACTGCCATCAACTCGGTCCGACTCACAGCGACCCCTCCTTAGGTTTCCAAGGTGGTATCACTACGGAAGTAGATTGTCCAGCCTTCCTTCCGAGGAGCAGCTGGCTGGTGGGTTTGAATCGCCAGCCTTCTGGTTAGCAGTCAAATGCCGAAGGCCCTAGGCCTACAGAGCTCCCTGCCCAGTGAAGAGGTATGAGGAATCAGTAACAGTTCAGCGGGGGAGCTGCTGACTTCATTGGGGCAGTTAGCATATCAAAAGTAACATTAGAGTTACAAATTGTGCTGGCCTCTACTATTTGTTCCCAGGACTAATTTTTGTTCTGTGTTTGCTAAAAGGCCCTTAAGGAGCTCTGGTGGTGTAGTGCCTAAGGCATTTGACTGCTAACTAGAATGTTGGTGGTTCAAACCCACTAGCCACTCTGCAAAAGGAAGACTGGGGACAGTCTACTTCTGTAAAGATTTACTGCCTCGGAAACTCAAAGAGGGTCACTATGAGTCGGAATCGACTCAATGGCAGTGAGTTTGTTTTTTTTTTTTTAAAGGCCCTTATGAGGACAGCAGATCAGATAAGTAAGGAAGTATTTAGGTTGGAAAGAGAGCTATGAGTTGGCTTTCATCTATTAATTTTCTGATTCTTGATGGACTTCCTGGCTATAATGTCCAAAATGGTTCAGGAACAATAAGATAATTTGTGCACTGTGTTTCTGTTTAACTTTCTTTCTAATTGTGAATGGTAGTTGTCATTTGACCTTCTAAGATGACATAGACACATCTGTGCTCACATGGAGAGGGACAGCCTCCCCACAGCCCTTCCTCCACAGGTGTTCATGCGAGCCCTCTTCCACTACAACCCTCGGGAGGACCGAGCCATTCCCTGCCAGGAGGCGGGCCTGCCCTTCCAGCGTAGGCAGGTCCTGGAGGTGGTGAGCCAAGATGACCCCACGTGGTGGCAGGCCAAGCGAGTGGGGGACACCAACCTTCGAGCCGGCCTCATCCCCTCCAAGCAGTTCCAGGAGAGGTGGGTCTGGGATGTGCTATAGGGGGTGGTTCTGGAGTTGCCAGAGGCACAAATCTATAACAATCCTCCAAGTCTCTGTCACCGCAGCCAGAGGGGCACACAACTGTGTGTTGTTCCTTGAGGTAAGTACCAATTATACTTGTGTTTGTTCTTCTTGTCCCCTAACTAGTGATGATGGCTGTTTGGGATTTAGATAAACATATGGAAATTTATATTATTAGTGTATATTTCTTAATACTTATGAAAAAAACATTGAGAAATAACATATACAAATATAGAAAAGGAGGACTAGGAAAATTACCCAAAGTCTTGTGATTAGACAGCATAATTTATTTCCTTATACTTTCTACATGAGTATTAAAGAATTTATGGTATTACTTTTTTTAAAACTTAACATTTTAGCATTAGCTTTTCCCATGTTAGGAGCTCTGATGATACAGTGGTTAAAGCATAAAGCTGCTAACCAAAAGGTTGGTGGTTTGAACCTACTAGCTGCCCCATGGGAGGAAGATGAGGCAGTCTTCTTCCATAAAGATTTACAGCTTTGGAAACCCTATGGAGCCATTCTACTCTGTCCTATAGGGTCACTGTGAGTCAGAATTGACTTGATAGCAGTGGGTTTGTGTTTGTGTTTTTCCCACATTATTATATATTACCGTGTGACCTATCATCACTACTAGAAGACTATATAATATTTTATTGGGGGACGTATTATCCATTTATAGGCAGCAAGTATTTACTGTTATTTGAGCTAATCTCTTACAGGCTCCTGGGAACCCATGGTTTCTGCCTTGGAGGAGCTTATAGTTTATTGGAAAATCCAGATATTCAAATGGTCACTTTACATAAATGTGATGAGTGCTAGGGAGGAGGACATGATTCTCTGCAAGTTCATACTAGGAGGGTTTGTCCTCATCTGAGTGCGCAGGGGGAGCCCTAGTGGTGCACTGGTTAAGCACTTGGTCGCTAGCTGAAAAGTCCATGGTTGGGACCTGCCAGCTGCTGCACAGGAGAAAGGTGGGTCAGTCTGCTTTCACAAAGATTACAGCCTTGGAAACCCTATGGGGCAGGTCTACTCTGTCCCGTAGGATTACTGTGAGTTGGAATACACTTGATGTTGGTGGGTTTGTTTTGGTTTGGGTTTGGGAAGGCTTCTCTGAGGAAGGTTGTACGTTAAGTATGTATTGGCTCCCTGCCCTTTAGATTGTCTCTGATTTTTCACCACTGGAAGTCTGCAGTAATCTTGCACATAGAATATTCCCATATTTCAAATGATTTCTCTCGGATAGATTTCCAAAGTATATGTAAATCTGGATCAGAAGGTATAGTGATTATAACTGCATCGCTTCTCCTGAGCTGGGTAGCCCTCTTCACATTTTTTGGTGTGTGGAACCTGGTAACAACAGAACCTTAAGGTTCAGTCATTTTGCTGGTCTCACTGTTTGGGCCCTGGATGGGCCAGCAGGCTCAGCATCATCTGGGAACGTGTTAGAAATGCAAATCCTATGCCCCATGCCAGGCCTGTTGAATCAGAAACTCCAGGAGCTGGCCCTTTGTTCTAACAAGTGTTCCAGGTGGCTGTGAGGCACTGAAGTTTGAGAAATGCCTCTCTGTTTCCTCAGGGCAGCCCCAGACCCTCCTACATTTTGGTTTCATAGGTCTTGGCAGAATCTTACAAGGGGTGTAGAGGAAGACTGTGCAGCTGCATTTAAATGTGGAAATATATACACACCCCCAAGAGCCTCAGGGCATTTACCACACTCCCAAGTGAGACCTTGGTTGGCTGCCTCTCCACTGGCAGCCATATTGGATAGTATGGCAGGGCTGAACTCCATATTGTGTGTGTTGAGGGGGACATTAAATTAGGGTCACTTCCACCCCCAGCCTCTCCTGGGAGTCATTCTGCTGTTTTCCAGCTTCCTCAGGAGCTAATCTCTTACAGTCTCCTGGGAACCCATGTTCCAGGTTCCATGGTTCCAGCCTGGTTTGGGGGTAGGGATGAGAGTGAAAATGGGACCTCTCTTCTGGGCAATCAACCATAGAAAAGTCATGACCAGTCACTGAGGTGGTTACTAAGCTGGATCTTTGTGGGCGGCCATCTTGGGCTGGACAAGCTTCTCCCAGAGCAAGGGACTTGGTTTCTTCCTTCTTGTGAACAAATAAACTGTCCACATAGACATGTCCCCTTTACCGGACTCGGTGTCAGTTAGGTGGTCCTGGGAACACCGGGCTTGTGCTCACCTGCAGATCAGGCCTTGGCTTCCCCACATCTAGGAAGCTCCCTCTGACTAGTCCTCATGTCTCAGCTCATAGGCCCTACCCATCTTCTTGTCCTCACAGGCGACTGAGCTACCGGAGAGCCACAGGCACCCTGCCAAGCCCCCAGAGCCTCAGGAAGCCCCCCTGTGAGTAAATTGGCAAGGATGGTACCTCGGGGAGGGGCTGGGATGAGGACATGGAGGCTTCGTGCCTGGAAGAAGCAGGCACTGAGCTGGAGGGACCTAAAGGTCCTGTCTGAGCTTGCAGGCCTCAAGAACAGTGGAGTGGGGTTGGGTAGCTATTCCCTGGAGAGGAGCTTCTATATTTGGGGCCCAAAGATGCCACTGGGCAGTAGTTAACATCTCTCTCAAAATTGTTTGCACAACTTTGTATGCTTTGTGTTCCAGCTTTTATTAGATTCTTAGGGGGCTTTCTGACCCTGAAAAGTCTAAGAACAACTGATGCTGGAAGGAATGGAGATGGCTAGGAGTCCCATTCCTGTGTGTTAGGGTTAGCAGATGTAGCAAATAAAAGTACAAGTCGCCCAGTTAAATTTGAATTTCAGATAAGCAACAAATTGTTGTTCAGTATAAATGTGTCCCATGTAAAATGTGAGAGAGAAAAAAAAAAAAAATCAAATCCACTGCCATGGAGTCAATTGACTCATAGTGACTCCCATTAGGTTCCCAAAATGATAAATCTTTATGGAAATAGGTTGCCCCATCTTCCTTCCACAGAGCAGCTGGGAGTTTGAACGGCCAACCTTCTGATTAGCAGTCAAATGCCTTAGGCACTTGTGTCACCAAAGCTCCTTATGTAGGAGATACTTATACTGAAAAAATTGCTTATTGTTTGTCTGAATCCAAATTTAATAGCTCAAGCTCCAAGCAAGCTCACTGCCATTGAGCCGGACCCCCACTGGGTTTCTGAGGCGGTAAATCTTTACAGAAGCAGATTGCCTCATCTTCCGTGAAGCTGCTGGTGGATTTGAACTGCCAATCCTCTGATTAGCAGTCAAATGCCTTAGGCACTGTGCCACCATAGCTCCTTAATTTAACTGGGCAGCCTGTATTTTACCTTATACTCTGTTAACACTTTTCCTCTTAGAAGCATATCCACGTACCTTCTTGTCTTTTAGTTGTCATAGTAGCCCTGTGAAGGAGGTAGAGGCAGGAAGGCATCCTGTTTTCCCAAGTGGAAAAACAGAGGCTTATAAAGTTAAGTGACTGGAGTTGGGCCTGTGATGAGAGCCCCTGTAGAGAAAGGATGCTTTTCCAGAGTCTGGCCTTTTTTTTGGACCACACTCCTGTTGCTTCACAACCACAGAGACTAATAACACCGGGCACCTACGGCTCACTTCTTTTGGTAGAGCCTGGAATGCTGGGGGCTGTCTGAGGCTGGCCTGTGGGCCCAGCCAGTGACTGGGAAGAATTTCCTCCATGGAAATGTGTCAGCCCTGGAATAATGGCTGAGGGAGGCCCTGATGTTTTCTCTCGAGTTTTGTTTGTTGGACCAGGAGGGCTAGTGACCAAGTGAGGGACCCAAGCAGGCCCCCAGCGCTGCCCACCTCATCTTCTGGCGTCTGCATTTCCAGGCAAGTCTCAAACCCCAGCAGAGAGTAAGCCGGTCCTAGTCCCACTGCAGGCACTCCGGAGTGAGTTGCTCTCTGGTTCCGTGGCCATGGCCAATGACCGCTGTCCAGATTTATCTCAAGTTGGAGGGTCTGCTAGATAAATTGGCCTCAAGGAGGCTGCATAAGATGCCAAGGAGGAATGGCTTTCTTTGGCCTGCTAATGAGACCCACAGAGGAAGATTAATTAGAACAGGGTTCCAAGTTTAATAATGCACCACAGCTCGGATCACAGGTTTGTGGGAGGAAAGGCGGACGGGACAGATGGAGGGCTCCTTAGGCACATGGGGCCATGGCTGCTTTTCAGCTGCAGGGCCCCCCAGTTCCCCTCCACTAACGCTGTTCCATCTGTCTTTTGTGCAAACCGCAGATGATCAGCCTTGTGACAAAGGTAGGCCTGGTCTCTGTCCCCTGTGAACATGGGCGAGGCCCCTTTTCTGTGGAATGCCCAGGGCTGGAGGGCTCGTTTGCCTCTCCTCTCAGGGGTGACTGGCCCCTCTGGCTCTTTGCACACCTCTTCCTGCTCTACCAGCTGGACCTGTCTGTTCCTGGAGGCATGCAGAGATGGTGGGGATGAGATTCAAGGACTGGGAGCCCCTCCTTACCCGCCTGGCATGCAGGGCTCAGACTGCCTGGATGCTGGTGATGCTGGCTGTGCGGCTGGGCAAGGCAGGCGGCTGGGGGTGGGAGGGAGGCAGGGTGGAGTGACGTGTCCATCCTTATTCACATGGATCCCAAGTCAAAGGGGCTATGAAGGGGCTCGAACCCTCAACAGGGCCTGGAAGGGCTATTTGGGGCCTGAGTGTGGAGAACTGAGCAAAACAGAAGAACTTGGTCTCCTAGGGGTGGCAAGGGCACAGGATACCTCTTGAGCCCTCCTGAGACACCATCCCTGAGGGCTCTGCCTGGCCAACCCTGGGGCTGAATTCTGGGCAGCCTTGGCACAGCCCCACTGGGCCAGGGTGTGTCTAGCTTGGCTCACTGGCCTCTCTCTCTCTCTCTCTCTGTTTAATTCCCAGAGACCTGTGACTGTGAGGGATACCTCAGAGGGCACTACGTGGGTAAGTGACAGGGGACTCTTGCCTGACACCTGCAGCCCACTCACAGCCCCACCTCAGGCTCCTGGGTCTGGGGGAGATAGGCAGAGTGAACTGAGCCCCAGGAGCTCTGTAAGAGCTGTTGAGCCTCTTGGACCCACATCTCCCCTTCAGCTCTGTCAGCCAGGCCTTGGGGCCCCCACCTCAGCTTTCACTCAGTCCCTGGGAGCAGAGGGAGCCCTGGCAGGATGAGGCCCCGAAGGGGATATAGGTGACTAGGAGGCAAAGGACATCAACTGCTAAATTAAAAGCAACTTAATCATGATCATAACCTTAAATGTAGCTTCTTCAGTGTTAACGCCACTGCCACACCACGATGGAGTCTTTCCTAGTCTCCAGAATGCCTCCACTTCCATTATTTTGCTCAGTCTTTTCAAAGGCCTTAGAGAGAAAGCAAATTTACTGAAAAGTTATAAGAATTGTGCAAAGAACACCCATATTCTATATCCAGATTCACTTTTGAAGCACTCGATTGCTAACCAAAAGTCAGTCGTTCAAACCCACCAGCCTCTCCGTGGGAGGAAGATGTGGCAGTCTGCTTCTGTGAAGATTACAGCCTTGAAAACCCCATAGGGCAGTTCTACTCTGTTCTGTAGGATCACTGTGAGTCAGAATTGACTTAACAGGAACCGATTTGGTTTATTTATTTATTTATTTAAAAAAAGCTTTATTTACTTTATCATTCCATCTGTGTCCATATGCTGATTTTTTTTTCCCCTGAGCCATGTGAGCATTAGTTGTGGATATTGTGTCCTTAACCCTAAATAGTTCAGCAAGCACATAGTGGTGTCACCCGGAGGGTGTGGGGGGTGCAGACCACACAGGTGACACTGTCAAAGGAGTGACCCAAAATGACTTTCTACTCAATTTTTGTGCAGTGTTTCATCAGAAATTTATTTATTTTTTATAAAAATATTCCTATAGTTACTTATAACAACAAAAACATTTTGTCAGCCCAGCTTACCTGTGTCAATATACCTGTAAGGCTAAAACTCTGGGCTGATTTTCTGCTAACGTGCTCTGGTCATTGTTACCCAGTTACAAAGATCACATGGTTTTTCTGCACATCGTACAAGCACACACTGTTGTTTTTGTTGCTGTCGGTGTTTTTATTGCCAAGGATTTGTCAAATTTTCTGATGTTTTGGCTAAAATATTGTGGTAATTAGTGTTTGTGAACCTATATCCATAACTTTAGGAGTTCTGGTAGTGTAGTGCCTAAAGCATTTGACTGCTAACCAGAAGGCTGGTGGTCCAAACCCACCAGCCACTCCTTGGAAGGAAGGTTGAACAATCTACTTCTGTAATGATACTGCCAAGGAAACCCAAGGAGGGGTCGCTATGAGTCGGATGCAACTCGATGGTAGTGAGTTTGGGTGTTTTTTTTTCGTTTATCTATAACTTTGAGAATGAAATAGTAACTAAATGAAAGAAGGAGAACAATAAAAAAAGGCTTCCCCTGATTTATGAATAATGTTGTAACTGATAATGTTGTAATTCAATGTAGAAAGAGTTCACAAAACTATTTTGTTGCTAGTATTCCTATAATCAAGTAAATATTACATGTAAGCAGTTCAGAACTCTATTTATCACATGTTATTTTATGATTAAAATTGATAATATTACTGAGGATTCTGTATGGTCTGGTACAGGAGGTCCATGGGGTGAGCGGTGTGACACAGTGAATGACCGCAGTGGGTTGCACCACCGCCAACATTCTGGTTAGCAGTCAGTGCCTTAGGCATCGTGCCACCAGTGAGGTCGCTGCATGGATGTCCTAAGGACATTCTCTGATATAACCTCAGGATAATTAGCAACTTCTGGGACTAAAACTTTCATGCAGTTCTGTTATCTAGCATACTGTGTATGTTAAAATTCATCACGGTCTCATCAGTGGCCTTATATAGCATGGTCCCTGGTGCAGGATTCAACGTAGGACCACATTGCATTTGTAGATATGTTGCCCCATTTCACAGATGAGAGAATTGAGGCTCAGAGAGGTGAAGAGACTCACCCAATGTCAGTCATCTGCCAAGGAAAACAGTGACCTTGAATCTCAGTGTTTGATGCTGGGCAGTCATCCTTTCATCATAGAACTATGCTTCCCAAACAGCCTCCTGCCTGTAGTGGGAAGTGGTTAGGAGAAGCCAGTGGGACTCAGTCCACCTGCCAGATCTAGCCAGGTAGAGAAAGTCTTGGGACAAATGGTCTGGTGTCCCTCTGCCCATCCCATAAGCTGGTCTTCGGAGGAGCTTCCGGCTGGGCCGCAGGGAGAGGCCGGGCAGCTCACAGGAAGGAAGGACACCTGCTATAGCTGAGTCTCCGGAACTCCTGACCTACGAGGAGGTGGCCAGGTACCAGCACCAGCCCGGCGAGCGGCCACGCCTGGTGGTTCTCATTGGTAGGTGATGTCTTGGGTCTCCAAGGTATGGGATGGTTTCTTCCTGGAGAAGTGGGAAGGGAATTCAGTGGGGACTCTGGTCACCCTCTCCTTTGCTTCCCAGGGTCTCTGGGAGCCCGGCTGTATGAGCTGAAGCAGAAAGTGGTGACAGAGAACCCACAGCACTTTGGCGTTGCTGTTCCACGTAAGAGGGCCCACATGGGTGTGTGTGTACATGTACGTGTGTGTGTGAACATTTCATGGGGACGTGACTCCCAACATCCATCCTGAGCCTTGCTTTATATACAAAATGGCGGACACTGCCTGCCACAGGCATACTGTAGGCCCCTCTGAGGTAGAAGCTGGAGAACTAGTTGTTCATTTTCTGCCTGGGGTGAGAGGTGAGTCGAGAGCACATTGCAGGCAAAGTGGCAGACTCAACACTGAGAAGCGGGGAGGATCATTCTAGCCTCCTCTTCACAATGACCTGACCTGTGGCCTCAGCATCTTTGCTCGGGTAAGAGAGCAGTTCAGGGAAGTTGGGGAGCAGAGGAGCGACATTGCTTGGGTACTCCCTTTTAGCTGGATTCCAGGTTCCTCAGAGTAGCTGAGTGCAGTCCTGGTGATAACACCCTTGGTGATTCCCGAGTCTTCCTCTTGCTAGAGGCAGCCGGGGATCCTGCGATCCAGTGGGCGGGAGGTCCTGGTGATGAGGAAGAGTATGAAAAATGCCAAGCACCATACCAAGAGCTTTTGTGTGCAGTAACTCAGTCAGCCTTCCAAGTAACTCAAGATTTTTATCATCACGTACTGGAGAGGAAGACATTGAGTCTCAGAGGTTAAGTAACCTTCCTAGTGTCACACAGTACGTAAGTGGTGGAGCCAGGATCGGAACCCAGGCAGCCTGGCCCCAAAGTCACATTCTTAAGTAGGCTGCACAGTGGTGTCTCACCTGCTGCCTGCCACTTCCTGCCCTTGAATGTCTTTTTTCTCTCACTCTTGCTTCCTCTGGACTCAGAGGGGTGTAGTGTGGGTGCCTGATGGTCATTGAGAGGGGTGGCAGTAAAGGAAACTTCGCAGAAAGTTCTTAGGCAGGGCAGCTGCAAAGCCTTTGTTTTACTACGCTGCCCTCCTCTGGGCCTGTAGCCTCGTCTGTGGGTTATCAGATCATCTTTCAGAGCCCAGCCTGAAGTGGTGGGGGGAGGCCATTCTGGTAGCATCCGTGATGGACCTGGTAGGCTTTAGGGGGCCTTGGCCTTCCAGGCTGATAGGAATGATAGAAACAGGATATGCAGAAGTTGCTCACAGGTCCTTTAGAAACCCTTAGGTCCATCTTCCAGGGGATCACCTGGATGGCCAAGCCTACTTGCTTCTAGTCACCCCACAGATGGGTGACTTCCTCCCTGTCTTGTTTTTAGGCACTGAGGGAATGAGAGAAGGCTTCCCGGAGGTGGTGACTTTTGTGCTGGATTTTGCAGGGTGAATAGGAGTTTTCCAGGCAGAGGAAAAAAGAAATGCTGTGTATATACCAGGAACAGCATGTATAAAGAGATGAAGGTGTGACCAATAGTAGCAGTGTTGGGGACAGGGGAGAAGTTTGTGTGGAGGATGTGGTAGGAGATGAAGCTGAGCTGGAGATTGGGCAGATCACAAAGGGTCTTATGTAGTCAGCTAAGGTGTCTAGAATGTAATCAGTGGGTGGATATAAGTTCTAAGCAAGGGAATGGTATGATCAGAAAAAATGAGCCCAGTGGCTCTGCCAGAGGTTGGACTAAGATACCCCCCCCACACACACACACGTAGAACACAAAAACATCCCCCTCGGTGGCTCCTGGGCCAGAAAACTATACCTTCCAAACCCCATCTTCCCTTTTGGAATGTTCTAGAATATTTTTTCAGATGTGTTTATGTTCAGTGGGGGACCTGATTTTCCTCAAGAGAGAACATCTCAATTTTATTATGGGAATTAGTGGGAAAAAGCAATGTGTTTTAAAATTGCTTGAGAGCTAGCTTTGCTGAAACACATCTAGTCTGTAAAGGGTCCTCTGTCTTTATGTTTCATTTTCTATCAGAATGAGAAGCAATTGAATAAGGAATTAAAAACATACACTTGGCAGGGTCATCTGTGTTTGCGCCCCCTTTGCTCTCAAAAAGAAAAGCAATTAAGATATAAAAGCTTGGAACTAGGGATCCCTTAGTTGATTTTTTAAAAGTCACGGCGTTTATGGGAGCATTTAGCACAATGGTGAAGGGCATATGCTTGCATGAGATGGAGAGATCCAGAGACAGACTCCAACCCTGAGACCTGCTGGCTGTGGGACATTGGCCACGGTGAGGTGCTTAACCTCTCTGTGCCTCACTTTCTTCCACTGCAAAATAGGAGGCCTTGTTTGACTTGGGTGGTGTCGTATGAAAGAGTTCAGCTGCTAATCAAAACATCAGCAGTTCGAACCCACCAGCTGCCCTGTGGGAGACAGAGGAGGCAGTCTGCTTCTGTAAAGATTTACAGCTTTGGAAACCCTGTGGGGGCAGTTTTACTCTGTCCTGCAGGGTCACTGTGAGTCGGAATTGACTTGCTGGTAGTAGGTGTGTTGTTTTGCCTACAATAAAGAGTTGTTGTGAGTCAGTAATAGGTCTGGAAAGAGCACAGTGCCCGGCACACAGGGAACACTCAGTGAGTGGAAGTGGTTGGTTTACATTTGACACAAATCAGCGATGAATTCCCACAAGGGCTAAAGGCACGGGCTCGCTGCTGTTCCCGCTCCCTGTGAAGGTCTTCACCTGGTTTTCCTTCTTTTTTCTTTAAAAGATACCACCAGGCCCCGAAAGAGCCACGAGAAGGAGGGGGTGGAATACCACTTTGTCTCTAAGCAAGCGTTTGAGGCCGACTTACAACACAACAAGTACGTTGGCTGTCTGTGTCTCCTTGTCCGGTGTTCCACTCGACCTCCGGGGAAGGCTTCTGGAAAGGATGGGGGCATTGGTAGAGAAGTCCTGTTGGGAGGTCTGCTCCACCTTTGTTGCTAAGGTAGGAAACCTCAGGAGCTAAAGGCCTCCTTTTGGTGTTTCAGGTTCCTGGAGCATGGCGAATACAAGGAGAATCTCTATGGGACCAGCCTGGAGGCCATTCAGGCTGTGATGGCCAAAAACAAAGTCTGTTTGGTGGATGTGGAGCCAGAAGTGAGTTCCTGGGCTAGCGGGGCATTTCTAGTTAACAGAATTTCTAAACTGTACGTTTTACTTGACCTTAATCTACGGAATTTTTAGTCCAGAGCAGTGGCTGTTAAACTTTCCTGAATGTGTCTGCATGGAGTAAACCACAAATCACACGGTAGAGGTGGCATCGATTGGCCAATTGTGACGGAGAATTCAATGGAAATACCCAGGCGGGGGGAGGGCATTAGTTGGTCCAGTAGCAGAATTCTCGCCTTCCATGCTGGAGACCTGAGTTCAGTTCCCAGCCAGTGGACCTCGTGCACAGCCACCACCCGTCTGTCTGTGGGGGCTTGCGTGTGGCTATGATGCTGAACGGGTTTCAGCAGACCTTCCAGACTGAGATGGACTAGGAAGAAAGGGCTGGTGATCCACTTCTGAGAAAACCAGCCAGTGAAATGGGTCACAGTGGTCCTATCTGTGACTGATCATGGAGATAGCACAGTGCCAGGCAGCGGTTCATTCCATTGTGCAGGGGATCACGGGTCGAGGGCAGACTCGACGACAGTTAACAGCGACCACCCAGGCAGAAGCTGGTGCTAAGCTCTGGGCATCAGGCTGCCCCTGTTCCCAGCCATGACAAGGGCAGTCAATGGCCTAGAGAGCCATTGAGGGCGGCTGTCAGGAGAGTGATTTGAAAGGGGAAAGGTGGCCGCCTCCTTTATGAGGAGACCACACTCCACAGTGTGCTTCCACATCATTTCTAGTGCTGCCTACCCAGCATTCCGTGGGCTTGCCGGGGCCTGACCATCTTTTTAACCCTGTCTTTGAGAACAAGGGGGAACTCTGGTGGCATAGTGCCTAAGGTATTTGACTGCTAACCAGAAGGCTGGCAGTTCAAACCCACTAGCTGCTCCTTGGAAAAAAGGTTGGGCAATCTACTTCCATAGTGATACCACCTTGGAAACCCAAGGAGGGATCGCTATGAGTTGGATCTGACTCCACAGCAGTGAGTTTGGTTTTTAGTTTTTGAGAACAAACTCCCAAGCTTTGAACTCAACCTGGGGGTTTTCTTTTCCTGCTATAGAAACAGGTCTCTGATTTTCTGATAGAAACTGTTGGCTTCATTTTAGGGACATTTTCGAAAATATCCCAAAAAACACATTGTGCCGTGAAGACAAAGCCTCATTAATTTGGACTTCCTGGGAGTTGAAGTTATAAGTGTGTATTTCAGTTATAGTTAAGAAAAGTTATTTTATGGGTTTTATGTACAGATAGTATATAGAGCAATTTAATACCAGTATTTCCAAATGGAGGCCCTAAAACTGAGAGAATGCAATATTAACAGTATGATTTGCTTACAGAAAATCTCAAGCTTTTAAGTTTTGTTTCAAGTGATCTCTTAGATAGTCTCTTCCTTGGCTTAGTGTGCCTTTTTTTCTTTGAATATCAGACAGCATTGCAACCGCCTTGACGGCATACAACAACAGCAATGCAACAGCTTAGCTTTTGCATTTAGTGCAGTAAATCAGTGATGTCTGACTAAAAATATGCACACTGAGTCTCTTGCATCAGGCGAGGGTAGGTGGAGGAGGGCTTAAGAAGGTTAATTAGAGCTTGAGGAACCTTCTGCTCTCAGTGAATGGGCCTTCAGGGCTCAACCAAGTCCAGGGTCAAAGTGCAGTTGTTCTGCTCAGTTGAAGTCCTTTGTTGTGTGATCAGCATGATTAGGACCTTGGAGGTTACATGGTTGAAGCACTCAGTTATTGAGCCTTTAAAAAGTATGTTTCACAATGAAACATTTTAAAAGTATTTAATATTCTTGAACTTTCTTTCTCAGGCACTGAAACAGCTGAGGACCTCAGAATTCAAACCCTACATTATATTTGTGAAGCCTGCAATTCAGGAGAAGAGGAAGACGCCACCTATGTCCCCGGCATTTGAAGCCACAGCAGCCCCACTTGTAAGTTGAGAGTCGGTCATTTTTTTTCCTGAGGACCTAAGAGAGGCTGTTGCAGGAAGTGCACCCAGCTTTCTGAGGGTGCTCGCGGCTGAAGAGAGATGTGGCGTAGACCTTCTGCTGAAGACGGTCTTTCCATTCTATCGGTGACAGACAGAGATGGTCACTGACCAGGTGGCTCAGTGTGGGACAGCCAGGGGTGCTCTCACTCCAGGCAGAGTGGCTTTGTCTGGGTTTACCCTCACATAGGCTCCTTGCCCAACAATAAGGGCTGACATCTCTAGGACCTGATGAACTCCTTAACCAAACCCAAGTATTTTTTAATCAAAATACCAACTAACAAGGTCATTATAATTTTTGCTTTCCAAAAAACACCTAGTAAACCACTTTCTGAGGAGCTCTGGTAGCATAGTGCGTAAGGCATTTGACTGTTAACCAGAAGGCTAGCGGTTCAAACCCACTAGCCACTCCTCAGAAGGAAGGTTGGGCAATGTGCTTCTGTAGTGATACTGCCTTGGAAACCCAAGGAGGGGTCGCTATGAGTCAGATTCAACTCGTCGGCAGTGAGTTTGGTTTGGTTTTGGAAACCACTTTCTGAGCTTTCACAGTTAGTAATCACTGGGTCTAAGGAGGAGCTTTGGTGGTGTGGTGCCTGAGGCATTTGACTGCTAACCAGGTTGGCAGTTCTGCTCCACAGAAGGAAGATGGGGTAATCTATTTCTATAAAGATTTACCACCTTGGAAACCCAGTGGGGGTCGCTATGAGTTGAAATCAACTTGATAGCAGTGAACTTGAGTTTAAACCAGTTTGAGAAGGAGCCTTGGTTGTGCAGTGGTTAAGTTCTTGTCTTCTAACCAAAAGGTCAGTGGTTTGAAACCACCAGCCACTCCACGGGAGAAAGATGTGGCAGTCTGCTTTCATAACGATTACAGCCTTAGAAACACAATGAGGCAGTTCTGCTGTCTCCTATAGGGTCACTATGAGTGAGATTCAACTTGATGACTACAGGTTAAACCTGTTTGAAAGGAGCCCTGGTGGTGACATGGTTAAATGCTCTGCACTAACCCAAAGGTTGGTGGTTTGAACCCATCCATGGTTCTATGGGAGAAAGACCCAGCAGTCTACTCTCATAAAGATTACAGCCTAGAAAACCCTATGGGACAGTTCTACTCTATCACATGGGGTTACTTTGAGTGAAATTGACTCATCGGGACCTAACAACAACAAACCAGTTTGAACCACCAGCAAATTTATCTATTTAGAAAACTACTGGATGGGATAATCCAGTGTGCTCCTAAGTGAACTTCTGTTTCATTGGCATGGATCCCTTGTTCAGCTGAAGCTGTGTCAGGACCCCACCCCAAACCTAACAGTTTGGCAGAGCTTCCTAGGAAGATACAGAATTAGTGCCTCATCTTATCTGGTTCTCCAGAGGGTCAGTTAGGGGAATGAGCCAGAGTTGTCAGGGGGAAGGGTTAGAAGCAATGCAGTTCCACAACAGACTTCGCTTACTGGCCAGTCTAGTTGTTCTGTCTGAAGGACACCCTCTCTGATCCTTCCCCTTGGTCAAGAAGCTCCCCTCAAGTAACAATTTTGATTTATCTTCATTCATATGAATTCTCTGTTGTAATTGTCCACACTGATCAAATTACTTAGAGTGACAGGGCTAGAAGGAACATTAGAAACTCTAAGAACACCACTTGGAAACAAACTAACTGGTTCTGGAACCAGCTGGAAACACAGAGCATGGCCATCATAGTTGTTAATATCAGTAACAAACAATGGGAAACAGGAAACAACCTAAGTGTCCAATAGTGGGGGTCAGTTCAATTCATTATGACATTTCATGATAGTCACAAGATAGAATGGGATGGTATATAGCCAAGTAAGTCATGTTATTAAAGGGCTATTTGGTGACATAACCAAGTACAATAAAATATTAAATGAAAATAAATATGAGCAAGTATGATTCTTATTTTGCCACACACAAAGACAATACACTAAAATGCTAAAGACTGTGCTTCATGGATAATGGGCTCATAATTAATTTGTTTTCTCTGTGGGTAATGGTGTAGTGGCTGCTAGCCAGGTCAGCGGTTCAAACCCACCAGCTGCCCTGTGGGAGGAAGATGAGGCAATCTAATTCAGTAAAGATTTGCAGCCTTGGAAACCCAATGGGGGTCACTATGAGTCAGAATCGACTCAATGGCAGTAGGTTTGTTTTTTTGGTTTTATGTGGGTTTTTTTTAGGGGGAAGGGAAGGTTAACCACTTTATTGAGATACAATTCACAATTTCACAGCATACAATTTGTTAGTATTTAGCATACTCACAGAGTTGTGTAGCCATCACCACAGTCACCTTTAGAACATGTTTATCACCCCCAAAAGAAACCCTGCATCCATTAGCAGTCACTCCCATTTCCTCCCAACTCCTCCCCAGCCCTCAGCAACTGCTAATCTACTCTGTCTCTGTGGATTTGCCATTTACAGACTTTTCATACAAATGGAATCATATAATACGTGGCCTTTTGTATGTGACTTCTTTTGCTCAGCATAACGTGTTCATGGGTCACCCATGTCGTAGCATGTATCAGTACTTCTTTTCACACAATCTCCTTTTGTTCCCAATACTACATTTTGTTTATCTGTTCATCAGGTGATGGACCTCTGCGTTGTTTTCACCTTTTGGCTGTTAAAAATGGTGCTGCTGTGAACGTTTGTGTATGCATTTGTGTGTGGACATACAATTATATCTCCTGTCCATTAGTGTTCTTGGAATTTTGATTGGATGTTGTCACTACACTCTGTGTATACACAGTTTCCTATAAATGGGGCATAATCATCACTTAAAGATTCAAGGTTGGGACATTGCCCAAGACCATGTTCCCATAGCCTTTGCAATGCAGGTTTCTGGCTTTGGGCTAGAACCACCCAGCTGCTCCCTATCTGCCCCTTTCCTTGCAGGATGAGGAGCAGCAGCAGATGGCCGCCTCGGCTGCCTTCATCGACCAGCATTACGGGCACCTGGTGGACGCCGTGCTGGTGAAGGAGGATGTCCAGGGTGCATACAGCCAGCTGAAAGTGATCTTGGAGAAGATGAACAAGGACACTCACTGGGTACCTGTCAGTTGGGTCAGGTAACTCCATCCTAGAGTGTCCTGGCTGGAGAGGACCTTGAAGACCTTGAAGTCCAGTTACCTTCATTTTACTGTCAAGAGATCTCAAGCACGAGGAGGGTGAAATTTTCCACATACTCCATCATTGAGAAGATCAGTGGGAAGTCTTGTTTGTGGTTGGTCTTTGTCTGTTTCTCAGAAAACACTCCCTGAAAGGGGTTCGATCACAACACGACACATTCCATTCATTAAGGTATCACAGGCAAGTTTGACCCTGATTCCTTGTACCAAAGTTATGTAGCCACAGTCTTTTGGGGAGGGATGGTTAATTTATAGGTCCCTGGGTGGCACAAAAGGAGCTCTGGTGGTGTAGTGGTTAAAGCATTTGGCTGCTAACCAAAAGGTCGGTGGTTCGAACCCAGCAACTGCTCCGCAGAGGAAAGATGAGGTAGTCTGCTTCCAAAAAGATTTACAGTCTTAGAAACCCAATGGAGGTCGCCATGAATCAGAATCAACCTGATGGCAGTGAGTTTGGTTTTTTGGGGGGGAATGGTACAAAAGGAGCACCAGTGGTGCAGTGGTTAAAGTGCTTGGCTGCTAACTGAAAGGTCAGCAGTTTGAACTCACCAGTGCTCTGTGGGTGAGAGATGTGACAGTCTGCTTCTGCAAAGATTTATAGCCTTGGAAATCCTATGGGGCGGTTCTACTCTGTCCTATGGGATCATTATGGTCAGAATCAACACGAGGGCAACAAGTTTTTTTTTGTTTGTTTTGGGTGGTGCAAATGATTTGCTCTTGCCTGCTAACCTAAAAGTTAGTGGTTTGAACCTACCCAGTGGTTCTGCAGGAGGCCTGGCCATCTATTTCTATAAAAATTGCAGCCATGAAAGCCGTATGAAGCAGTCCTACTCTGTAACACATTGGGTCGCCATGAGTCAGAATTGACTTGATATCAGTGGGGTTTGGTTAATATAGAAAGTACTGATTTACAGTGGTGTTTAAGCTTTATAAATGTGGCAACACTTCCTGTGTCTAGCTTTGTTAGAAGCTAACTTGTTTTACCTAAAGGGATTGTATACACAATGGAAGCTCCCTGTCTTGAAACACTAAAATGTCGATTTTAACCATTTTTGTAGCAAATGCTTGTGTGTTACAGAATAACTTTCTTCTCTGCCTTTTTAAGTAGTGAGCATACTTTAACTTTTCCTGGAAGCCTGAGGCACACTTTACTGTTACCGCAAATGACTGTCCCATTCTATAAAACAGGGATCAGGGACTCCTGAGGAGTGTAACATTGCTTGTCTTCTTTCCAAATACGCTTGGACTCCAAAAATGGAGCCCGTGTACCTGCTTTTTTTAATTCTTTCCATTCCATCACTTGTCCCTCTTGTTGTTGGCCATTGTCCTGGCTCTAGCCTGTCTGTCTTTCAGAATCTAGGGACTCCTGCTGTGTTAGATCGTGGAAAACCAGATGACTCTTCCTGTCAAAATTGTCTAATTACACCTAAAACACAATAAATCAGTTCTGATGATATAAAAGTATAGAGACTCTGAGTGTGGGCCTGATGGGTTACCTCTGAGCAAAAGTCTCTGTGTCACACAGGACATGTGATATATATATCCTAGCTGCTCAGAAAATTGTATTTCTTATTAATAATCAATCATCGTCTTTATTCTGTGCCAGGTGCTGTGACAAGGCGTCATATACAGCACCTTGATGAATATTCAGACCAAGTCTATGACGTAGAGATTCTTATCATCCCTATTATAAACCAAAAAACCAAACTCATTGGCATCGAGTCATTTTTCGACACATAGCGGCCACTCCATGGGTTTCCGAGGCAGTATCACTATGGAAGTAGATTGCCCCATCTTCCTTCCGAGGAGTGGCTGGTGGGTTTGAACCGCCAGCCTTCTGGTTACCAGTCAAGTGCCTTAGGCACTATGCCATCAGAGCTCCCATCATCCCCATTATATACACAAGAAAAACAAAGCTTAGAAAGTTTAAATAATATGTCCAAGTTCACACAGCTGCTAAGAAAGTCATAGTGGTGGTATTTGGGGGCAAGCCTCCCTAATGCCAGAGCTGATCACTAACTACTGCACTACACTGCCTCCTTCTTTTTTGGTCTCATAGGAGTCCCTGGGTGGTTCAAATGATTAAGCATTGGACTACTAACGGCAAGGTTGGTGGTTCAAACCCACCCAGAGGCACCTCGGGAGACAGGCCTGGCGATCTACTTCTGAAAGGTCACAGCCTTGCAAACCCTGTGGGGCAGTTCTGCTCTGCACACACGGGTTGCCATGGGTCAGAAGCGACTGGACAGAAACTACAGCCATTGAGGCCACCAGTTAAATAATTGGCTGACAAGTGAGGAGCACCTTCATAGCTAGAACTTAAATAACAACAGTGTGGCTGTAACTTCTAAGACTGAAAGCTGATTGCTTACATGGGTGTAAACTTTCAAGCTCATTTATTCATAAGAGGAGGCAACTGGGTCAAGTTTATTTAAATTTTTATTGTGATTTGGGTGAAAGTTTACAGAGCAAATTCATTTTCCATACAGCAGTTCGTACACATTTTTTCATAACATTGACAGCAATTCCCCACAATGTAACAGCTCTCTTCCCACTTCCTCCCTACCTCTTCCCTGTGTCCTTCTTTCCTATGCATTCCTGCTCCCCTTCACCCCTTAACCATCTCCCTGTGCAAACAGTGCCCTTCTGTTCTCCCACGATTAATCATTCTAAGCAGTGTATCTACCTGATGTAAATTTCACCCTATAAGCCTGTCTATTGTATGGCTGGAAGCCACAGGAGTGAGTTCAGTTCCAGACCTGAATGGTAACTAGGGGCCATAGTCTCGGGGGTCTCAGCAGGCTCTATCAGACCAGTAAACCTGGTCTTCTTTTTAATATGATTTTGAGTTTTGTTCCACATTGTTCTCCTTACTCTATCCAGGATCTCCTGCACTGATCCCTTTCTGAGTGGTTGACAGTGCTAGTCAGGCACCATCTAGTTCTTCTGGTCTCATGGTCATATAGGCTGAGGATCACATGGCCTACTAGTCCCTTGGGGACTAATTGTTTCATGTATCGTTGGTCTTCTTCATTCTTCTTTACTCTGGATGAGGAGAGACTCATTGTTGCATCTAGATGGCCAACTGCAAACTTTTAAGACCCTAGTCGCTACTCACCAGAGTAGAATGTAGAACAATATATTTGTGTTGCATGTTATACTAGTCGAGCTTGATGTCCCCCACAACCATGGTCCTGAGCCCACAGATCCAACTGCTCACTCTCAGGGAGAAGGTCTGCTGCCCATTTAGAAAGTTCTACTTTTTCTTCATACACAAGGACACCTTCACCACTCCATAGCTTGCTAACCTGGTAGGTCCACCTAATAGGATCACAAAAGCATGGGTACTTCGTGGGACCTACAAAGACTGGATTCTTGTCACGTGAAATTGGCTTTGGGTTGTTCAGCAGAATCGGGAGAAGAAGGGGCCTGCCCCTTGAAGTGTGAATGGCAGTTATACAGCAGAGCCAGGATCAAGAGTCGGCTCACAAGACAGAAAACACACATCGTCAAAATCACTTTTGAAAATCCCCCAGCAAGACATGGTGGAGACCCTCGCTACCACTTAGTAAGCCCCACCTGGGTGGTTCCTTGTCCAGGGTTGGCACACAGTGGTTGAGCAGCATAGGGCCTGACTTTACTTCATCTGCGTTTCAGACCACTCACACACATTTTCTGCTGTTTAATTTTTTTACTCAATCAACACTTGGAATGATAGTGATTCTCTTGTTATATATTATGAAACAAGGCATGAGAATGTGTTGCCTGCTTTATTTCCTGTTAAGGTAGCTTCCCCACCTTCCAAAATAAGCCACATCTACACCTGTATATGTGCTACTAGAAAGTAGAAAGGATAGGGGCCCAGAGACAGAAATGTTCAAAAAAGGGCACCTGTTTACAAACATATATGGTGGAACACGTGTGAATGCTATTGCAAGTCCCATTCCACCCATCAGGTACATCTTCACTGGTTTGGAACTGGAGACTAGTGACCCAAAACAGCAGGGACAGTGAAGACTTTTCAAAGACAGCAGTAGCCGTCCAGCAGGGTCTAGTTTTGGCTTCAGCAGTGGCAGCAGCGCAGACCACAGCATTTCCAGGCCAGTCCTGCTGCAAGGCTCTGGGTGCTGCTGCTGGCTGTGCAGCTTGAAGCTTGGGTCTGCAGTTTTCTACGCGGTATTGAGAACTAATTCATTACTTCTAATTACTTCTCTCACTGCAGAGTTGGTTTCTGTTGCTTGAAACTAAGAATTCATATTGATAGAGGCTGCAAGGGTAAGGTGAGGGGATCACGGAGGGCCTTCCCTGTCATATTTAAAGCTACGGCTCATTCTCAAAGGAACGGCAAGTCACTGAAGATGTTAAGCCAGAAAGTGATAGGGGCATATTTTTGGGTCAATGACACCAGCCCCAAATCACAAGTACCTGAAATAATGATAACAACACATACAGAGATTGAGAAGTAGGAGTTACATACTTAAAATATGTGTTGTTAGGTACTGTCAAGTTGGTTCCGACCCTGTGCACAACAGAATGAAACATGGCCTGGGCCTATACTATCACAATTGTTGCTGTATTTGAGCCCATTGTTGCAGCCCTGGTGGTGCAGTGGTTAGTACTTAACTGCTAACTGAAATGTTGGCTGTTGGTTAGCACCCCAGTGGCTCTTGGTGATCTGCTCCCATAAAGATTAAAGCCTGGGAAACCCTATGGGCAGTTCTACTCTGTCTTATGGGGTTCCTACGAGTTGGAATCAACTTGATGGCACCTAACAATGGGGAGGGGGAAAGAATGAGAGAGGGGAGTGAATAAAGGGTGACCCTCAGTTTTCTAGCCTCAATGTCTAAAAGAATGGTGGTTCCTCTAACTGAAGTTAACTGGAACCAGTTAATAAAGTATTAACTCATATTTGGATGTACTGACTTTTTTTCTTTAAATTAAACTTTTATTTTGAGATAATTATAGATTCACATGCAGTTGTAAGCTATAATACCAACAGATCCCATGTACTCCTTACCCAGTTTTCCCTCATGGTTACATCTTGCAAAACTATTGTATAATATTGTAACAGGATATTAACATTGATACAGTCAAGACACAAACCAATTTCATCATTAATATATTGGACTTGATCAAAATTAAAAGCTTTTACTCTGTGAAAGACCCCGTTAAAGAGGATGAAAAAACATTACAGACTGGGAGAAAATATTTGCAAACCACATAGCTGACAAAAGACTTGTATCTAGAATATATAAAGAGCTCTTGAAATTCAATATTAAAAAAAAAATTCAATTAGAAAATGAGCAAGAGACATGCACAGCCATGTGGCCGAAGAGGATACACAGATGGCAAATAAGTACATGAGCGATGTTCAAGTTCATGAGCCACTAGAGAAATTAAAATGAAAACCACAGGGAGACATCACTATACACATTAAAAAACAAACAGAAAAATAAACCCAAACTCACTGCCATTGAGTTGATTTGACTCAGTGACCCCTCCTTGGGTTTCCAAGGTGGTATCTCTATGGAAGCAGATTGCCCAATCTTCCTTTTGAGGACCGGTTGGTGGGTTTGAACCACCAGCCTTCTGGTTAGCAGTCAAATGCCTTAGGCACTACGCTACCACATAGCAGAACCAAAAATGATAACATCAAATGTTGATGAGGTTGTGGAGAAACTGTATCACTCATACATGGCTGGTGGGAATGTAAAATAGTGCAGCCACTTTAGCAAAGACTTATGCATTTTCTTTTAAAACTAAAAAAAAAAAGGACTTGCCATAAGAACCAGCAATTTCACTCTTGTATATTTAGCTCAGAGAAATGAAAACTTACTTTCATGCAGAAACTTTTGCACCACAGTGTAAAGCTTTATTTGTAATAGCTAAGAAACTAGAAGCTGCCCAATGTGCTTCAGTGGGTGAATGCTTACATAAATTATGGCACATTCATACCAGCAATAAAAAGAAACAAACTATTGGTATATGCCACAACTGGGAAGAACCACAAACGATATTGTTGTTTGTTGTTGTTATTTGCCGTTGAGTCGGACCCAACTCATAGCGACCCTTCCTTGGGTTTCCGAGGCGGTATCACTACAGAAGTAGATAGCTCAACCTTCCTTCCCAGGAGGAGCTGGTGGGTTTGAACCACCAGCCTTCTGGTTAGCAGTCAAGGGCCTTAGGCACTATGCTACCAGAGCACTCCCCAAGGAAACTATACTGAATGGGAAAAAAAAAAAAATCTCAAATGGATACATACTGCATGGGTCTGTTTATGTAACATTTGTGAACTAATTATAGAGATGGACAACAGATTAGTGGTTGTCATGGGTTTAGGGATGGGGGCAGAGGGGAAAGGATGGCTGTGGCTAATAGAGGAGGCATGAAAGAGTCATTTGATGACGGTACAGTTAAGTATCTTAAATGTGGCAGTGGCTCCATGAAGCTACCTACACGTGATAAAACTGCAGTGAGCTATTATACACACAAGTGAATGCATAGAGAGCCGGTGAAATCTGAATATTCTCTGTGGCTTGGTCCACTGGCAATTTCCTGATTTGATACTGTACTATAGTTATGCAAGATGTTAGCACTGGGGGAAGCTGGGTGAAGGGTGCATAAGACCTTCCTGTATATTTCTCTGTACTTCCTGGGAATCCATAAGTATTTTCCAATAAAAAGTGAAAAAAAAAAAAACCACTCAAAACCAGCGTGCCCAATCATGCAACATTGTCTTACCATGTGTTTTTAGGTATTTTTGAAAGTTTTACTGTTGCTGCCCTGTAAATGAATAGAGTACATGGAAATTTCAACAAAGTATTCTTTTCCAGTTCTGTGTATTCACGAAGGAGCTAGTGGCATTTGTTCCCTGAGTTGTCCAAACCTTAATTTTGTCATGTGATTTTATCCTCTTTCTGACAGAATTGAACTTGGGCTGGGGTGGCATCCCCTTTTCTTTCCCCAGGATGATGGTGATGTGTGTTTAAAAGGGTTAAAGAGCTCTCTCTCTCTCTCTTTCTCCAGTGTTAAAAGATGTCTGCAAAGCCCCAAATAAAAATGCTCATTGCATCTTTCCTTCTTCCTGCTTCATTCTGTCTCCAGACTGGGATGAGGACTGAAAACCTTTTTAGTTACATTAAAAGTCAGTCACCTTAAATGGAACTTACTCACTTTAAGTTCCAAGCTTTATTATAGCATCCTAAGATTGAGCATTCAGCCACTTGGCAATGTCTTGAGATTCTAAGCAGCTAAGAAATCCTAGGAACTTCATGTAGTTTTTTTTTCCATGGTAACGAACCTTATATTTAGTGGGAGAGACAAGAAAAAGCATCAGTTACACAGAACTGTTCTTTGGAAAGCCTAGGAGTCCACTTATCCTCATCCCTCAATCAAAACAAAGACACTTAGTCATTCCTAATAATGTTAAATGATACAAAAAGCTAAGCTGGCCGTACTTCTGAATAGTGATAGAAGCCCGTATGTAATGTTGGCACACCATTAAAGCCAACAGGAAATGTGGGAAACAAGCATCAATGCTTCTGCCTGTTTATGTCTGATTAGAGCAAAGCACTCCTCTCAAAGCTGATGACAGAAAAAGAAAAAAATGGGATGAGAAAATTCCAAAAGACAGTGGCATTGCATTCCCCAGCTGTGTGGAGACAGCGGAGAGCTGGCTCCAAGTGTCCTGCTGGATGGTTGGTCAATATGATATGTTGTTGTTGTTATGTGCCGTCGAGTTGGGCAACTCATAGCGACCCCACCTTGGGTTTCTGCGGCAGTATCACTACGGAAGTAGATTGCCCAATCTTCCTTCCGAGGAGTGGCTGGTGGCTTTGAACTGGCAGCCTTCTGGTTAG
Source organism: Orycteropus afer afer (assembly GCF_000298275.1). Taxonomy (NCBI): domain Eukaryota; kingdom Metazoa; phylum Chordata; class Mammalia; order Tubulidentata; family Orycteropodidae; genus Orycteropus; species Orycteropus afer. The sequence goes on along the minus strand of NW_006922082.1, from coordinate 395,442 downwards.
CAGTCAAATGCTTTAAGCACTGTGCTACCAGAGCTCCCCAATATGATATGAGAAGACCAAAATTCATCCCTTTAACTGGGCCCCACGTTCTCTATCAGTACAGTTCTTAGGGCCTTTATGTCCCCTAGGATTACTGTGTTGGGTAATCAAGGGTAACCGTGTTAAGACATACCTATTCATCTCGAGAGAGAAGATACCTTGTTGTATTTTTGATATAGCGCCTTGAATTCTTAAAGGAAAAGAAAAAAAAGAAAAGATTTATGTTATTGCCAGAGTACTGGTTGGTGCTATAAAGCTGAAGTTTTAAACCTTAAGGATGACCAAGAAAATGTATACAGGCCAAAGCCAGAGATTGGAGGTGTTTTAAAACACCGGAGATGGCTTATTTATTTATTTATTTTTGAAGGGTCATTCCTAAATGAAGCAATTCAACCACACACCAACTCCTATATTCATTTCCTCCTCTTTGCTTATACATTCAGCCTTCCTGAATGAATTAAGGGATGAGGGATGATGCTATAAACTACTTTCTGAAACTGACACATAATAGCTTTGCTACCATGGAGACTTCTCTAGTGGTTTGCTTGTGTTGTTAGTTCTGCTTGCTTTGGGTGGTTTTTCTTCGAATGATTGTTGCATTTCACACGTGCTGTCCCTCAGCTGCCCAGGGGTCCCTCCTCTGAACACAGGAACCTTGTGGGTACATGAGAATAACAAGAGTGCCCACGTACCTGCCAGTCTATCTCGGATGCCCTGTGGTCATAGTGGGGTTTGCGATCACCAAGCCTCTTCAGAATACCCTGGTTTTCCATGGTGATTCTCACGAGCTCCCGGTTCCTTGTTTCTCTGTTTAAGCTGAAAACCACAAAAATCCCTGAGATGAATGAAGAAGAAAAAGCTCTTCCGGTATGGGAGTGGGGGAGGCCAGGAAGTCATGATGCCTTTAATGCAGGCTGCCTCAGGGTAGGGAGTACACTCTCCCTGAACCCTGAGGCCTCAGCATACCTGGTTGTACCTGGCTGTTGAACCAGACTGCATCCTGGGAAACATGCAAAGCATCTGTAGGTTTACATCAACCTGGCTGCCCACCACTGGAAGATTCTACTGATGGGCCTAGGATGGGGCTATGGGATAGAGGGAGGTCTGTATCTCAAATGGCTGGCAACAAGTTTTGAGTCACCTTGCTCCCTTCAGTTTTTGTCTCCATTTGGGATCATCAAGATCATAGGAAAAGCACCTGGACAATCCCACATACACACCCACATACGCCCAGTGAATTCTTGACCTTGCTAAATTCTTTAGCCTTAGTCACACTGCCTAGGTGTTATTTACATAAATGTCTCCCCCACTAGGCCATGCATTCTTCAAGCTAGGAACTAGATCTCTTAGCTTTTCTCTGTATTCCTGTTGCCTAGTGCATAAGTAGGTAGTCAGGAAATGGAATTTAAGAGAACTGAATTTAAGAGTGCTGTGTCATAGTCACAACTATGTCATCATTTTATGAAAGTATTCAGTGCATTCTTGTGACAAACTGTGGATAAGACTCCAAAGTGTCCCTTAGATGACATGCAGTGGCTCCTTAGAGCTAGAGAAAGGGCCTCATGTTCATAATTTTCATTCTTAATACAGTCTCCGGTGTTCCCTCAAGATAACTTTCCTTAAGGACTTCTCCCCTTTGGGAATCCTCACGCTAACATGCAACAAGGGGCTGAGCCTTTTTAGAAATGAAATGAGGAGGAAGAACACTACCTCTTGGAGAAATATTCGTTCCAGCAGTCCACCTTGGCAGGGCCACGGTGTGCATTTGCGATTTTCTGACACAGTTGCTTGTTTTCATACTCAATTTTGTCAATTCTCTTTTGTTCACCCTGGTAAGAAACCCCACCCCACCATGGTGACATCACTACAGTGCTCCAACATACAATCCCTTAGCATCACCCTTCTCTGCGGAGGTGGCAAAGGGGCAGATTGAGTGGCCACTGCAGAGACTGGGAGTAGAGATTAGGAAACTAGGGGCTCTGTGGAGGGGGAGGAGCCGTATCACAAGTCTTTGGTTTAGCTGGTATTCAGAAGCCTCCTGGAAATTGGACCTCTTTAGGACAGAGATAATAACCAGCTGATCCTGGTGTTTGGTTGCTGCCCAGGCAACTCTTGAGTCGTGACGACCCCATGTGTGTCAGAGCAGAGATGTGCTCCATGGGATTTTCAGTGGCCGATTTTTCAGGAGTACATCGCCAGGCCTTTCTTTTGAGGCCCTGTGAGTTGACTCAAACTGCCAACCTTTCAGTTCGCAGCCAAGCGCGTTAACCATTCACTTCCCTTGGGGACTCCAGGCATAGACAAAAACCAGTACAACGTGTCTGCGGACGGCAGGAACAAATACCTGTAGTTTGCTCAACTTTAAAATGTGGTGTGTGTGCGCCATTGGAGGTCTGGTGTCAACAGTCGGCTTCACTAGAGAACAAGGAGAAAAGAGACGTGGTAACACAGGAGTCCTTGTAACAGCCTCAGAAAACCTATGAACGCGCTAGGTAAGAATGCCAGCAAATATTACGATTTCGAATTCTGAGCTTAATCCAGTTCATTAATTCTGGTTTGATTTAATCTCTCAAACTGTCACCTTTGAAGACTTTTGAGTAGAAAACAAAGAACGGTGAGGGCTAGAAAAAGTAAAATTTCCAGAGATAACTGTCCTTCTAACCCAACTGCAGAGCTCTCTCCCACCGTCTCCCGACAGCACTGGGCTCTCTATTGTGAAGGCCTATTCTCTTTCTAGGTTACTTTGGCCTTGAAGAGTTTAAATGAGTGTTCACATCAAATGAACTCCCTGGTGGAAGATAAACGTCATCACTGATGCTAATGTCCGCTTAACCAAATTCAGCAGACAAGGTTATACCATTGCAAAACTGTGGGCTGGTTTGCTGTCAAAATCTCTATGGCAGCCCCTTCCAGAACTCCTAACAGCAGTAGCCAGACCAAACTCCCCACGTACCTATTTGTATTCTATTCTTGTGAAATATGTAGTGGCCATAGTCCAGTTTCCTCCTGAAGGTTGTGCTTTGCCTGTGATTAGAGACGATTACAGGGTAGGCCAGGTAATCCAGGGAATTGTTCATCTTTTCTTCCTAATCTCACTTCAGAAATGAGGCACCCCGGCTCCTCTGTGAAGTGCTTAGCTGTCCTATAAAAAGTTGTCATAGTTACCCAGTTATGACATCAGGGACAGGTGTCAGGAAAGGTGTAGGCATAGCAGAGCCTACCTGGCAGTCCCTGGGCTTCTGTGTTGAATGCCAACCTAGGCCCAAGTCAAGATGAGGGGCAAGGGGCTAGGAAGCTTTCTCACCTGCCTGGTCTGCAGGTGGCACCGACACTGGAAGGAAAAGGTGTGGTGTTCTGGGAGAGGAGAGAAGGCACAGGGTTAAGAAATTCCAACCTTGGTTCCACATCGGGGGCTGCTCTAACTTGAGTACTCTCTCCTGAAATGGTTTATCTGAAAGTGTGAGACTAGAGGTTTTTTTTTTTGGAAATGAAAGGTGACCTTCAAGATAATCTGATCCAATTCCTTCCTTTTTGATGTAACTAAAACCCAGAGAGGCTATGAAACTGCTCAAGAGCACAAAGCAAGTCAGTGGCAGGGCTGGGCTTGAGATGTGGGTTCCTCAATTCCAGGGACCATATTTCTCTTTTAGGGAGGAGGTCTGCATTTTCCTAGCAGTGGGGGAGTGTGGCTGTCTTCAAGGATAGAGACTGTTTTTGGCCAAGTCGGACACTGTGTGGCTCAAAGAGAGATGGAAGCTGCTCCAGAGAGGGTTGCAAAAGAGCCGGATTCATCTCCACACTAGCACAGGGTGCAGCACATAGTAGGTGCTCAGCTAACACTTATCAAATGCTCACTTGGTTGTGCTGGGTTCACTATGTGTGGCTGGGCATTTGGCCTTGAATGTCACTTTTAATCTTTCCAACAACCCAAGAAGTTGGGAGCTCTGGTAGTGCCTAAGGGATTTGACTGCTAACCAGGAGGCTGGTGGTTCAAACCCAGCAGTCACTTCTTGGAAGGAAGATTGAGCAATCTACTTGCATAGAGATATCGCCCTGGAAACCCAAGGGTCGCTATGGGTCGGAAATGACTCCATGGCAGTGAGGTGGTAGTGTTCTAGCCATTTCCGAACAAACTGAGGCTCAGAATCCCAAGGCTGACTGCATTGATCCCAGCCAAGCTTTGAAGCACCATGTGGACTCTAAATGAGTGTTGAAACTCTGTGCCCCAGAGCAGAGCTTCTCAAACTTTAACTTTCACAGGAATCCTCAGGGATCTTGGTAATTGCATACTCTGATTTCGCTGGTCTGGACCTGTGCGGAGAACCTGCATTTCCGACGGGCTCCCTGGGTGATGTTAATACTGCTGGTCCACAGCAGAGTGAGAGCTCAGAAACAGAAGCCGGGGTCCCTGTCATCCAGAAAACTGACCGACACGTGGGTGCACCTCCGTCAATAGTAGCATTTATTGCGTCCTGCATTTGCTCTGGTGAAGGAAGTTACTGCACTTCCCAGTTAACAACGATAAAGAAAATGTCTTAGCTGGGAGTGGGGAGAGGACCCCTAAACTCCAAAGTGGCGGTATTTCCGCCCCCGAGGACAGGCCCAGGGGTCTTCGGGCGTGTCTGCTCGGCTCCCGGCGCCGTATTACTGCGAAATGGAGCGCGGGTGGTTGCGGGCGCTGCGGCGCCTAGCGCTCCGCAGCTTCCCGCGCGCGGCGGGGCCCGCCCCCAGGGCGGGACGGGGCGGGTCTCGGCGCGGGAGTCCCGGCCCAGCTGACCCGGCGCCTGTTCCCTTCGCTCGCTCCTGTCCCGGCGTGCAGGGCCCGGCCGCCGCCATGGCGGGCCCGCGCGAGCTCTCGGTGCAGGACCTCAACGATCTGCTCTCGGACGGCAGCGGCTGCTACAGCCTCCCGAGCCAGCCCTGCAACGAGGTCACCCCAAGGATCTACGTGGGCAACGCGTGAGTCGCCCCAGCCGCCCGCCCTCCCCGGGCGCCCCGCCCACCGGAAAGCCGGGATCGAGGTGCCGCGAGGCGCGGATCGCGGAGCCCGGGCGTGGTCGGCCCTTTCCGAACAGCGGCGGGGCGGGGGAGGGGGACCCGAGGCAAATCCCGGCTCCGGGGGGCGGAGGGGCTGGGCCCCGCCCTGCATCAGCGCTGGGTCTCCGGTTCGCTGGGTGCATGGAGCCCGGGGGACCCGGGATCCGGTAGGCCACCCGGCCAGCTCGGCGTCGGGCCAAAAGCCTCCGACCGCCAGCGGATCGGCCTTGGGCGGGGTCGGGCTTCTGCATTCATTGAACAGGTGGTCTGCTGTCGCCGGGCCGGTCAGTCTCCTGCCTGCGCGTCATGTGACAGCTGCCTGGTCTGCAGTGAGGTCACCGCGGAATGTCTGCCTTCGCTGCCATGGCAACGGGGTGACGTCACAATCGGGCTTGGAACTTTCCGACTCGGCAGGCTCAGACCCGGGAATCGAAATCTCCCGAACAGAGATCCAGAGAGCTAGGCTGCAATTTCCTCGTCCCTTCTCCCGCCGTCCGGATAGGGTTCGATTTACATGGGGTTCTAGAACAGTGCAGTGATAGACCTCGTAAGGACCTGACCCTTCACCTAGAAAAGACCCCCGACCTTCTCATTGCCAGGAAATGCATTTGTTATTTATGACTTCTAAGGTCCCATGACCAAAACGGGGAAATTTCCCTCTTAGTCAAACTCTGGTAAGAATTTCCCAGCAACAGGAGAGAAAGCCAGTGTTAACCATTCTGAGAGATGCTGAAATGCAGCCCAAAGCAAAGAATGAATTAGCACGTGGGTACAGCCTGGAGAAGGCTTCAGTTGGATTTTCATGAGATTCTGAGGACTGTTAGAAACTTTCTAAGTTCCATTGACCCAAGAACCGCCTGTTGGAAACGCGGAAGTAACCCATGGCTGTCCTTTTACGCTGGAGGAAATTACTTACCCTGGAGAAATTACCCTTTTACCCTAGAGAGGCTGAGGGACTGGGAGGACAGAATCAATGTCTTGTTCACCCTGTATCCTCCTTCCCAGATCAGTACCTGCGCCTTAGCCTGCCTAGGACTGCCCTGGGCCTCATCCACCACCGTTTGTTCACCGTATTGAGTACCTACTGTGTTTCAGGCGCCCGTGCTGCTCATTACTTTCAGTAACAGTGATAATGACGCTGGTGGATGAGTTTGTTGGCTGTTGAATTAGTGTTGGAGAAGGGAGACAAACAGGAGCTGCTCTTCAGGCTAGTTCGTGGTTGTTGCTATTGCTGGATTGTGTACCTAAGAGTATTCACCTTTGTTGCTTTTAATTCTTGTGCTCTTCCCATGTCTTCCTTTGCCTTGATCATTTGTGCCTTATTTCCTTTATCTTTACCCAAGTTAATACCTGTCTCCCCTCTAGTTATTGATTTACCCTGCTTTCCCCTCCCATCCTGGTAAACTTCAAAGAATGATTCTGTGTGTAAACCTTTTCTTCACTTTTTACAGTAGTGGTCTCATATAATATTTGTCCTTTTGGGATTAACTAATTTCACTCAGCATAATGTCCTCTAGGTTCACCCATGTTATGAAGTCTCTTGCATATTTATCATTTATGTTTTAACATTGCAAGTATGTAGTGTTCCTTGTGTGTATGTACCATGGGTTGTTAATCCCTTTATCTGTTGGTAGGCACTAAGGTTGTTTTCATCTTTTTACTATTGTGAATAGTGCTGCAGTGTACATGGGTGTGCATATATCTGCTCGTGTCACAGCTTTTATTTCTCTAGGATATATACCTAGTGTAGGATTGCTGGGTCATATGGTATTTCTGTTTCCAAATTTTTGAAGAAGTGCCATTCTGCTCTCCACAATGATTGTACCATGTCATAGTCCCTACCATCAGTGTATGGGGTTCCAGTCTCTCTACACCCAGCATTTTTTTTTTTAACTTTTTTTTTTTTTTTTTTAAACTTGCTGTTAATTCTGGGGTGAGATGGTATCTCCCTGTTCTTTGGATTTGCATCTGTCTGATGGCTAATGATGGTGAGCATAACAACCCAAAGCTCATTATCTTATTGTCATGTTTTCTCTTGGCCACTGCTTTATAGTCGTGTGTGGTATTGTGAGCAGCAACAGCTAAAACAGACTCCCATAGTCTCTGCCAAAGGCCCTAATACTTGCAGAATTCTGAGGACCACCCCCCCAAACCACCCACACAGCAAGTGGGCCTTGATACAAAGGAGAACCCTGCTCTTTTGGGCAATTTGCATGCTCAGCTAGGGTTGAGCTGACAAGATGCCACTGTCACCACATCCTCAGTGGGGACGTGAATGTCTGGGGGTAGCCAGAGTGACAAGTTCTGATGGCCACCCTAGAAAACATATCCCTTCCCCCAGGCAAAGCTGACCTTGACTGAGGGGTGGGGACTTAGCAGGGAGGATCAACTGAGCACCTAGTGTTAAGATGACTTGGGTTCTTCACCCACTGGGAGCCCCTTAGCAAAACCAGGATTCCATCCATGGCCTTGCCTGGCACAGATGGAGCCTGTGTGGGCCACGCTTTCTGGGCCTCTGGGTTTTGCAGTTGATGTGGGCACAGTAGGCAGAGGGGGTGGAAGGCAGCCAGCTGGGTGTCAGGAAACCAAGTCTGCTCTCTGCTCCACTGCTCAGCAGCCCATGTGAGCACACTCGCATCCTTCCGCCTGTCCTGTGGGGGTCAGAGTTGAGCTCTGTCAGGTCCAGATACCGCTGTCCTTCCTTCCTTGTGGACCTGGGTTGGACAATCCAGATCGTGTGGGTGAAAGTGTAAACTGCCATTTGAATTGAGATGTTGTGAGATGAAATAAATGGGCCATCGGACTATTCAGATCTAGTAGTTCGTAACATTCTTAATTCAGTTGCTCCTCCCGTGCTAATTCAGCCAGGAGAGCTCCAGCAAGACGGCTAGTGGAGGGTGGCAGGAAGGATACCGCTGTGGGATGGGAGAGAGCACTTGCACTTGATAAGCCAAGCAAGGACACGGTCTGCCTGGCATGTGACAGTTTCCTCCTCCTTCACTCATTCACTGCTTGTGTACCCGGCACCTTCTGTGTGCCACATCCTGTAGCAGGTGCTGGAGATACACACCTGAAGCAGCCAGGCGTCCTCCCTCTAGGAGCGCACAGCCTGAACATGGAAATGAGCACACACAGCAGAGAGTTCCAATAGATCCATTGCCATTTCTATAGGACAGAATAGAACTGCCCCGCAGGGTTTCCAAGGCTGTAATCTTTATGGAAGCAGACCATCACATCTTTCTTCCTTGGAGCAACTGGTGGGTTCGAACCACTGACATCTAGGGTTAGCTTCTGAGGGCTTAACCACTGCGCCACCAGGGTTCCTTGTTTGAATAGTAGCTATCACCTGTCATGTGTCAGGCTCTGTCTGTGGAGTTAACGCTCAAAACAACTGCAGGGAGTAGGTTCTATTATGATCACCCCCATTTTTATGGAGAGGGAAACTGAGGCACAGAAAAGTTAAGTACCCTGCTCAAGGTTGCCTGGCTGATAAGTGGCAGAGCTGGACTCCGAGCCAGGCAATTCGGCTCCAGGGTCCGTTTTTAGCCACCACGGTATAGGGAGCGTGATGGAATGGAGGGGAGATGGGGAAATACTGCAGACAGTATTTGCAGACAGGGTGAAAGATGAGAGGGGGCCTGTCCACAGAGAAGGTGGGGGAGGACACTCCAGCCGGAGGGCAGAATGGGCATGAACGGCTGGGTCTATTTGGAGAAGCTGCTGGTTATCCGATAGGGTTGCAGTGGGGCAAGGGTCATGAAATGAGGCTGGAGAAGCTGGCAGGGCCGGACCGTAGAGGGTTTCCTTGCTTTGCTGCAGGGCTTAGCTCCTTCCCTGTCTTCTTCCCATTAGTGCTGTCAGTAATCCTTTTATCATCCCTTGCGCTGTCTCCTATCCAGGTCTGTGGCTCAAGACATCCCCAAGCTGCAGAAACTGGGCATCACCCACGTCCTGAACGCTGCTGAGGGCAGGTCCTTCATGCATGTCAACACCAATGCCAACTTCTACAAGGACTCCGGCATCACCTACTTGGGCATCAAGGCCAACGACACACAGGAGTTCAACCTCGGCGCCTTCTTTGAAAAGGCCGCAGACTTCATTGACCAGGCCCTGGCTCAAAAGAATGGTAAGGAGCCTGCTGCCCAGGAAAAAAAAAAATGTGAGACAGTTTTGGCTGGACTGTCCTTACAGAAAACGGGCCACACAGACCTCCTCTTGGAAACCCCCTGGTTTCCCATCTCTTATGGTGGATGACTAAGTGCTTTTGGGACCTTGTAAGACACATGATGGCAACCTGGGGTCCTGGTGTTTGATTTGATTTTCCCTGAGGGTTCTTTTCTAGCCACGTATAAAATGCTTTCTGCAGCTCCTGAACATAAGATAAGACTGAGGCAGAGCTGCTGAGGGGCCTGCCCACCCCAGAGAGAAACAGTGTTAGGCCAGACAACACAGATAGCGATTCAGCAGGCTGGGTCTCTGGCCCTTTCTGTTCTCTGTTTGTTTCTCTCGGCTCCTCCCTTTATCTTTTGCTGCTTCTTACAACCTCTTCCTCCTCCCCACCTTAAGCCCTCCAGGAGGAGGCGACCTCCCATTGAGCTGCGATGGGCCTTGTCCCCTGACTCTAGCCTGTCTCTGCTACACTGATGCTTCTGTGCTCAGCAGCCTCCCCATCTGAACAATTTCTAGCAAGCTGAGTTTAGCAGACCACTGGCTGGGGCCCAGGACACCAGGGAACCTGTGGGCTTCACTGTCAGGCCCTTCACGTCATGTCCCTGTCACCCCTTAGCCCAGCCCAGCACCCTCCACTCCAAACCAAAAACTGAACCAAACTCAATTCCGTCAAGTTGGATTCCGCTCATAGTGACCCCTCCTTGGGTTTCCGAGGCAATATCTGTAGGAAAGTAGATTGCCCAGTCTTCCTTCCGAGGAGTGGCTGGTGAGTTTGAACCACCAGCCTTCTGGTTAGCAGTCAAATGCCTTAGGCACTACGCCACCAGAGCTCCCCTCCTCCACTCCAGCAGCCCTGAACTCCTCCCTCTGTATTGATGGAGAACAAAGGGCTCTTTTGCTCTTCCTATCCAGCAGTGGACTTAGACCTCTGTGACTTTGCTTCCTCTTTCTGTACAGCTTGACTTTTTGTGTTCTCCTGCATTAGCCCAGGTGGGCTGGGGTTTCAGTCTAGAAAGTCCTCTCTGCCTCTCTCTCCCTGTCCTCTGGCAAACTCCACCCTGTACTTAGTGCTGGATATAAGTGTCCCCTCTTCTTCCATGAAATCTTCTCTCAGGTTTGGTCCACTGTGCCCCTTATCTGTCTCCCCAGAACCTAATATAGTATCGGGCACATGCTAGGTGTACTGTGAATACTTACCCGACGAGGGACAGAAGTGAATTCCGTGGGCTCTAATGCCAAGTGTAGGTGCTCCTGAGATCAGCTGGCCTAGTGAGTCACAAGAAACACCCTGGCCTTCCTCTGTGTGCATAGCTCTGGGCCATGGGCGCCGAAGGAGCCCATCACCAGGAGAGCTGGTGGAATAGTCAGGGGTTCTCAAAGGAGGGAGTAGTCACTTCCACCCAGGAACATCAAGGGAGGCTTCTTGGAGGAAGTGGCATCTGTGCTGGGCCCGGAAGCATGGGATGTTGAAAACCTCCCCCGAGTAGGCTCTGTGTGACCTGGGAACACAGAGTACATTGAGGTGGAAAGGTGGCTGCTCTGCAGAGGGTCTGACTCCCAGGACAGGGCCAGGGGGGCTCCACTCTGAGTGCTTTGGGGCAACTAGCTGGAAAGTGAATGGGAGCAAAGTGGAAGACTTCCTGCTCTCTGATTTGGGAAGTATTAGAAAAATAAAGTGTTTTGGGGGTGATGGAGCAGAAGAGGCTATGTTTGACTCTAGGCTAGCAGATTTCCTTTCATTTTACTTGTATCCACAATCAGCACCCATGGAAGCAGCAGTCAAACAACATACTGCATTGGGCAAATCTGCAAAAGACCTCCTTTGTGTTAAAAAGCAAAGATGTCACTTTGAGAACTAAAGTGCATCTGACCCAAGCCATGGTCTTTTCAATCACCTCATATGCATGTGAAATCTGGACAATTTATAAGGAAGACAAAAGAAAAATTGATACTTTTGCATTATGATGTTGGCATAAATGTTGAATATACCATGGACTGCCAGAACAAACTTACCTGTCTTGGAAGAAGTAGGTTCAGAATGCTCCTTGGAAGTGAGGATGGCAAGACTTCATCTCATGTGCTTTGGTCATGTTATCAGGAGGGAACGGTCCCCAGAGGAGGACATCATGTTTGGTAAAGTAGAGGGTCAGCGAAAAAGAGGAAGACTCTCAACAAGACGGATTGACACGGTGGCTGCAACAATGGGCTTGAACATAGCGATGATTGTGAGGAAGGTGCAGGACCAGGCAGTGTTTTGTCCTGTTGTACATAGAGTTGCTATGAGTTGGAAGTGACTTGACAGCCCCTAACAACAACAACTTCAATCTTTTCTCCATTTATCATGATGTTGCTTCTTGGTCCAGTTGTGGGAATTTTTTGTTTTCTTTATGTTGAGATATAATCCACACTGCAGGCTGGTGTCTTTAATCTTCATCAATAAGTGCTTCAAATCATCTTAATTTTCAGCAAGCAAAGTTGTGTCATCTGCATATCACAGGTTATTAATCCTGATCCCACACTCTTCTTCATATAGTCCAGCTTCTCAGATTATATGTTCAGCATACAGATTGAATAAGTATGGCAAAAGGATACAACCTGATACCCTCCTTTCCTGATTTTAAACCATGCAGTAGTATCCCCTTGTTCTGTTGGAATGACAGCCTCCTGGTCTGTGTACAGGTTCCTCATGAGCACAGTTAAGTGTTCTGGAATTCCCCTTCTTCTCAATGTTATCCATGAGTTGTTATGATCTACACAATCAAATGCTTTTGCATAGTCAATAAAACACAAGCAAACATCTTTCTGGTATTCTTTGCTTTCAGACAAGATCCATCTGACATCAACAGTGATATCCCCCCTCATTCCATGTCCTCTTCTGAATCCAGCTTGCATTTCTGGAATTTCCCTGTCAATATACTGCTGCAACCATTTTTGGATTGCCTTCAGCAAGATTTTGCTTGCATGCAATATTAACAGTATTGCTTGATAATTTCCACATTGTGTGGGATCACCTTTCTTTGGATTGGGTACAAATATGGATCTCTTCCAGTCAGTTGGCCAGGTAGCTGTCTTCTGAATTTCTTGGCATAGCCAAGTAAGCACTTCTAGCACATCCGTTTGTTGAAATATCTCAATGAGTGGTCTGTCAATTCCTGGAGCCTTGTTTTTTGCCAATTTCTTCAGTGCAGCTTCGACTTCTTCCTTCAGTACCATTGGTTCTTGATCATATGCCACCTCCTGAAATGGATCAACACTGACCAATTCTTTTTGCTACAGACTCTGTGTATTCCTTCCGTCTTCTTTTGATGTTTCCTGCATCATTCAGTGTATTGCCCATAGAATCTTTTAATATTGCAACTTGAGGCTTAAATTTTTTCTTTGGTTCTTTCAGTGTGAGAAATACCAAGCATGTTCTTCTTTTGGTTTTCTAACTCCAGGTCTTTGCACATTTCATTGTAATAATTAACTTTGTCTTCTAAAGCTGCTCTTTGAAATTTTCTATTCAGCTCTTTTATCTTGTCATTTCTTCCATTTCCTTTAGCGACTCTCTGTACAAGGGCAAGTTTCAGAGTCTCTTAGGACATCCATTTTGTCTTGTCTTCCTTTCCTGTCATTTTAATGACCTTTTGCTTTCTTCGTGGATGATGTTCTTGATGTCATCCTGTAATTCCTCTGGTTTTCACTCACTGGTGTTCAGTGCTTCAAATCTATTCTTTAGATGTTCTCTAAATTCAGGAAGGATAAAACCAAGGTCATATTTTGGCTCTTGTGGACTTGTTTTAATTATCTTCAGCTTGCATATGAGCAGTTGATGGTCTGTTCCACAGTCAGGTCCTGACCTTGTTTTGGCTGAAGATATTAAGCTTCTCCATCACCTGTTTCTACAGATGTAGTAGATCTGATTCCTGTGTATTCCACCTGGTGAGGTCCACATGTATAGCTGCTGTTTGTGTTGTTGAAAAAGATATTTGCAATGAGTTAAGTTGTTGGTCTTGCAGAATTCTATCATGTGATCTCCAGCATTATTCCTATCACCAAGGCCACATTTTACAACTACTGGTGATTCTTCTTTGTTTCTAACTGTTGCATTCCAGTCACTAGTAATAATTAACACATCTTGATTGCATGTTTGATTAATTTCAGACTGCAGAAATTGGTAAAAATCTTCAGTTTCCTCATCTTTGGCTTTGGTGGTTGGTGCATAAATTTGAGTAATAGCAGTATTAACTGGTTTTCCTTGTAGGCATTTGGATATCATCCTCTCACTGACAGCATTGTACTTCAGGACAGATCTTGAAACAGTCCTTGTGACGACAAACACGATACCATTCCTCTTCAAATTGTCATTCCTGGCATAGTAGGTCATATGGTTGTGCGATTCAGAATGGCCAAAACCAGTCCATTTTCACTCACTAATGCCAAGGATATCAATCTTTATGCGTTCCATTTCATTTTTGACAACTTCTAATTTTCCTAGATTCATACTTCATACATTCTGTGTTCGATTATTAATGGATGTTTGCAGCTGTTTCTTCTCATTTTGAGTTGTGCCACATCAGTAAGTGGAGCTCCCAAAAGCTTTACTCCATCCACATCATTAGGATTTGCACTGGGTAAAATCTGCTGCAAAAGACCTCTTTAAAGTCCTGAAGAGCAAAAATGTCTCTTTGAAGACTAAGGTGCATCCAACCCAAGCCATGGTATTTTCAATCAGCTCATATGCATGTGAAACCCAGACAACGAGCCAAGGAAGATGGAAGAAGAGTTGATGCTTTTAAGTTGTGGTGTTGGCAAAGATTACTGAAAGTACCAAGGGCTGCCAGAAGAATGGACAGATCTGTCCTGGAAGAAGTGCAGCTGGAATGCTCCTTGGAAGCAAGAATGACCAGACTTCGTCTCACCTACTTTGGTCATGTTGTCAGAAGAGACCATTCCCTGGAGAATGATATCATGCTTCGTAAAGTGCAGGGTCAGCAAAAAAGGGGAAGGCTCTCAACAAGATGGATTGACACAGTGGCTGCAAAGATGGGCTCACGTATAGCAAGGATTGTGAGGCTGGCACAGGACTAGGCAGCGTTTTGTTCTGTGAGGCTGGCACAGGACTGGGCAGTGTTTCGTTCTGTTGTACCTAGGTTTGCTATGAGTCGGCGCCAACTCGATGTTATCTAACAACAACAACAGAGACATTTGTGGGTAATCATTCACTAGGTTAGGCAGCATATATTTACAGAGCATTTAGTATGTGCCAGAGATTGCAGGGGCATCTAAAAATCAATACTCCACAGTTTTTCCCCTTACGGAATTCACAATCTGGAAGAGGAGAGTTGATCTCTGTGTGGCCAACAGTAACACAGGACTCAGGCTGCTGTACTAGTGGATGTACTCGGTGCCACCCGAGGAATCACTGTTGGGGAATAGTTACTGCATGTGCTCCTGTAAACCAGCACTAGCCTAAGAGCTTTATATGTTGTCTTGTTTAACCTTAACCACCTTGTGCACTGGGCACTAATTGCGTAGATATGAAAACTGAAGAACCGTGAGATTAACAAAACAAAATAAAACCCATTACCATTGAGTCGATTCTGAGTCATAGAGACCCTGTCAGACAGGTAGGACTGTGCCATAGGGTTTCCAAGGCTATAAATCTTCACAGAAGCAGCTGAGCGCTTTCTGTTGTACCACCAGAGGGCTCCTTCCTCTGTGGTTAAGTGGGTCAAATAGTTAATAACCAGCAAGTTAAAATTTAAACCCAGGTTTATATGACTTTGAAAATTTGGCTTCCAAGTCTCTATGCTGACCATGGCAATTCCTGATGGAGTCTGTTCTGGTTACCTAGTGCCTCTCTGACAGAAATATACCACAAATGGGATGGCTTGAACAAATAGGAGCTTATTCTCTTATAGTTTGGAGGCTAGAAGTCAGAGTTCAAAGTGCCAGGCTTTAGGGGCTGTGTGAAAGCCCCTCGACCTTGGGTTTCAGCTCTGCCTCTTGCTGCCAGCCCACTGAAGCTAGAGGCTTTTCTTCACTCAGACAGCTGCTGGCTGCTGAGGCTAACAAGCCCAAGGTCGACAAATAAAATGGCACAGTCCCAATGTTACCAAACCACACAGCAGGCCATTAATTCAAGTCCATTGTAAGTCTCAAGGTCGGCAGAACATGGCAGGCTGCTGAACAATGACATGGCTACACACAGGGTCCAAGCATGCTGTAAGCTAGAGACTATCCCCAAGGCTTCTCCTTAAATACAGGAAGCAGACCACATCCCAAAGGCAGCTAGCTACTCAGCTGCTTTTGGTAGATCCCACCATGGAGTTGATTGCCAGTCTCATCATGGGGAATAACTACGACCAGCTGCCCAGCCACTCAACCAGGCCCAGCTGAGTTGGCACACAAACATAACCACCACAGAGTCTTAAGGGATGAAGATAGTCAACAGCGAGAGGATGTTCCATATGGAGGGAACAGTGTATGCAAAGGCACAGAGATGGAAAAGAACATGGAAAGGTGTTGTAGCCATGGGAAGTTGGCCTTGTGAGCCATACCTTGGAGACTAGACTCTACCCTACAAATGGTGGCAGGTCATATTTGTATTAGAAAGGTGTGTGGATTGGTGGTGGTGAGGGCAGAGAGCCGGAGAGCTCAGTTTGGTGATGTCAGGATGGTGCATGTGAGAAGTGCTGAGGACCTCTCGGGGCAGGCATGGAGAGAGAATTCTTCCCCTGACCTGTTGGGACTTCTCTGATGATGCCCTCCGCCATCTCCTTGCCATTCGTTCCTTTGTTCCTTTGCCGAGTGCTACAGGTGTGGCTCGGGGCAGAACAGACAGACATCCTTGCCCTTGTGGAGCTGAGGGGGTAGCGAGAACCTCTGAATTTGTAGCTAGTTGGTCAGAAGTGCAGGTGTCCTTGGATCCCTGAGCTTCTGACTGGTGTCTGAAGTCTTGGGCAGACTTGGCAGTGGAGAGGACAGTGAGGTCTGACGTAACTCTGGTGGTTGAGGTCAGGACAACAGCATTGCAGTTAGTGTCCCAATAGCAGAGAGTTGAAATGACTAGTTGCAGTTGGTGTCGGCAAAGACATTTAGAGTTGGAATCAGCAGACATACATCATCTGCCACTATAAACATTCTGGTGTATTTTTGTAGTGAACATGTGTACATCTTCTGTGGTCATGTACCTGGGAGTGGAATTGCTGGATCATAGGGATGCGTGTGTTCAGCTTTAGTAGATACAACCAGACAGTTTTCCTAACTGGTTGTACCAGGCAACACCCCTCCAGTCATGTATTAGGATTCTAATACCACATCCTCACAAACATTTTGTGTTTTCCATCTTTTTCATTTAGCCATTCTGGTGGGCACACAACAGCATCGCATTGTGGTTTTTGTTTGCGTTTCATGGAAGAGTTTCATGGACTAGGGTTGTGATGTGATTAGACATCTCAGCTCATGATGTTTTCCCTATTCTTTCCAGGCCGAGTGCTTGTCCACTGCCGGGAAGGTTACAGCCGCTCCCCGACTCTACTCATCGCGTACCTCATGATGCGTCAGAAGATGGACGTCAAGTCTGCTCTGAGCATCGTGAGGCAGAACCGTGAGATTGGCCCCAACGATGGTTTCCTGGCCCAACTCTGCCATCTCAATGACAGACTTGTCAAGGAGGGGAAATTGTAACTCCAGGGTGCCCCCCACTGCCCCTCTTCTAGAGGCCAACAGGGGAGGCCCTGGGTGAGTGTCCCAAGCTGCCATGTTTAGGAATCCCAGTGTACCCTGCTCCTAGCATCACCAGGCACTTGCCAGTGAGTCTGTCCAGCACGGCCCTGGGCCACTTCCCCCTTGAGGAGCACATAAAGAAGCTTGCTGAGAAGCACACCCTTGCTCCCTGGTGTGTCCTGTTCCTGTAATTTCTGATGTTCTCTCCCCAAGGTGGGGGCCCAGAGCAACAGGCCTGTGCCATGCACGCTTCTCCTCAGTGAGCCAGGGCAGGAGCTCTGTGGATGCTCACAGGGGCACCTCATGACCTTTGCCCCACGCCCAGGTTCTCTCCTGAATGGGGACCATGGCATCTTGAGCTCTAGTGAAAGAACTATGCAAACACAGGCCCCTCTCTGCCCACCATGTCTTTGCTCCTTGATCTCACAGCCTTCCACACCCTGCTCACAGGTAGGGCCACATCATGAGGTTTGAAGCAGTGGCGTCACTAGGGGCGTGTGGGCCACACCGCATGATACTGCCAGAGGGGGTGATGCCAAAATGTCTATAAAACCTTTGTGTGGCATTTCAGCATAAGTTTATTATTTTTTTTTTAAATAAAAATATTCCTGTAGTTACAACAACAGGAACAGGTTTTGTAAGCCCAGCTGATGAAAAAGGCTAATAATGCTCTGTGCTGATCTACTTTTTGAACCTTCTAATGCACTCCAGTCCGAGCTGTCATTATTACCCAATTACAGTGATGCTTTGAATCACGTGGTTTCGTCTGCACACACTCTTGTTATTTAAAGGTGTCATTTTAATTTTGCTAGTTGTTTATGTCACTACTACTGCCGTTACATTCAGTGATACACGGCGATTACAATTTACAGGCAACATTGGTACAAAAAAACATTAGTAAGGATTCTGTATGGTTTGGTAAGGGAGGAGTCCATGGAGGGGGCTGTGATACCATGAAATGCTGCACCAGGTGACACCAACCCTAGTGACGCCACTGGTCTGAAGTGTGGGGTAGCAGTATCTGCCAGTTGTCAGTGGACAGAAATTCATTCCCACAGAAGATATTTCAAGTATTTCCTTAGGATTAAAGATGCCTAAACAAAGAGGCCTAACTGGGCTAACATATACCCCTGGAGGACTCTCCTAAATCCATAGAATTTTAACAGTGCGACTCTGGAAGGCTTAGGTGCAGAATTCATAGTGTCGGACCATTTCACGTCATTTGTTAGAAGAGTGAAGCCTTGGACAAGGCTGTATTTTTCTTTTTTAGAAAACAGGGTGTTGAAGTCCAGCCTATTTAAAGACCCCACCATTTGGAGAATTACAAGGGTTCTGTCCTGAATTATAGCGTTGGCAAGCCCAAGCCACTCGTGCTAACTGCTTTTTGTCTGGGTTGCTATTCCAGGAGCTGAGGGAGGAAGTTGGCCAATTACAGCATGTACGTGGGGGTGGGCTGGGGGCGTGTCTCTCGGAAACACAGCCCAAAGCCTGAGGAAGAGCTGGGGAAGGAGCAGTCCCAGGCTCACGGTCTGCCCACTTACAGGTGGTTCTTCCCCTCCCTGGGGCCTGTGCAAGATTCCTGAGCCTTGGGTGTAACACTGATTCAGCAGGGCAGAAACAAACGTGGCGAGCAACCTCTTTTAGGACTTCCCTTAGGATGTGGTTGGAACGCTCTAGCACTTACACTCCCATGTGTGTGCACATTTGTTAGAATTTAAGAGTTGTGCTTTGAACAGTCTTGTTAGGGTTTTGAATTGTTGTCATTAGGAAAACTGATGCCAAGCTATTTCTCTCCAGGGTTCCTAAGGGCAGAGGTGTGGTGGTCAAGCACGCCTCCAGCACCCAGCACAGAGGTGTCTGATAGAACTTTGTGGAATTAACCCCCCCCCTTATTTTTTAATGCAAATTTAGGTAGGGCATGTAGGACGTTGTTCTATGGGTCTGCTAAGCTCCTAGGAGCCTGAATTTGTGGTAGGACCACTTGCAGAGGTTTGCAAAGGAGTCTTACCTGAACTATCAGGGATTTTTGTTGAATATTTGAAATTTAATTTTAAATTTAAGTTTAAGAAGTGTTACCATGTCAGGATGGTGAATGTGCCTTTTCTGAAGTTTACCGAGGAGTTTCCATCTAGGAAAAGGAGACTGGGCTCCGATGGAAGCAGGGGGTGCCTTAGGGCTTCGCTCATGGTGTGAGGCTGCTCTTCAGGGACCTGGCTGTCTCGGGAGGTTCACTTCTGTCCTCTTTCCTTCTGTGACCACAGCAGCCCTGTGGTCATGGAGGAAACAGGACTCTGTCCTCTTTTCTAGAGAGCTAGCTGTCCAGCCAGACCCACCTGAGTGACATAGCCACAGCTCTAAACTATGTACCTCACTTTCCAGTTCTCAGATAACTTTCCCGTTTCACCTAACTTGAGCCTCACCATAACCTTGTAAAGTTACTAGAGCTTATTAGTGTTTTGTTACCTTAAAGAAAAAAAAAAACTGGGCTCAAAATGATTAAAGGTGTGACCTCTAGGGCTGCCTGGCTGTTTGAGGCAGAGTGGAGGCACAACTTCAGGCCTCCTGCTCTCTGAGGCTGAAGTCTTCCTTTCACACCATGCTTTTCCTCAAGCTCAGCTGCTGACTGTAAGGTCAGCGGTTCGAACCCATTAGCTGGTCTGTGGGAAACAGATGTGGCAGTCTGCTTCTGTAAAGCAACCTTCTGTAAAGAGTTACTACTCTGTCCTACAGGGTTGCAGTGAGTTGGAATTGACTTGAGGGCGGTGGGTTTAGTTTTGGGGTTCTTCCTCAAGACTTAAGTCCCTGGTCCTTCAGCCCCTACCCTGGGATTGTCTGGTGGGCTCCACATATCCTTGACCCACCCTAGGTGCACAAGGCTCCCAGAGGACACCCCTCAAGCTGTGTTTGCCAGCGGTGGTGGGGATAAGGGTGGAAGAGAGCTAGCACATCCCCCAGGATGAGGCTCAGGAGCTAGGCTGGGGTCCCCTCCCACGTCAGGCAGTGGTCCTCCACATGGACAGTCAAAGCTACGTAAGTGAACACAGCAGGTTGGTGTGGTTGAGACTGGCCTTTAAGGGCTAAGACTATTTAATAAGGACCTCTCCAAGGCCTCTTTGTGGAAACCTCAGACAGAAAAGGTTATTGGGAGGTGACTGCCTTTATTGGGGAGCTATTTTTATGCTGAGAGTTTGGGATTTCTTTAGTCTCAGAAATCCTATACTTACTTCATGAGATTTAACCCAGGAAGTAAAAGAAAACAAAATTTTACTGTGTAAGAGCTGACACACACCCAGCTGGGGGTGTGATCTGTGCTTGGACAGCTTCCTACCTCCTGGGAAGTGATGGAGTGGAAACATGGGATGCCTCCCTATCCACCCTCCCCCCGCCTTGATCCCTTTCTTTGATTAATAGAGCCCCATCCAGGCAAAATTAGGGTGCCAAATGGTCTTAATATTAAAGCAGTACAGCTTTCCCTGGGATGGTTTTCTGACTCATATTGAGAGCAGGAGCCAACATCATTCAAACACGGGGCCTCATCTGGAAGATGCAGGTTCCTTCTGGCTCTGACTTTGTAGAATTCTCTAAGAATCCCCACTTGGGATTTAATGCCACTGACAATGATAGTGTATGTACAAATAACATTGTGGCCAGCAGGTGGTGCTGTTGCACCTGCGGTGATGGATGGTTTGAAGTGGGAATGTGGGTACCTCTGGAGTCACAAGTTTAAGATGCTAACGTTTTTAGTTAAGATAAGCACTGATCTCATTTGTGAAGATATGCTCTTCTCTCGCAGGAAGATTTCTTTGTCAGAATCATTGAGGAATTAACAATGATGGTCCTTCCAAGTTAAGATTTTTATCTTGATTAGAAATAGAGAAGCCATCTCAAGTTGAGACCAGTGGAATGAAGCTTACTTTTTGTCCCCTCTTACCTCCTGCCACCTTTTTTGGGTAGTTTGATTGTGAAAGAATGCATTTCCTGGAAAGAAAAGGGTGAGCTGTCCAGTTGTTTAAAAAGAAAGCTTAATGTCTGTTGTATCACAAATCAGTGTTAAAACAAAAAATTGTAACCAAAAATAAATGTCTTACATTATAAAGAAATGGTCTTTTTTGTTCTTCTTACCACACTTGATTTTCTTTTACATTTTAATGCTTAGCTTTTGTATTTGCTTTCTCTAACATAAAATTTTTTAGAATTGTCTAAAAAAAGTAGCCCTCCTGAGCTAGTTATAGGTTCCTTAACGATTATATTTATGCAGTGACTCTTTGTTGAACATGTCTGCACTGCCAGACATTTTTGTGCTAGGAAGATTTCATGGGTAGAATGGCCCACCTTGGATGAGGAAAGTAAGATTCAGGTTCCTAAGAAAGTAAGAGACTAGAGAGACAGTCTAGTTTTCTGGTGGCCTCCTTTGAAGATGTTTGGGTGGCATTTTGGGATATGAGTGATCCTGGGAACGGGCAGTCCTAAAACACTTCCAAGCCCCAAACCAAAAACCTGTTGCATCAATGCTAACTCATAGAGACCCAATAGGACTGAGTAGAACTGCCCCATAGGGTTTCCAAGGCTGTAATGTTTACGGAAGCAGACTGCCCACATCTTTCTCCCGTGGAGCAGCTGATGTGTTTGAACCACTGCCCTTTCAGTTAGCAGCCAAGGCCCTTAACCTGTGTGCTTTGAAGGCTCCGTCCTTGCTCCAAAAGCTTTACATTTCACCATGAGTTGTTAGCTGCTGTTGATTCGGTCCCCAACTCTTGGGTTCCCCAGGCACAATGAAAACAAAATGCTTCATGGTCCTGGACCAGCCCCAGGATCAATTACCAGTAGGCCCATTGTGGTCCATGGGGTTTCACTGGCCGGTGTTTGGAAGTGGATCAGCAGGCCTTCCTAGCTGTCAGTCTGGGAGCTCTGCTGAGCATCATAGCAACACGCCAGCCTTCGACACTCAAGCCAGGAAAGGCAGGCAGGAAGTCTAGCACTGCATACCTAATGTCTCCCTGAGGGTAAGCATTGCCCTTTCTGCCTGAATTTAAAAACTCAGAGAAAGTGGATGATCAGTGTGTCTTTTTCCAGCAGAAAGACCCTGGCAGTGAAAGAGCCTGTCTAGCCCCCAAGCCCTCATCTGTGACTGAGGCAGTTAGGCTAGCTCACTGTTTGTCTAACCTTTCTGGCAGCATCATCTTTATATATATATATGTTGTTGTTATGTGCCATCGAGTCGGACCCCGACTCATAGCGACCCCTCCTTGGGTTTCCGAGGCAGTATCACTACGGAAGTAGATTGCCCCATCTTCCTTCCGAGGAGTGGCTGGTGGGTTTGAA
>NW_006922082.1:370568-373064 GCF_000298275.1 Orycteropus afer afer | reverse complement strand
CCAGCCTTCTGGTTAGCTGTCAAGCGTCTTAGCCACTATGCTACCAGAGCTCCCATATATATATAAAACTTAAGGTATGACACTAACTTATAAAATGGGTAAAAAGTGCTTTTTAAAAGTATACTTTTTAAAACATTATAAAACCAAAACCCACTACCGTCAAGTCGGATCTGACTCATAGCAACCCCTCCTTGGGTTTCGGAGGCAGTATCACTACGGAAGTAGATTGCCCAACCTTTCTTCCAAGGAGTGGCTGGTGGGCTTGAACTGCCAGCCTTCTGGTTAGCAGTCAAGTGCCTTAGGTACTATGCCCCCAGAGCTCCTATATATAAATTTTTTTAAAAAATAACCCCAAACTCACTGCCATCAAGTGGGTTCGACTCATCACAACCCTCATTGGGTTTCTGAGGTGGCATCTCTACGGAAGTAGGTTGCCCAGTCTTCCTTCTGTGGAGTGGCTGGTGGGTTTGAACCACTAGCCTTCTGGTTAGCAGTCAAATGCCTTAGGCACTAGGCCACCAGAGCTCCTATATATATTAACAAGTAATGCAAAAGGGTTGTAATGAAAAGTGACTCTCCTATCCCAAATCTTTGCTCCCTTTCCCCAGAGGAAGCCACTATTAAGTATCATTTCCTTCCAGAAGACTCCCATGCACATGTAAGCACACACATGCATATGTCTACAGGTATCCTTTCCTCATAAGTAGGAAATATTATGCACTTTGCTTTTTTTGCTTGACAATGTATTTTCATCCTTGTCCCTGGTGGTTCGAGCCCTTTCCTTTGAACAGCTACATAGGATTCCATTGTGGATAGATGTGCCATGCTTGTGTGTCTTCTTAGAGCTCCACACTACTTTGTTTACAGTACAGAGCTTTGAAAGGAAACTAGTGGATGACAATTGCAATTCTCTTTCTGCCTCATGTCCTGCTAATTTCTGACCTTTGTTGGGTAGCTTAGTGTCAAGCACATGTCAGCACTCAGAGCCAAGGAGGAGTGTCCCAGGCTCACTTGTGTGATTTTATGGCTATAGACCTGCCTGAGCCATATTTTTCAAAATAGACACTCTCAGAGTTACTGCCTTCTTATTTGATGACACATTTACAAGAAGTTCAAGTGCACTGAGGTTCTGTTCTAAAGTCTATACCACAGTGAGTTCATCTGGCACCAATACTGCATGAACTGGTGGTCTCCAGGTCATTGCACAAGGTGTATAACATACTTTATTAATAGGTGTGTTTCTGTTGTCTTTAAAATAATTAGAATGTACAGGGGTTCCTGTACCTATTTTTAAAACTGAAGCATCCCAAGAGAAACGTGAGGTTCTGAGAAACAGTTTGAAAAGCCATGGGGCAAATGGTCTTGCAGCTCTCACGTTCCCAGATGCCACCCTGAGAAGAAGAAGAGTGGGAGGAAGAGGATAGGAAGACAAGTCTCCCACTTGGCAAGTTGGCCTCTGTCAGACCCAGTCAGCAGTATGCGTCCATGGGCTCCCAGATAGGTTCTGAAGGATGGGGACTTTTTCCAGACACACAGCATTTGCAGACAGGGGCAGCTGAGCAGAGGGGTCAGCAGTAGTTTGAGTGGGTGTTGGGAGTGGCTGTGGATGAGGTAGGGCTTTCTTGAAGGGCTTGATCTGCCAGGTGAAGGATGTGGAAGTTTCATCCCGTCTATTCGTGGACAGCCATTAGTGTTCTAAGCGGGCAGGTGAGGGACACAAGTTCTTCTGGGCCGCACTCCCTTTGTCCCTCAGAAGCTGCTTAATGAACAAGTAGGAAATTTCCACTAGCGCAGAGGCCCGGAGTTTACAGAGAACAAGTTCTCAGCTGCAAAAAATGACAGAAGGGGTGATTTGGACATTCCTCACCACATGTAACTGTCTGTAAACAGACTGTCTTCCAAATCCAGATGTTCCTTTTACCACAGACTTGTGGGAGCAAAGCAGGTTTAAAAACCGTAAAGAGAGCCTAAGGAGCCCTGATGGTGCAGTGGTTAGGCGCTAGGCTGCAAACCCAAAGGTTGGCGGTTGGAACGCACCAGCTGCTCCACAAGAGGAAGATGTGGCAGTCTGCTTCCGTAAAGACTGCAGCCTTGGAAACCCTACAGGGCAGTTCTACTGTGTCCTGTCGGTAGGGTTGCTATGAGTCGGCCTTGGTAGCAACAGTTGTGGTTTTTCTAAGGAGAGCCCTCAATTTCTATTTATCAGAGGTGGGCAGGGGTGGGTGAGTTGGGGAGTCGTGGAGGGGGAGGGGGGAGTCATAAACCAAGTAGAGAATGAAACTCGATGACCTTTGAATCCCATTCAAATCAAAGATTATGTGACTGCGAGACTCAAAAGAGTAACTGACTTCCCAAATTTTGTCTGTCCTTCAAGATCAAGTCCAAATGGGGTCTTCACATGAGGACCCCAGATCTACCCTAGCAGGAAGGAATTGTCTCGCCTCTGAAGACCCATCAGACTTTATCCTTTAGGCAAAAAAAAAAAAAAAAAAAGCA
>NW_006922082.1:337581-370468 GCF_000298275.1 Orycteropus afer afer | reverse complement strand
GAAAAAAAAGCAATCATTGCCCATATCCTCCACCAAGAAAACAAAACAGAAGGCATCTGAATCTTTTCTTGATGTCACCCCTTCCACCTGCTATTGGCGTTGTTTGGGTGAAGAATTTGTCTCTGCCTCTATGGGACCTCCCAGACGGGGTGTGGCTTCCCAGTTTAGGGCACCTGGTGAGAGCCTTTGCTTCATTCAATGTGTGGCAAGTGGACAAAGGAGCATGTGGCTCAGGAGCCAGTAAATCCTCACACGGAAAAACAAAAGCCTTGCTAGGAATCAGGATTCAACTCTTCAGTGATTAAATGCCATTTTAAAAGATCTGCAGCCAAGCTCAGCGTTGACAGCCCTGTGAAGCAACATGCCTACTGCCATGTTACTTAGTCACTCCAGAAGAGCAAGGAGGCGATGACTCTAGTGAAGGTCACACCTAGGTTCCTGGTCAGGTGGGAGCAGAGACGCTGGTGTGGAAGCGGGGCAGGAGATGGAGGGCCTTTCTGGAGAACAGTTCTGTAACATGTAGGAGACCCACCAAACTCTTTACCCCCTCTGACCCACCATTCGCTTCTGGAAATATCCCTAAAAAAATTACTTTGTGGAATACTCAAAAAAAAAAAAAAAAAAAAAAACCTGTAAACCCATTGCTGTGGAGTCATTTCTGACTCTCAGAGACTCTATAGGACAGAGCGGAACTGCCCTGAAGAGATTCCAAGGCTGTGAGCTTCACAGAAGCGGACTGCCACATCTTTCTCCTGTGGAATTGCTGGTGGGTTCGAACTGCCGATCTTTTGGTTAGCAGCCGAGTGCTAAACCACTGTGCCACCAGGGCTCCTTTGCTACTCAGTAATAAAAGAATAAATTATTGGTAACACACAACAACTTGGATGAATCTCCAGGGAATTATGCTAAGTGAAAAAAGCCAACCCCAAAAGGTTACATAGGGATCGATTCCATTTAAATAACATCCAAATGACAAAATAATAGAAATGGAGAAAGGATTAGTGGTTGCCCTGGGGTAGGGGAAGAAGCTCTGGTGGTGTAGTGCCTAAGGTATTTGCTAACCAGAAGGCTGGCAATTCAAACCCACCAGCTACTTGGCAGAAGGAGACTTGGCAGAAGGAGACTTGGCAATCTATTTCCATAAAGATTTACCCCCTCAGAAACCCAGTGGGTTTGGTCTTTCTTTGGTATGAGTTCTGGTAGCATAGTGCCTAAGGCACTTGACTGCTAACCAGAAGGCTGGCTGTTCAAACCTACCAGCTACTCCTCGGAAGGAAGGTTGGACAATCTATGAGTCGGTCCCACTCCACAGCATATAACAACATGGGTAGGGAGGGACTGTTCAGGAGGGAGGGGTGCGGTTATGAAAAGATAACAGGAGGGACCCTGGTGGTCATGGAACTGTTGTTTTTCTTGCCTGTTGTGTGAGATAAACTTGCGAAGAACTAAACACACACAGAGGAATACAAGCAAAACTGGGGGTCTCTAAATAAGATTGGTGGATTTTATCAATATCAGTATCCGGGTTGTGACATCGTACTATAGTTTTGCAAGATGCTACTATTGGAGGAAAGTGGGTAAAGGGTGCGTGGAATGTCTCCCTATAAGTTCTTACACTTCCCGTGAGTTTGCAATGATCTCAGAAAGTTCAATTAAGAAAATGACTTTGTGTTAGGATGTCCATAGCAGCCCTAACAGAAATCAGCTAAAACCCTGGCTGGGTTACTCCGGAGTATGTTCTCTCACTCTGGACAGTTTGCTCAGAACAGCGTGTGGACTGAGTAAATTCAAAGAGCTGTTGATGAATTAGCATGAAATGAAAAACCCATGAAATAGTGAGTTCTCTCTGAGCCGCTCTGTGAAAAGCATGGCTCTGATTGTCAGACAATAATTCAGAGGAATAGAGCTGTCTTAGTGTTTCAAGTCAACTTGAGTCTTCTTTTTTCTTTTACTATTACTTCAGTTTCAAATAAAATAACGAAATCAAGTAAAATGAAATACATTAAAAGCTTGAGCCTCACCATTCTCTGGGAGCTCTGGTAGCATAGTGCCTAAGACACTTGCCTACTAACCAGAAGGCTGGCAGGTCAAACCCAACAGCTACTCCTCAGAAGGAAGATGGGACAATCTACTTCTGCAGCAATACTGCCTCGGAAACCCAAGGAGGGGTTGCTGTGAGTCGGGGGCCGACTCCACAGCACATGACACCACCACCATTCTCCAGCTTCTGCTTCTCCTCCTACCTTCAGCAGGTGGCAGCAGTGTTCCAAGGATGGGCCCCACATCGCCTTGCTGCGACTCCCCCATCGCTTGCAGCAGCAGGTGTGGCTCTAAGCATCAATCGTCCAGCTCAGGGACCTCCAGCACCGGGACTGCCCTCTCCTATGTCCAGGGCAGACATGCAGTTGTCCGGCCACAACAGGGTTAACCATCCACATTCCAGAGCCAAGGAAAGGGAGCCTGGAGGGTCACAGACAAGGGGAGGGGGTGCAGAGGGCCAGCTTCTCACTACAGTGCTGCTCTGTTGGGAGAGATAGATCACCCCAACAATGGCCACAGCTGTTTTCGTCTGCCCTGAAGGAAACTGGCTTAGGAAGCAGGTATCAGAAAGGGCCCTTCCTGCAGGGGCTTCTTGTCTGGCTTGTAAAACTGTCAAAACAGCTGCATTCATGTGCCTGATGATGGATGGGGAAAGGAGGGACAGACGGCCACAGATGGACACAGTGACTTGCAAGTTGAGGCAGGTGGCAAAGGCCTTGCAGAGGCTGTGCAGGTGGGGCATGCTGATTCATGGCCCAGTTAACATACCAAGGGGGTCTGGGTTGCAGCCCCCTTCTCAATCTCCCTTCAGGGCCAGGAGGATTCAGCAGTGCTCAAACAATCCATCTGGCTGAAAGCTTCCGCCGGCTGCCCTTTCTTTTCTTGCACCTCAGGTGTGAAGCTTTCTGCCTCTCCCCCTCCCATCCCCCTCCTTTGGCTCCAGGGCCAAAGCAGCAATTCCTCTGTGGCCTTTTTGTGTCCAGTGGGACCTGGGGTAGCTTTTGCATCTCACGGTATGCAATGAGGTAAGAAAATGACTCAAAACCATTTATGAAATATGTAATGGAATGGGAGACCAGGGGGGAAAAAAGTCAGTGCTAAAAATGCTGGCCTTGGCTTTTGCTAAGGAAAAACATTCTGGGCTGCCCAACCCCACCGCCAGCCTGGCTAGAGTCATAACTGCCTTGGGCATGTCAGTCTGCCAGCCCCAGTGCGTCTCCTGGCTGAGAAGCACCTGTCACTGTGCACAGCAAACACCCTCACCAACCCCACCCTACCCCCCACCCAGGAGCGCGTGCTGAGGTTTCCTCATTGGGCACAGCCACGTGACCTGCTGGCCCTGGACTTGTACCCAGAATCTCTGCCCCCTATGCCTTAGCAGGCACCCTCACTATGGCCCTCCAGCGTTCTCTTTTGCTTTCTAGAAGATTCCAACAGGGGCTTTCTTGGTTAGGAGAATAAATTCTGAGCCTGGGAGGAGGGTCCAGTGGAATTTCTTTAAAAGCATCCTTCTGCCTCTGCCTGGGCCAGTGGGGGCCAAAGAGACACTCCTCGGGCCGTTGGTGAACTTGGCCTGAGAAATGGGAAAATGGGATCATCTAGACTCAACTGTAGGAGCTCTGGTGGTGTAGTGCCTGAGGCACTAGACTGCTAACCAGAAGGCTTGTGGTTCAAACTCACCAGCCACTCCTCAGAAGGAAGGTTGGACAATATACTTCCATAGTGATGTTGTTGTTGTTGTTGTTGTTGTTGTTATGTGCCGTCAAGTCGGACCCGACTCATAGCGACCCCTCCTTGGGTTTCCGAGGCAGTATCATTACGGAAGTAGATTGTCCCTAGCCTTCTGGTTAGCAGTCCAGTGCCTTAGGCACTATGCTACCAGAGCTCCCTCTGTAGTGATACCGCCTCGGAAACCCAAGGAGGGGTAGCTATGAGTCGGTTCGACTCAATGGCACGTGACAACAACAACAACAGAAACTCAACTGTGTAGAGGACTCAGAGCTGCCCTTAGTTGTTGTTCAGCTGGTCTACAGTTTGCTTTGAGAAGGTCCCCAGAAGCCTGGGGAGCTTGAGAATCAGAAGCATATTTTGATATCTGCAAACCACAGCTGCCTCCCCATGAGAGGTGCTGGAGGACAGGGTCAGGGCCCTGCCTCTCCCGCCCCCTCCTCTCTGGGTCACCTGGGAGCATCAAGAGCAATGTGAAAGTTTGCTGAGCTTGAGGCAAAGTCTTTGGGGAGGGCTTATTCTGAGCACACCCCTTTCCCTCCCCCTTGGCTGAAGGAAACATGGGGCCAGCCCTGCCCCATCCTGTCCCCATTGGCTGGCATGAGGCAGAGGGGGGTTTAAAAAGGCTACTGTGCCTGGGT
Organism: Orycteropus afer afer; assembly: GCF_000298275.1. NCBI lineage: Eukaryota > Metazoa > Chordata > Mammalia > Tubulidentata > Orycteropodidae > Orycteropus > Orycteropus afer. The sequence continues at coordinate 366,059 of NW_006922082.1, read as the reverse complement.
GGGAACTGGAGCCTGTGCTACTGGAAGGCTGGTGCCCTCCTCTGGCTGGCACCATGCAGCTCTCTCTAGCTCTATGTCTTGTGTGCTTGCTGGTGCATGCAGCCTTCCGTGTGGTGGAGGGGCAAGGGTGGCAGGCCTTTAAGAACGATGCCACGGAAATCATCCCGGAGCTGGGCGAGTATCTGGAGCCCCTGTCGGAGCCTGAGAACAACAAGACCATGAACCGGGCAGAGAACGGAGGGCGGCCTCCCCACCATCCCTTTGAGACCAAAGGTACGGGGTGGAGGTGAAAGCTTGTAGCCTAAGGGTCCTGGGGAGGCAGAGGGGAAGTTTTAGGATCTTTTCTTGGGAGGCTTGGAAGACTGGAATGGACCCTCAGCCTGTATCAGCCAATGGAGGGGATGTCTTGCCCGGGGGCAGGGGAGGGATGGCATGTTATCACAGTGTCGGAATTCCAATGCAGGGGTGGGAGATGGGGGCTGGGGACCAGTGCCCCCGTCAGGAAGGAGCCCTGGGGGGCTGAAGGCATGGCATGGGGATGGACTCAGGGGCTCAGAAGAGATGTGGGCTCAAAGCATCAGGTGCCATGGCCAGCTGCAGGGACAGGGAAGGGACCCAGGGAGAAGCCTCACATCTATGGAGCACCTGCTGGATGCCAGACACTCCACAGCCGGCTGGACCTGTCCTGTAGCCCATGGACCTACCTCATGGAAGCCTCGTGAGGTGAAACCACAGCTTGAAAGTGAAGAAACTGTCTACAGAGTTTAAGTAACTTGGTAGTGAGTAGAAGAGCTGAGATATGAACCTAGATTGATCAATTGCAAGACATCTTGGGTGTACGTGTGGGAGGAGGGTGTTGGGGACTAAGAGCAGGAGCAACCCTCCCAAAGCAGTAGGGAAAGAGAAGCCAGAGAGGGACCCCTTCAGGTTCCCTGACCACGATGTGCTTGTGAGCTGGCACTTGAAGGCACAGGTTTGAAGACCCAGTTTGAGCCCCTGGTATGGATAGCAACTGAGTTCAGGGTCTGAAGGTCAGTGGTGTCCTCTGTGCAGAGGATGGACACAAGTGGCCTCATTCTGTCCTGAGTTCCCACCCTACCCCAGGCTTGCCTAATTCCTGGGGAGGGAGCCTGAGGAGAGTAAGATGATCCCAGTGGAGACCATGCCTGGGTCCTGGCCAGGTCTGCACAGAGAAGCTGAGGAGGTGGTGCTCAGGTTACTTTCAGCTGGTAGAGATGGCTAAGGGGCTGGAACGGCACCGTTGTCCAGGTGGGAGATGAGTCATGGCCCAGGCTTCTACATATCCCCACCCTGCCCCCGGCAACAACCAGCTGGGAATATGGGGCTCTGGAAAAAGCAACCCCAGAGGAGGCTGGTTGGATGCTGACCTTGCAAAGGGCAGGCAAGAGTGCCCTCCCACTTCAGGCAAAGTCCATTGAGCTCAAGCAACTGCTCAATGGGCTGCAGGGGAATCTAAGACAGCTACTTCCCTGGGCACCCGTGAGAGTCCACAAAGTATCCACATGCTCAAAACAAAGTCACGGTCTTTGGAGGAAGTGCCTGACCTGGAGGCACTATTCTTAGAAAGGCCCAAATGTCACCTTCCCTGGACAAATAGGCCACCCACACACAGCACCTCTGCAGCATGGAAGGGGAAGGATGCCAGCTCAGCCCAGAAGCCAGTCCATTACCCACAGGGAGAGATACAATTCCATCTCTCCCCTTCTATGCTTACTCTCCGGGGCCACCTTGTCACCTCTCTGGTTTTGGTCATCTTAGGACTATTTTTTATGCCTTTGTGTCCCATTTGAACTATTCCCATGAAATCCTGGGGGATGAACAGCTGCTTACATGAAGAGTAGCTGTTTAAAAAGCTCCCACATGTCCAAGCCCATAGTAAGTGACATGATCAAGGTGTGTGCTGGGAGCCAGGCCTCAGAGCTCCCTAGGGAGCAAACCTGAGTTATGAGGTACCCATTCAAATGACACAAACAAGAGATGTGTCAGCAGAGTGCCTGATACCCAGCAGGTGCTTAATAAATGTTTGAAGCTGAACTTGGAGGTTTTCAGTCAGAGCTCAGGTCCCTCTGGCAGGGAAGCAATAGTAGCAGAAAGCAGCTCCCTGCTGCAGCCCAGTCCAGCCTCCCATGTGTGCTCTGGCGCACAGCTTCTATCTTGTGGGAGTCAAGAGGGACTGGGACTCCAAGGAGATCTGGCTCTGCTGTGCCTGCCCCTTTGAGCAAATTTGTAAACCACTCAGGGCCTCAGTTTCCTCACCTATAAAAAGGGGATTGGTTTCTTCCAGGTCTAATTCTTATCCTGAGGACCGCCCCTACAATTCTTTCCCTCTGCAGCAGCTGCCCCTGATTTATTGGTTTCAATGAATCCCCATCCTTTTTCCATCCCCTGCCCATCACTCCCAGGTGACTGGAAAAAGAGCTTGGGAGAGGCCAGAGCCAGGCAGAGGGTGTCGCTAGCACTCACTCTGCCCAGCCTGAGACCCTGTGGCACAGGTGGACTGGGTTGCTGAAATCTAGAAGAGAGGGGCCCTTGGAGAGGAATAATAATAACATGCGGTAACAGCTAACGCTTCCAGCTCTTAATCTGTGTCAAGCAGTGTCCTCTGCGTTATATATGTAACGAAGTAACTCATTTAATCCTCGAGACATTCCGTTTTACAAAAAGGAAGCGCTGTGAGGTAAAGTAACTTGTCCAAGATCACACAGGTATTACGTGATGCAGCTGGTATTAGCACCCTGAATCCAAGCAGGCTTGGCTGCAAAGTCTTAGGCCTGATGCTGAATTCGGGGAATGGGGGTGGTAATGGGCTGGAGATCTTTCCACCTGCCAGAGTACCTGGGACCTCTCCGTAGAGGAGGTGCCCCTCGGGGAAAAGTGTCTGGAGAAGGTGGGCACAGGTTTAGAAAAGGTGGGGTGTGGTTAAAGCGGCCGGACTTCCCGGTTCACATGCGTCTTTCTCCGCAGACGCGTCGGAGTACAGCTGTCGCGAGCTCCACATCACCCGCTATGTGACGGACGGACGGTGCCGCAGCGCCAAGCCGGTGACTGAGCTGGTGTGCTCCGGCCAGTGCGGCCCCGCGCGCCTGCTGCCCAACGCCATCGGGCGCGGCAAGTGGTGGCGCCCAAGTGGGCCTGACTTCCGCTGCATCCCCGACCGCTACCGCGCGCAGCGCCTGCAGCTGCTTTGTCCCGGCGGCGCAGCGCCGCGCGCGCGCAAGGTGCGCCTAGTGGCCTCGTGCAAATGCAAGCGCCTCTCTCGCTTCCACAACCAATCAGAGCTCAAGGACTTCGGGCCCGAGGCGGCGCGGCCGCAAAAAGGCCGCAAACCACGGCCCCGCAGCAGGGGCGCCAAAGCCAACCAGGCGGAGCTGGAGAACGCCTATTAGAGCCTGCAGCGCCGCGCTGTCCCTGCGGGCGTTCCTGATGGAGGCCTTCCCGTGTTTCTGTGCCCTGTGCGTGGTTTGATTGCTTGTACTTCATTTAAAATACCAGCAGCCCAGGGAAAGGGAGCCAAGCCCTGGGGAACCCGAGGTGTCAGCCCAGGCCCCTCGCTCCGCCGGCTGAGAGGGTCCCGCAGGGCAAGGGAGGGAGTTGAGGGTCACAGATACTGAGCCACGCAGCCTCGCCCCCAGAGGCAGCCCAACTTTGCCTGTCCCACTCACTGCAGAAACAGGGAAGCATTTTCACCACCTGGGGTTTTAAGGGAGCGGAGTGGAGTGGAGGAATCTTGCCCTACTTCAGAAAGGTAGGATCCCCCCCCACCCCTCCGCCCCGTCATAAGTCTCCCCCTGCTGGATTGGGTCAAGATCACAGGCCTGCGGGTCCTAGTCCTGGCTCACCCACTACCCTGCTGTGTGCCCTTGGATGACAACATTCTCTTTCTGGGCCTCCATCTCCTCGTTTTGTAAAATGAGGGTAGGATTAGGACCACAAAGGCATCTCCTCTCATAGGATTCCAAGGACTCGGGTGCCCTTGGAATGGGCAGAGGAGAGAGGGAGAGAGAGGTTGGATTGACTCTCTGCCAAGATCATTTCCAGAATTGGAGATGGGATCCTCTGATCTGACAGCCAACGATGAAAAACAAGCAGAAAAAAGCAAAGAGGCTATTTATGGCAGAGAAACTCCTGGAAGAAGCTATGTTGTTTCTAAGCCTGGCCTACCCAGATGTTTGGCTCCCTCCACTCCGCCATCTCAAAGGAAGCAGAAATAACACCATCAATTGGGGTTGAGAAGGGGGAGTCCCGAGGGTGGGAGGAGGGACAGAAATGGGCTCCCTCATTCCCAAAGAGCAGCACCCCCTCCCCTGCCATGACCATATTTTAAAGTCACCTTCTACAGAGATGCTCAAGGTCACGGCACATGGAGGTCCAATGTCAGCATTCAGAATCTTGCAGGTCTCTTTCTGAGTCACCCCCTCCTGCCCACCGCTCATTTCTGCCTCGAAAATAGCTCCTTCCTGCCCTTTCATGGGATGGCATAGCTTATGTTAAAATATTATTGGGGAAAAAGTTACAAGTGCTGTACATATGCTGAGAAACTGCAAAGCATAATAGCTGCCACCCAAAACCCTTTCTGAAAACCATTTCCAGACACTCTTACTTTCTGTGTAGTTCTTAATTGGTTTTCTTTTCTTTCTCTTTTTTTGAACAGAAGCGCATGCCATGTGAAAGCCTGCAGGCTGGTAGCTTTGCAGTCCTCCCACATGGCACTTGTACACACGAATGAAAGTAGTTGTTTTTAAAGAGTTAAGTTACATATTTATTTTCTCACTTAAGTTATTTATGCAAACGTTTTTCTTGTAGAAAACAACAACGGTAATACTGCTTTGTGAAATAACAGTCTGTTCTTTCAGAACCCGGAAGCATTGTTAATAAAGACAATGAATCATTACGGAGAGGATGTGGTCTCTTTTGGTCAGCCACACACAATGTCATTTCTGTCAGAGTTAACACCCTTCTCTCAGTCACTAGGCCTTCAGACGTGGAGGCACCTTTCACTACTCTCTGGAGACCCATGGCAATTATGTCCTTCCTTTGAAAAGTCATGTTTGTCTCTTCCTTTCCAAACCCAGGCTTCATTCCTTCACCCCAGCTCCATTGCAATAACCTCATCCCGGTCGTCACAGCTCTGGTGGTGCTGTGGTTAAAACATTGGGCTGCTAATCAAAAGCTTGGCAGTTCAAATCCAGCCAGCTGCTCTGAGGGAGAAGATGAGGCAGTCTGCTTCCATAAAGATTTATAGCCTTGGAAACTCTATGGGGCAATCCTACCCTGTCCTATAGGGTTGCTATGAGTCAGACCCGACTCAGTGGCAGTGGGCTTTTGGGTCTCCCACACTGCCTTCCAAAAACACTGTTCTCATCATGTCACACCCCTGCTCAAGATCCTTCAGTAGCTCCTTCTTGCCCAAGATCAAGTTCTGGCTTCTCAGGCTGGCCTTCTCTGATTGGTTCCCATCTCACATTCTTCCAACCTTCTGCCTACCCCCAAGGACCAAGGCTCTACTGATTGCTGCCTCCTTAGATTGGCACCCCCACTTACCACCCCCAGCAGCTCCTACTCTTTATTTTGGGTTCACATTATTTGTCACCTCTCCTCTGACTCTCCCCAAGATGCTCCAGCTTCTCTCTCCTCAGATGTCTGAGCCACGTCCCCACTCATCTGTGTTTAGTTTATTTTTTGTTTCTGTTGAGCATGTACTCAGCAGAACCGAAACCCCTTTTGTCCATGCCACTACTTTGGTTCCTGAGTCTGTCTTCCATTTGATGGACCCATCTTGTCTGGCCAAGTCTCACTTGGTCCTGGGATAGATAGGAAGCTGGGTAAGAGCAGGACCAGCTCATGGGGAGCTCAGGTGAGGCAGTATGTTTCTTTTTTTTAGAGATGTGGATTTCGTGCCTCACTAGAGAGAATGTACTGTCGAGTCAGATCTGACTCATAGCGACCCCTCCTTGGGTTTCCAAGGCGGTATCACTATGGAAGTAGATTGCCCAACCTTCCTTCCGAGGAGTGGCTGGTGGGTTGGAACCCTCAGCCTTCTGGTTAGCGGTCAAATGCCTTAGGCACTACACCACCAGAGCTCCCCAGAGAGAATGTAAGCTCCTTAAAAGCAGAGACAGTGGCTCACACTTCTCAAAATGTTTTCATTATCAAGATGCCTGACTCTGTTGGATGGTAACTAGGACTGAATAAATACTCTTCGGTTGCTGTGAGGACAGATGATCACCTGCAAAGCTTTAAATCAAACCTGGCCTATCTGGGGGTAACCTCACCCCAGAAGCCCTAGCCAAGTAAGCTGAGGTCTTCCCTGACTATATTTCAGTCTAACTCCCAATGAACTCTCCTAAATTCATTACCATCTAGTCTTTGATGGATATCTGCAGGTGTTGCTGGCTTGTCCTTTCCCAACACTCCAGATCTGGAGGAGGCCACAATGAGCCCTCCCAGGGAATCCATGCATCATGAGGAGTTTCCCAGACAGCAGATAGAAAATGGAGACATCATTTAGCCCTGAGGGACAGTATAGCCCAGTGGGTGGTGACACAGGCTCTACAACCAGATCTGTATCTGAATCTCTGAAGGAAAATTGGGCAACTTCCGTAGTGAAACCCAAGGAGGTGTCACTATGAGTTGGATCTGACTCGACAAGCTGCCCAGAGCCTTGTGGGCACAGAATCAGGTCACAGTGTGTTTTGTGTAGAGTGTTATGGGAACCAGGGACATGGATAATTTGCTTGGTGGCAGGGATGAGGGATAAGGGTTAGGGAAGGTTTCACAGAGGCTACCAGCTACAGAGCAGGGCACTGGCCTTCTAGGCAGAGGATACTGAGCGAAGACACCAAGGCAGCAAGTGGGGCTGTGTCTGGATGGATGAACGGCTCAGCCGAGCCCCAACAGGTGCTGCATCCTCATGGTGTGCAAGGCAGCATGGGACCAGATGTTCCAACCATACCCAGATCCGACCTACACCAAGGGTCTTTGTTCTGGCACCCAAGACTCAGGAGGGACCAGCCTAGGCTATGATCCCATTACCACGAAGGGAAAAAAACAGAAGGCTAAATTGTAGATCAGGTTGGAGGTTGTTTATGGAAAGTTACATTCTACCTAAGTGGGGTCTTTGAGCTTGGCACAGATCAGGCTCAGCTGGGAGGTGCATTCTGCTGTGGAGAGCGTGTAGCCTGTAGCCTGGGGCCACAGCCAGAGTGGGCTTGTACTAATAATCTGAGAGTCAGACAGACAGAGGAAAATAGAGCTTTCTCGCACACACATCAAAAACAACCAAACCTGTTGCCATTGGTAGATTCCAGCTCGCTAAGTGTAAAATGAATCTGCTTTGTCAAATTGCACCCAAATCACAATTAAGAGTTAAAAAAAAAAAAAAAAATCCTACTCATAGCATCCCTATAGGAGGGAGTAGAAGCCCTGGGTTTTCTGGGCTGTAATCTCTATGGAAGGGAGCTCTGGTAGTTTAGTGGTCAAAACATTAGGCTGCTATCCAAACGGTCAGCAGTTAGAACCCAGCAGCCACTCAGTGGGAGAAAGGTGAGGCAGTCTACTTCCATAAAAATTTACAGCTTTGGAAACCTTATGGGGCAGTGTTACTCTGCCCTAAAGGATCACTGTGAGTCTGAATGGACTCCGTGGCAGTGGGTTTGGTTTCAGTTTAAGCACTATAGAAGCAGATTCTCGCAGAGCAGTTCGTGGGTTTCTATGGGTTCCAACCACCAACCTTTTAGTTAGCAGCCAAGCACTTACCACTGAGCCACACACAAGCCATGAGGCTTGACCTATATCCCACGTACACATCAGGCCACCTTTGCACAGAAGTACAGCAAAAGAAATTAAAAAAAGCTACAAGACCGAAAAAAAAGCTACATGACTGGGGAGGGTGGAAAGCTTAAATAAGCCACCTGCCTTTAAGTCAAGCTCAAGATCACAGAAGTTGAAAGCTAGGGCCATAACCCACACCCGTCTGCCTCTGATCTGTTCCCTACACAGGCTTGTGTCCTCTGTCCTAGTACCCAGATCTGTAATACCCGAGTATTACAGCTCAGAGACCTGCTTATGCTTTCCTGCCCCACCCCCACCTCGTTCCTGGAATGCACCTTCCCCCTTGTCCAAGGGCAAGTGAGGGGCTTAGGTCTATGGCAGCTTTGACCAATTGCTGACATTCCTTTTGTTGTGGCTGGAGGGGCAGGAAGCAGACCAGATGCGACCATGTGCCTGGTTAGCCCAGGATAGTCCTAGGCTACATCTATTAGCCAGATGGCATCATTACAACATCCACTTTAACTCTCCTGAATGTTCTGGTGTTTATTCTATAATTTAATACATTATACGGTCCCCCTGCTATTAAAGATGCATGTTCCTGTGAACTGGCAGGGGCTGGACACATGCCCACTGCTCAGTGCTGGTCACTGTGCCTGGGATGTTCTCTGGGTAACTCACTGTTACTGAGTCATTGACTCGTAATGACCCCTGTTGGGTTTCCAAGGCTGTAAATGTTATCAGAAACAGACTGCCTCTTCATTCTTCCTTGGAGCAGCTGGTGGGTTTGAAGCACTGACTTTTTGATTAGCAGCCAAATGCCTTAACCACTATACCACCAAGTCTCCTAATCCATGTCTATTCATCCTTCAGGCCATGGCCAAATGTCTCTTTCCAGAGAAGCCTTCCCTGACCAACTAAACCAGTCCAGAGCCCTTTGCTTTATCTTCCATAAGCAATGCTCCTTTCTGTCGGAGAGTTTATCTCAGGAGTCACGTAGTAGTGTATTTATTTATTCATGTAAATGTTTGATTACTGTCTCTCTTTTCTCCTGGACTTTCAGACCCAGGAAAGCAGGGACCCTTGTCTACTGCTATTCACCAGGGCATCCCCCAGTACCTGGCACACAGTGGGTGTCTAATATGCATTGTGGTTGCACATTTGTTCTTTAATTTAGTTTAGACCTTCTCTCGTGAGATTAAGCAACTCTTGACTCGTGGCAACCCCCGGGGGTCCATGTAGGACTGTATCCCACAGGGTTCTGAACAGTTTTTGGAAGTAAATGCCCAAATCTTTCTTTGGATGAACTCAAACCTCCAACCCCCCCCCCCTCCACCACCACCACCAGGGACTCCTTCCTGAGATTGTTGTTGTTTTTGTTAGGTCCTGTTGAGTTGATTCCAACTCATAGTGACCCCACATGACGGAGTAGAACCACCACACAGGGTTTTCTGGGCTGTAATCTTAACAGAAGCAGATCACTAGGTCTCTCTCCCTAAGAGCTACTGAGTAAGTCACCACTGGTACAGTAGGTAAGGCAGGAATTAGTCCTTTGATCATGAACGAAGGATACCCATTGTCATCCAGTCTATTCCAACTCAGAGTGTAGGACAGAACAGAACTGCCCTATAGGATTTCCAAGCCTATAATCTTTGCAGAAGCTGACTGCCCATCTTTCTACCACGGAGCAGCTGGTAGGTTCAAACTGCCAAGCGTTTGGTGGTTAGGAGCTGAGTGCATAACCACTGCTCCACCAGAACTCCTTGTCCAGATGACAGAGACAGCATATAAATACAGAGCATAGTGTCCATGGATGAAAAGTTGTCCAAGGAAAATACAGCTGGGAAAGCAGATAGAGAGTGATGGAGATGGCCAGGCCTGGCCTGTCTGAGGAGGGGCTATTTGAGCTGAGACCAGTATGCAGTGAAGGAGGGAGCCACACAAGTTGGGGGGTGGTGTGCATGTGCCCCAAGAGGGAACAGCAAGTGCAAAGGCCTGATGGAATGTGGTGGAGGTGTAGAGGAATACCACTAATTGCCTTGGGTGCCTTTCAGGCGTCTCCTTGCCAAGGCTGCTAATCCCTGATCTGGAAGCTAGCATAGTAATTATAATTATAGTGGTCAGATGAGTTTGTGCATGTGTGTGTGTGTGTGTGTGTGTATTCGTGCATGTGCGTCCAAGAGTGCATGTGTGTAAAGAAGAGTCTCTCTTTGTATGTTAAAGAATAAGTGTCCTTGGAGAATAATTTGCATAGTATTCATTATGTAGCTATGTAAACCTTTATTCTTCAAGTAAGACTGTTGGCATTGGGCAGATGTAGTCCAACAGGAAAATTGAGGCCCTTGAATTCCAAAAATCTTAGGAAATTGCAGAAAAACCTGCAGTTTTCCTTTACTGGATGTTCCCAAAATCCAGGCTGGGATGGAAGCAAAGGATCAGCTTGGCCAGGAAAATGCAGGTGTGGGTATGTTGATTGGTGGCTGTTTCCTCCCTGGCTTTAACCCAGACATGTGGGTAGAGATATGTGTGTTCACGCGGTTCAGCTGAGACCCTAGGTCAGGGAATGGGGATCTGAAGGGAGGAGGGAGTGTGGAATGAATGGATTCCCTTTAGAAGGATCAACTCTTCTCTGAACTGCATGAGAACATCACATCAGTAAGCATGTGTTCAAGTCATGGCATCCACTGCAAACGCCCTTCCAGAAGACTGGGTTTCGCTCTGCTCTTTGGATTTGCATGTGATCTTGTGTGTGTGTGTGACTGCGTGTGAACACACACACCATCTTCACTCTGTGTGTACAATGACGAACTTTCAAGGGTCCAGGTATACTACAATCTCCTGTTTCTGCCTCTTCTTTGACAAGAGTGTTCATATCAGAACTTGTATCCTGGGGGCTGTGAATGATACTGAGGTCTAGAAGTCAGATCAGGTCAGAACAACGGCTAGTTCTGGACAAGACAGAGTCCAATGTCTGCGGGGGACATCAGATAAGAGCTGAGGCCACACCTCGGTTCTGCTGAGAAAGTGGGCTATTTTATGGATGCATTGCTCTCTGGGCTCCCTGAGTCTGCCTCTAGCTGGGCTCCCTCCCTCCAGGAGGAGCCTTGTGGGAGCAGGGAGGCCAGTTTCCTCTCAACTCCCTCCATTCCATCCTCCATACCGCTACCAGAAGGACTTTCTTTGACTAGTTTTTAGAAAACAAAGCTCAAAATTTAAAAATGCAGGAAGCTTAACATTTTAGCATTTTTGCTCTAATGCCTAATATCTAAAAAATAGCAAGGACCCCTGGTGGCTCAACAGTTAAGTTCTCGACTGGTAACCAAAAGGTTGCAGTTTGAACCCAGAAAAGATCTGGCTATCTGCTCTGAGACTACAGCTTTGGAAACCCTATGGAGCACTTCTGCTGTGTTCTATAGGGTCTCTACCAGTTGAAATGGACTTGACAGCATGCCACGACAACAACCAGCACTTTATAAAGTTCTCTTTGCATTTCTCCCCTTTTTCATGCCTTTCCTTTTCTCTCCAGAGGCGATAACCCAGTGTTCTGGTTACCTCTGTGCTACTCTAACAGAAAATACCACAAATGGATGGCTTTAACAAACAGGAATTTATTCTCTTACAGTTTGGAGCCTTTAAGTCCAAGTTCAAAGTGCCAGGCTCTAGGGGCTGGATGAAAGCCCCTCAACCTTGGGCTTCAGCTCTGCCTTTTGCTCCCAGCCCACTGAAGCTGGAGGCTTTTCTTCACTCAGACAGCTGCTGGGTGCTGAGGCTGCCAAGCCCAAGGCTGATAAGTAAAAAGACACAGTCCCGATGTTACCAAACAACATGGCAGGCCACTAATTCAAGTCCATTGAAAGTCACATGATCGGCAGAGCATGGCAGGCTGCTGAATAAGGACTTGGCTACATACAGGGTTCAAGTGTGCCATAAGTTAGAGACCGTTCCCAAAGCTGCTTCTTATGTACGGGAAACAGACCACATCTCTAAAGCAGCTACTCAGCTGCTTATGGTAGATCCCCACCATGGAATTGATTGCCAGTCTCATCATGGGGAATAACTACCATCAGCTACCCAGCTACTCAACCAGGCCTAGCCAAGTTGACATACAACCTTAACTACCACATCCAGTTTGTATGCTTTTCTAGACATGTATCATTTATAACCAATATGCGAACATGTATGTTTTAAAATTTTACTTGCATTTGGTAAAATGCATACAATACATATTCTGAAAATTAGGTTTTTGAGATGTGTTTGTTGTTGTTAGGTGCTGTTGAGTCGGCTCTGACTCATAGCGACCCCACGTACAACAGAACGAAACACTACCCAGTCCTGCGCCAGCCTCACAATCCTTGCTATGCTTGAGCCCATCGTTGCACCCACTGTGTCAGTCCATCTCATTGAGTGTCTTCCTCTTTTTCTCTGACCCTCCACTTTACCAAGCATGATATCCTTCTCCAGGGAATGGTCCCTTCTGACAACATGACCAAAGTAGGTGAGATAAAGTCAGGCCATTCTTGCTTCCAAGGAGCATTCTGGCTGCATTTCTTCCAGGACGGATTTGTTTGTTCTTCTGACAGTCCATGGTACTTTCAGTATTCTTCTCCAATACCACCACTCAAACGCATCAACTCTTCCTCAGTCGTCCTTATTCATTGTCCAGTTTTCACATGCATATGAGGCAATTGAAAATATTATGGCTTGGGTTACCAAAAACAAATCAAACTCAATGCCATTGATTCAATTCTGATTTATAGTGATCCCTTTTGGGTTTCCAAAGTGGTAAATCTTTACAGAAATAGTCTTCCTTCCATGGAGTGGCTGGTGGTTTTGAACAGCCAACCTTCTGGTTAGCCTTAGGCACTATGCCACCAGACTCCTTAGTCTTCAAAGAAACATCTTTGCTCCTCAGCACTTTAAAGAGGTCTTTTGTAGCAGATGTAGCTATATTAAATTATTTTTAACTATTGAATATGATTGGCATAGTACCTAAGCCATTTGACTGCTAACCAGAAGGCTGGTTCAAACCAGCCAGTCCTCGGAAGGAAGGTTGGGCAATCTACTTCCATAGAGATAACACCTTGGAAACCCAAGGAGGGGTCGCTATGAGTTGGATCCAACTTGACGGCAGTGAGTTTGGTTTTAGAGTTTATAGAATACTATTACGTTTTGTGGAGCTCTGGTAGCGTAGTGCCTAAGGCACTTGACTGCTAACCAAAAGGCTGGAGGTTCAAACCCACCAATCACTCTTCGGAAAGAAGGTTGGGCAATCTACTTCCATAGTGATACCACCTTGGAACCCCAAAGAGGGGTCGCTATGAGTCGGGTCCCACTCGACAGCATATAACAACAACAACAACAACATTACGTTTTGTGAATAGACCACAGTTTGTTCCTCCATTTCTCTGACATTTACATTGTTTTCAGGATTTTCACTATCACAACCAATGCCTGTAAGTCCATCTCTTGATGTGGGAGAAATGTGGGGAGTTTCTCCAAGACAGAGAGGAGTGAGTGTTCTAATACAAAAATCTAACCACGTTACTACCCTGCTCATGATTCCTCTATGGCTCTCTATTACCTACAGGATAAACTCAACTTCTTAGCTTACAAAGACGTGTCGGGCTTCTGGCCACCTGTCCAGTTACTCATTTGGCCACTGACCTCCCGAGCAATTTCTTCTTTTGCACATGCTCCTTAGTCTGCCCAGAACACCCTCGTCCCACTTCTCTGGGCTGGAAAATCCTCTCCATCTTCAAGTCTTATCCCAAATGCTGCCTGATCCATGAGTCCTCACCACTGAGCCATGTCCATACTGCATTACAGGAACTACCACCCTGGCTGAACTTGGCTGTCTCTCTTCCCAACCATGAGCCTGTGGATAGCAGGGCACCGATTTGTTTGCATGGATAGCCCCAGTGCCTTTGCACGGTGGTTGGCCAGAGTCAGTGCTCAACACATGTTGAATGAATCCACATTTGGTAGGTAGAGACTTGAACAGTAGGAACAAAAAACCCAGCTTCCTTCCAGCAGGCAACAAGGACTCTCGGATGATTTTTTCAAAACATTTCTTTCATTCAAATCCCTCTGTAGCTTTGCAATGTTGCTGGTGGGGGTGGGAGGGGAGGGTGCGTGGCGGTGGGGGGGGCTCCCAAGAAACCAAGTCCATGGTTGTTTATCTAGGACATTATCAAGCACCCAAATTACAGATATCTCTGTCACTTGGCCAAAAATTTGGTGTTGTGGTGTTAGTCTATTTCCATGTCTGAAGAAAACAGCTTAGTTCTGACTAAAGAAATAAATGATATCATTTTTCATTCAGGCAACCAGATTCCTCGGTACAAAAGGCTCCCTGGGGAGCGACGTTGGCTGCCAGGACAGTGGGACAGCATGGCTCCTCTGAGGCTATTTACATCTGTCAGCTTCCCTAATCTCTGGCCTGCCTTCCTCTGCCTGTTTCCTTCCCTTCAGCAGAGGCCGAGTTGTCAAACTTGGACTCTCAGGCAGGGAGGTGGCTCACATAAGCGCTGGGGGTGGGAGGGGAGGAGGGGACAGGCAGGGTGGCATTTGTTTTTGTTTTGTTTTTTGTCCTCCTTCTCTTTTTTTCTTAGAAACCAGTCTTAATTTAAGATAATGACTCTCTTTGTTTGCGGGTCATCGTTATTTGTAGGGACCTATTTTTCCCTAGTCAATTTGGCTAAGAGACATTGAGTCAGAAAGAGAACATCTTCTAAAAATGTTTGCAGGGCACCAAGGAGTGTCTCTGGGTCACCTGTTCCCTGACAGCCTGGACACCCCCTCTTCTGAAATGAGAACTGGACATGGAGATGACTCTTCAACCTTTTGTCATGATGTCACGGAGTCATGATGGTTCTTTAAAATGTCATCAAAACCTGGAGCCAAGAGAAGTCACTTGGTCTCACCCTGTTTGCGGAAATAGTCCAGCTCCTGTGCAGTCAGCCCCCAGCTCTTTTCCTGTACCACCCCCTCTGCCCTTACTCACCCCTTCCACCTCTGCCCCTCTTTCAGTTCCTCAAAAGCACCGGGCTCTTTCCCACCTGGGGTTGATGACGATGCTGTTCCCTCCTTCAGGAACACTGTTCCCTGCATTCATTACCTTCTAGTCTCAGCTCAAATGTCAACTCCTTAGAGATCTTCCCTGACCACTCCACTAAAATAGGACCCCACTATTCTCTTTCCCAACTCTTGTCACAGACTGTCATTTTGTACTTGGATCACACCATGTCTGTTCCGTCATGCACTCTGTTAGGCAAGGACTGAGGCTGGCTTGGAGTCCCTGGGGGTGCAAACAGTTAACATGCTCAGCTGCTAACTGCAAGGCTGGCAGATTGAGGCCACTCAGAAGTGCCTCCCAAGAAAGGCCTGGCCTTCCACTTCTAAAAAACCAGCCATTACAAACCCTATGGAGCACTGTTCTCTTCTGACACCCATGGGGTTGCATTGAGTTAGAACTGGCTCTACAGTAATTGGTTAATCTCATAGAGAAGAAATCCTCAACTAAAGAATAAATATGCAACCACAATGCATTCTCGGTGCCTACAGTGTGCCAGTTACTGGAGATGCCCTGGTGACAGCAACGGAAGAGGGTCCCTGCCATGGGTTTCGTTTCAGTTTTGGAGGCTGCCTTGCTCCCCACAGTGTCTCTGTATTGGGACTGTGGAGTCTGGCACGTAGCAGGTGCTCAGTGAATGCTGGCTGCATGAGTGAACCAGCAAGGGCAGGCTGGCCGTCCCACACACTCCTTCTGTGCTCTCTGATGTCACAACCACTGTCGGTGTCCTTTAGATCCAGGATCACAAACAGACGAGCCTTAGCTGCCCCAGAGTAACCGATGTCCTGATGAGTGAGGGTACCAGACACCGCCCAGTCCTCCCCCAGGCCAGGGGGGGTGTCTGGGCTTATCTACTGCTATGCTCTGCTTCTTTATACAGGTGTTGCTCTTCCTTCTCTCATCCCTTCATTTCTCTTTTTTGCTAGCATTCCCATCTTCACTGGAGACTTCATACTACTGAAAGCTCTTCTCAAAGACTCCCTTTCCGTGTTCTCCCATCCCTTAGTGCTGTCTGTGGGGAGATGCAGGTGCACACTCTGAAGTGTGTGTAGGCATTCACTGCCTAGCTTCAGCTCCGGTGATCAGCTGGGCATCTCCACCACTCAGGGGCTTCAGTCAGATCATCCCAACTTCTCCTCTCCCCTCCCCCTGCATCCAACCCACCCACCACCACGTGTGTCCATCTGACTGACATCTCTTGAATTCTTTCATTTCCTTCCAGCGCCACCACCCTGGCTTAGCCACCCTCTCACCTGTTCCAATGGTCTCCTGACCCCTGGACATGCCTCCTCCAAGGCTGTCTTCCCAGCAGCAGATGCTGATCCTGCTCCTCCTCTGCCTGACACTTCCTGTGGACTCAGGATGGAGAAGCTCACTTCAGCTAGGCGTTCAGGCCTGGCCTGATTAGAACCCTCCCAGCTCTCCAGACCTTTCTGCAGCGACCTCCAAGGCAGCCTTGCTGGGCACCTCTTCATTCCCCTCAAATCCCACACTCTCGCACTCCTCCAGCCTTCCTCACCTAAAATGCTTTTTCTATGTCACCTGTCCACACCTGCTTATCCTCCAGGCCTCGGCACGCACCACTTCCTCCAGGAAGCCCTTCAGAATCTCTGGCCTGGTTAATGCTCTGAAGAGTTGAAGAGGGATGACAGAGAGAAGACAGTGGAGACCAACAGATGTTAAGTTGAGGGGTGGAACCTGCCTCAGGCCTGGCCTGGACAGGGAGGTCCAGCAACTCCTCTACTTCAAGAAAATCTCCCCAAGCACCACCTTCCTGGGACCTCTGAGAAGCCCCAGGACACACCGGCTGGGAAATGCTGAGTGGAGAGTGGGTGGGCCCACAGGAGGGGGTTCAGGGCATAAGCTGCAGCAGCCTATGCACTCAGGACCTCCCAGGCAGGTCTCCTGAGAGGCTGGAGCAGGAAGCAAATTCTTTCCCCAATACGTCAGTGAGAGCAAGATGGTTCCCTGGGGTGCCTTGAGCTGGATTGGCTCAAGGCCAAGTGGGTATGTATGGGGTGGGAACAACCAGCCTCAAGGCTTCCCTAGGGAGACAGAGGAGCTAGAATTAGGACAGGAGCTGGCTTCACAAAGCTGGCCCTTGCCAGCCTCAACATCTGCCTCCCAAACCTGCCACAGTCCCAAGGAATGTGGCTTCAGATCCATGGCTCAGGGCCCGGGAGAGAGGGAGAAACATCTCAGCCTCTCCATGTTTTTTTGGCTAGACAGTGGCAAGTTCTGGGCTTCTCTCAGGGGCTCAGAGGGCTGCTGAATATGACATTGGCCATACATCTCCTGACTTGGGCCACTGTTTTATTTCAAAATATAGAACAAATAAACCCAGTCACAATTCCAGCCCTCCTCATCAATAAATATCAAAGCATGCTTGCATTTAGATGTAATTCCTTCCAGTCTTATTTCCTGTGTGTGCATGTGTTTGTGTGTGTGTGTGTGTTCAGAGGTCCGTAAACTTATATATACTTTTGATAACATAAACATTTCCATGTTGTTATGGAGTCTTCATAGCCATCATTCCTAATGGCTGTAGTCCATGGAGATAATGAGCCATAGTTCCCTTAATTATTGTCTGCGGTCTTCCGACCCACCCATTAGTGGCCTCTGTGTCCTGGGCCAGGCTCCCACTTCATACTCCAGACCAATGTCCTGGCCCTCTCAATGCAGTGCTTTAGTTTCTGACCTCTTCTTGCATCCTTCTCCCTGCTCCAGTTGCTTGGCTGTGCCTCCCAATTTGTGTATTACACTCATCCATCAGATCTGACAATTTAGATAGTGGTTGCTCAAAGACTGAAAAAAAGCATCCATTTTTGAGGTTCCTGGTCATCTTCAAGTGAAAATGACTTAAAACACTGACTGATGAAATCAAAGACTATAGTCTTCAGTATGGATTACATCTCAACATAAAGAAAACAAAAATTCTCACAACTGGACCTATAAACAACATCATAATAAATGGAGAAAAGATTGAAGTTGTCAGGGATTTCATTTTACTTGGATCCATAATCAACACCCATGGAACCAGCAGTCAAGAAATGAGATATCATATCACACTGGGCATATCTGTTGCAAAAGATCTCTGTAAAGTATTAAGGAGCAAAAAAGTCCCCCTGAAGACTAAGATGCACCTAACCCAGGCCATGATATTTTTAATTGGCTCGTATACTTCTGAAAGCTGGATAATGAATGAGGAAAACCAAAGAAAGGTAGATGCCTTTGAATTGTGGTGTTGGCCAAGAATACTGAAAATACTATTGACTGCCAGAAGAACGAACAAATTTGTCCTGGAAGAAGTGCAGCTGGAAGCGAGAATGGCCAGACTTCGTCTCACCTACTTTGGTCATGTTGTCAGAGAGACCATTCCCTGGAGAAGGATGTCATGCTTGGTGAAGTGGAGGATCAGTGAAAAAGGGAATACCTAAATAAGATGAATTGACACAGTGGCTGCAACGATGGGCTCAAGCATAGCAAGGACTGTGTGGCTGGCGCAAGACCGGGCAGTGTTTCTTTCTGCTACACATAGGGTCACTATGAGTCAGAGCCAATTCGATGGCCCCTAACAAAAGCAACAACAGTCTATTACAAAATGAAGATATACCAAAAGAGGGTTACAAAGATTGTCATCTATTTTAATGTTTACATTGAACAATTTAATGCTCTTATCAGATAATAATATAATACAACATTGTTATGAAACTCATAAGAAAAATACAAATTCAAAAGGCACTACAGGTGGTACCAATTATCCAGAGGTGGGAGATAAGGTCAAGGCCAAGTGATGTATGCCCTCTTTTAGTCTTGTTGGAGTGGCTCTCTGGGACTAAGCAAGTAACGGTATTTGAAAATAACACCAGAAGTCTAAAGTTGTGGCCCAATGAAAATAGTAGGCCTAAGACAAATGGGTCTCCAGACACCCCCTAGCCTCTCACTCCAACTACAAAACCCAAACAGGTAATTTAAGACTGGCCCTTGGCCTACCTTCTCAGTAGAGTATGGCACCTGTCCTCAGATCTTCAAATCTGATGCCTTGCTGCTTGGAGTGCCTCTCCCTCTCATCCAATCCCAGTCCTTAGGGTCCTCCCCTCAGTTAACCCTCTTAGCTGGTGCAAGGGGGCATCTGGACAGCTCATACTCTCTAGTATTTTCTCATAAATGTGGTGGGTTGCGGTTCTAAGTTCTTGTCAACTCTTCTTCCCTCCTTATCCTCATCCCTGCCAGAGAGGGAGGTTTGTTTTTGTTTTTGTTGTCATTTTTAACATTATAAATCACTGAGTGATACATTGAGGCACAATCCTCCCAGGGCAGAGAGAATGACTATTTTGAGGGTCTTCCACTCAGAGAATGGGCAGATAAAGGGCAGATGGTTTTACACACTTTGTCACAAGAATCATAAGGGGCAATCCATACTTGTTGGCACCTAACCAAAGGGATGAAGCTGATTTTCCAGGAGAAGATTAGAAAAAGGAAGGAGGACAGGAAACTAAGGAAAATGGAGACTGCTGGGCATTATGGAAGCTGCTCTCCCCAGGACAACCCAAGGGAAAGGGTGGGAATCTTTTGCATCTGAGTGGATTAGGTTCTCCCTGGTAGGGCATTGAGCCTGAACCCACTCCCAGGCATTGAGGGGTGTAATGCAGCCATGAACATCTTTGTTCAAAAAGATTTTTGGTATTTCAGATTATTTATTTTCCCAGAGCAGGGACATTTCTGTGGCTCCTAACATATAGTGTCCAGTTGCTTCCAGAAGACAGGTATCACTTTGCAATTCTGTGACCCAAATAAGCTGAAAGAGGATCCCATTTCTGACACATATTAATATGCAATAAATAAATGTCTAATAGCAGGAAAAATTGAAAATCCCCCAAGCTATGGGGCAGTGGTGCTGTTGCTAGCGAGAGACCATCCAGATAGATCTTTAACCCCTGGGGACCACTTCAAATACATTTGCACAGGATTTAAGCATCATTAGTAGATGTTGGCTGACTGAATCAATAAATGGATATGGTGGAGGCTGGCTGGGAATCGACAAGCAAGGGCAGATGCAGTGCAATTCTCAGAAACCCCACAAGGCCTAACCATTGCAGTATGATCCTCACGGCAGAAATTAATTGAAATTACTTCAGGGCCCTGCTGTAGCCACCACTCTCCACCACTGATGACTGCCCTAAACCTCAAATTCCTCAGTAAGGAAGTCTGATTTGTCTAGCTGGGTGAGGGTGGGGCGTGCCAGCACCCTATAATTGACAGTCCCATCAGGACCGCATGGAACAAGGCAGAGGTAATTGCCAAAGACAAACTGGGATGAGGACAGAAAACAACAGCTCCCCACTAGCCAAGCTGCTAGAGCTTTGGGAGAGCGCTATGCACCAGGATGAGTTGGCAAAATATGGTCCACATACTAAGTCTGGCCCTTGGCCTGTTTTTTTTTTTTTTTTTTTATAGCCTATAAGCTAAGAATGGTTTTCACATATGAACATTTGCAATCAATCTGGTGATAGGAAACATTAACTTTTAATCCCAATTGAGCAAAAATGTTATTTAAAAAAAAAAATCCATTCTTCTCATTCGTGCTAGTTGTTGTTGAGTTGGCCCAGACTCGGAGCAACCACATGGACAGCAGAACTAAACATCGCACAGTCCTGCACCATCATCACGACGGTGCGTGTGCTCAATCCAGGGTGGCAGCCACTGTGGGTCTGGACTGACTTCCAACCTGGGGAGCTCATCTGACAGCATGGGATTGGACAACATGCTGTCTTGATCTGTAGGGTTTCCATAGGCTAATTTTTGGAACTAAATTGTCAGGCCTTTCTTCGTCTGGAAGCTCAGCTAAAACCTGTCCACTGTGTGTGGCCCTGCTGGTATTGAAATACTAATGACATAGCTTCCAGCATCACAGTCACACATGGCCCCCATTATGTGACAAATTGACAGACAAGTGGTGGATTCTTCTTGTTAGTAGACCTGTATTACAAAAACATTATGGCCACTTATTATTGCTGTATTTAAAATTTTGTCAATGCAAAATTTGTGGAAATTTACTTACTTCCTCATTACATAAGTACCTATATAATACAAATTTTGTCTCTAGGCCTTGCAGAACTTGACCCAATTATTACATGGCTCTTAAAAAAAAAAAAAAGGTATGACTCTAAGGTACTTGATTGCTTACCAGAAGGCTGGCAGTTCAAACTCACCAGCCACTCCTTGGAAGGAAGGTTGATCAATCTACTTCTGTAGTGACACTGCTTCAGAAACCCAAGGAGGGGTTGCTACGAGTCAGGTCTGACTGGACGGCACATAACAACAATAACAACCCCTTTCTCTAGTCCAGTGTTTCTCAAACTTGGGTGAGCATAAAATCACCTGAAGAACTGTAAAACACAGCTTCCTGTACCCCAGCCCCCATGATTCTGTTCATTCAGTAGGTCTGGAGTAGGGATCAAGATTCTACAATTCTCTAAACTCCCAGGTGAGGATGTTGCTGGTGGTGAGAGGACCAGACTTTAAGCAGCAAGGCTCTAGCAGATATACCTGGGGAAGCAGACAAGAATGCAAACCTGAAAGTGAAGTTCTAAAAAGTATCACCATGTTTCTGGAACTTCACTTTCAAAAAGGTGTTCTTGTGACTTATTTTGAAACTAGGACAGCATATTCTTTATATACTTTTATTTTAAATTATTATTTGAAACTTTCTACAAACCCACGTATCTATATTGTTGTTGTCGTTATTTGCCATCGAGTTGGCCCCGACTCATAGTGACCCCTCCTTGGGTTTCCAAGGCAGTATCACTACGGAAGTAGGATTGCCCAACCTTCCTTCTGAGGAGTGGCTGGTGGGTTTGAACTGCCAGCCTTCTGGTTAGCAGTCAAGTGCCTTAGGCACTATGCTACCAGAGCTCCTCACGTATCTATAGTTCATTGATTTTCAACAAGGGTGTCAAGACCATTTGATGTAGCAAGGATAGTTTTCCCAATAAATGGTGTGAGGACAACTAGATATACACATGCATTTTGGTCCTCTAGTGCTGCTCTAATAGAAAATAACACAAGTGGATGGCTTTAACAAACAGTTTACTCTCTTATAGTTTTGGAGGCTAGAAGTCCAAGTTCAAGTGCCAGCTCTAGGGCCTGGGTGAAAGCCCCTCAACCTTGGGCTTCAGTTCTACCTCTTGCTCCTGGCTCACTGAGGCTGTAGGCTTCTCTTAACTCAGGAAGCTGTGGTTGCTGAGGCTGACAAACCCAATGTTGACAAATAAAATGGCATAGTTCCAAGATTACCAAACAACATGGCAGGCCATTAGTTCAAGTCCAGAGACAGTCCCAAGATCAGCAGGAAACCTGGCAGGCTGCTGAATGGAAGATTTGACTACATGCAGGGTCCAAGTGTGCC
Source organism: Orycteropus afer afer (assembly GCF_000298275.1). NCBI lineage: Eukaryota > Metazoa > Chordata > Mammalia > Tubulidentata > Orycteropodidae > Orycteropus > Orycteropus afer. Next base: position 343,791 of record NW_006922082.1, on the reverse strand, counting down.
AAAAAGCTGCAGAGATCTTTCTTAAAGCTTCTTCTTATATACTGGAAGTAGACCACATCCCTAAAGCAGCTACTCAGCTGCTGCAGTAGATTCCACCATGGAGTGGTGAGATCGGATGATCTCATGGATGAGATTACCAATCTCATCATGGGTAATAACTACATCTAGCTGCCCAGCCACTCAAAACCAGGCCCAGCCAAGTTGACATACAGCTTAACTACCACAACATGCAAAGGTTGAAGTTGGACTCCTACCTCACACCATATGCAAATATTAACTCCTGTGGTGCAGTGAATTACTTGGTATAGCTCTTCTAGCCATGGTCCCACTAGATTACTGGATGGGACTATATAAGTGTAAGGTGCTTGTTGCCCAACAAAGGGATAGGATAGTTTGTTAGTAATGTAAATAGGATACATGGCCCCCTTGTGGGGGTGGAACTGTGGAGATAAGGTGTATGGAACTCTAATGTGGGGATTGATTAGTTTTGTCATTCTGCTAGGCTTAAAATGAACCCTCCTAGAAGCAGGAGGGTGATCTCACTACCATCAAGAGAGAAGAGCCAGAGGTGGAGTGGAGCATGTCCTTGAACCTGTGCTGGGCCTCTTTGGCAGAGAGATGGTTGAAACGACCAGCTGAGACAGTGGCAGAGAGACAGTAGCAGCAGAACCAAGAGACACAAGACAGAGTGACAGTCTTGCTGGACCCTGGAGTAAGAAACCTGAGTGACTTTGGGCAGGAGACTTGCTGGTGGAGTGGGGTACATCTAGGTGCCCCTATCAGCAGAGCTAAAAGAGCTTTGTATCACTTGCCTGAACACAGCATAGGCCAGGCCAAGTGGTCAGGAGCCAAAGAGAGGTGTGCCTGAGGGCATGGCTGAGGGGAGGCTGTCCTGATGGAAGAATTGTATCCTGAGCTTTCCTGAACCTGAATTGTAACCTGTTACTTCACTAATGAAGTCCATTAAAACAAACAAACAAATTCACTGCCATCAAACTCAGATCCAACTCATCATGACTCCTCCTTGGGTTTCTGAGGCAGTATCACTATGAAAGTAGATTGCCCAGTCTTCCTTCTGAGGAGTGGTGGTGGGTTTGAACCACCAGCCTTCTGGTTAGCAGTCAAATGCCTTAGGCACTACTCCACCAGAGCTCCTAATAAACCCCAAACTCCTCAGTATTGTCTGTGAACTCTATGTGGCCATTGCAACAAATTATCTAACCCAGCAGTGAAGTAGTGAGTGCTGTGGGAGGGATGGCTGGTGTCAGAATTGGTAAAAACACTGGAGAGTGGCGGCATGTCTGGCCTTATAGGAATCAGCCTTGGGCTGCTGATGGTGATTCAGTTTCCCACTAATGAGGTTGGAGGAGGTCAGAGGAGGAATCCACCTCCCTGCCCTTTTTGCAACTCCAAATAAATCAAAGATCTAAATGTAAGAGCTAAGATGCAACTATTGGTCTCTTCTCACCAGGGGCAAAGAAGAGTGAAAATCAAAGTCATTTGGAAACAATTAGTCCAAAGATATGATTCACCATATGGATCTCAGCCTTCATAACCCTGAGACATAACCCTGAGACCAGAAGAACTAGATGGTGCCCGCTTCCAATGCCAGCCACTTGGAAAGGGATACAAATTGGAGATCTTGGTTAGAGTGGGAGGAATAGTTTGGAACAAAATTCAAAAACTGAAAAATGACCAGAATTACTAGCCAGATAGAGATTGGTGGAACTCCCAAGACTATGGCCCCGGGTTATCCTTCAGACCAAAAAATAAAATAAATGTAAGAGCTAAAACTATACAAATATTGGAAGAAAGTAGATCAGTTGTTGCCAGGGGATGAGGATGGGGGGAGTGACTGCTAATGGATGTGGGATTTCTTTCCGAGGTATTGAAAATATTCTGGAACTAAATAATGGTGATGGCCATCCAGTTTTATGAACATACTAAAACCCACTGAGTTTTACACTTAAAAAAGGTAAATTTCAGTCACTTAAAGACATTATATGAATTATATCTCAATTAAAAATAAATATATAAAACATACAACTCATATCTGCCATAATCTAGAACTAAGTCTTAGAAAGTGATTTTGACTTGATGTGTAATGTAGAACCAATGAGATAGGATAATAGTGACTAGACAAGCACTACTGAAAGATTCTATGGGCAAAATATTGAACGATGCAGGAAACATCAAGAGAAGATGGAAGGAATACACAGAGTCACTGCACCAAAATGAATTGGTTGATGTTCATCCATTTCAGGAGGTGGCATATCATCTAGAACCAATGGTATTAAAGGAAGAAGTCCAAGCTGCACTGAAGGAGTTGACGGAAAACAAGGCTCCACGAATTGATGGGACACCCACTGAGATGTTTCAACAAATGGATGCCCCGCTGGAGGAACTTACTAGTCTATGCCAAGAATTTGGAAGACAGCTGTCTGGCCAACTGGCTGAAAGAGATCCATGTTTGTACTCATTCCAAAGAAAGGGTACAACAGCCAAGCACTAAGGTGAGTGCGGGGGTCTGTGGGAGTGTTTGAAGAGGTTCCTAAGTTTTTGTTTTAATATTTACTTAAATTCTGCCCTTGTATCCCTGTTCTATTAACTTTCATTTCCGTTAAAAAAAAAGTCTACAAAATTTATAGCCTATGTATCAAAAGGAGTTCTGGTGGCATAGTGCCTAAGGCATCTGACTGCTAACCAGAAGGCTGACAGTTCAAGCCCACCAGCCACTCCTCGGAAGGAAGGTTGGGCAATCTACTTCTGTAGTGATACTGCCTTGGAAACCAAGGACGGGTCGCTATGAGTCGGATCCAACTCCACAGCAGTGCATTGAGTTTGTTTGCGTATGTATCAAAAACATCTTAAAAATGTTTCTGGGTCAATTAGGTTCTTAGTTGCAAACCATAATATTCTTTTTACCCAGCAGAAGCAGAAAGAATTTGTTAAGGATACCGGGAGCTGACAGATTCTCTCCAGAGACCAGAGAGCAAGCAGCCAGGAGCAAGGCTCTGGAGGAAAGCCCACTGCTGCCACCACTGGGCACAGATGTCACAGGTCACACTGTGGCTCAACCCAGGGCACAGCTGCCGTGTGCCCTGAAAAGTGGTGGCTTCTCACTTGCTCCAGCATGCTCTCCCCAGAACGGTGACTCCTTATCGCTCTCCTCTGAATCACTCCTGTGGTGCCCATCACTGGTGGTTCGTAGCTCGCTGTCTTGATCTTTAGTGGGGAAGAACACTGAGAAAGCAAATAGGGGTTTCTCAAAGGGGAAGGCAGAACCCACATGGTCAGAAACTCATCAGATTTCAGGAAGTGTATTCAAAAGGCACTGAGTGATCAAAAGTATGGAAAAACACCCTCTCTAACATCATAGCCTTTGCCCCTGTAATTTCACTGCTAGGAATTGCTCCTAAGGGAAATATAAAGAGCAAAATAGATTCAAGGATGTTCACCAAAGTGTTACACATAATACAGAAAATGAGAGGAGAAGGAATAAAGAAATTGCGGTTTGTACACATGACAGAACTTACACAATTTGAAATCACGTTTTTTTTTTGTTTTTTTTTTTGTTATGTGCCGTCGAGTCGGACCCGACTCATAGCGACCCCTCCTTGGGTTTCTGAGGCAATATCACTACAGAAGTAGATTGCCCCATCTTCCTTCCAAGGAGTGGCTGGTGGGTTTGAACCACCAGCCTTCTGGTTAGCAGTCAAGTGCCTTAGGCACTAAGCTACCAGAGCTCCTTGAAATCACATTTTAGAAAACTTATTTTATTTTATTGTGATTTGGGTGAAAGTTAACAGAAAATTCATTTTCCATACAGTAGCTTACATACACTTTGTCTCATGACATTGATGACAATTTCCCACAATGCAACAGCTCCCCTCCCACTTCCTCCCCATAGTTATCTCTTCCCTGTGTCCTTCCCTCCATGCACTCCTGCCCCCTGAGGTGTCTCCCTGTGCATACACAGCCTTTCTATTCTCCCATGATTGATCTCTCCAAGGAGCATATCTACCTAGTGTAAATGTTCACCTCATATGCCTGTCTTTTGTTTGGCTGAAACCCACAGGAGTACGTTCAATTCCAGACCTGAAGGGCAGCTAGGGGCCATAGTCTCAGTGGTTCCATCAGGCTCTATCAGACCAGCAAACCTGGTCCCTTTATTTATTTATTTTAAATGATTTTGAGTTTTGTTCCACATTGTTCTCACACTCTGTCCAGGGTCTCCTACAGAGATCCCCCTCCAAATGGTTGACAGTGGTAGCCAGGCACCATCTAGTTCTTCTGGTCTGATGGTCATAAAAGCTGCAGATCGCATGGTGTACCTGTTGCTTGTACTAATTGTTCCATAGCTCCTTGTTACCACCCCCGAGGGACTCCTATTATGTATGTCATTAGAAATCATGTAGAAGAACATGAGGAAGTGCTTACGATATAGCTGCTGAGTGTAAAATCTAGGAGTAAACCAGTGCTTGTCAACTTTACTATGCTTATGAATTCCCTGGGGTTCTTGTTAAAATGCAGATTTTGATTCAGTTAATGTGAGGAGGAGGCTGACTGAAATTCCGAATTCCTGACAAGACTCTGATGCTAGTCAGGACCACGCTTTGAATAATGAGGGTGAAAACCACCTATAGATAATCCCAGCGTGTATCACAGAAAAGGACTGGACAAAATGTTAGCAATTTTTATCTCTTGGTCCTGAAATTAGGGGTACTTAGTTTTCTCTTCTACTTTTGTATCTGGCAGGTTTTCTCTAACTATCATTACTTAATTAAATAGACAAGGAAAGAACACTGCTTCTTTCATCAGCTGCATCTCTTTCACATTTTTTCCTCATCAAGATTAATTGAGAAGCAGAGTTCATGAAGAGCAACTCTGCTGCCAGGGATCTAACCCCGTCAGTAAGTGGTCCCCAAGGACACCACTATGGGGCTCTGGGAATCGTGACAGCCCTGGGCTGGCTATTTCGCCAGAAACAATCCAATACCGCCTGGAAGAGAATTTATAGCACCTTTTGTGTTTGTGGTTGGAATGACCGTGGATGTGGTGAAGTCAATGTGTATCAGCAGCCACAAAATAGATTTGGGTTTTTGCTTGCAAAATCCACCTGAACTTTGTGGCTCCACTCACTAGGGCCTGGACCAGAGAGAGATTAAGTCATCATTCTGGGCAGGGTTGCAGAGAAGGCTAAATCAGACCCAGTGAGAGAGAAGGCGGCACAACGCCTGACTTACAAGGGACACTCAAAACCTACCAAAATGCCTGCTTAATGGGAAGTTGTGAGATTTCGATTAGTTAATGTCTGCACGTAAGTGCTGAGAACAGTGTCCAGTGCACAGCAAATGCTACATAAGCGTTAGTTGTTATTACTGTTATTAGTGGCTCAGAGTCTGCCCTCCTGGGGAAATGGCCCTCTACTTAACATTCAACTTCTTAAAGGATACCGGCTTTTTTTGACCTTGAACAGTTCAAAGACACCCAGCAACTTGGAATAACTTTCCAGCAGTATTATAATTCTCAACCAGCTTTTCTCTAAGTGTGGTCTCTGTCCGCCTGCATCCAAATCCCTTGGGCTGCTTTTACAAGCATTCTTCCACACACCCAAGTTTGGGAGTTCCAGGATGGAACTCCATGTGAGAGTTTGTAGTTTGCAAGCAGAATCAGGAGGGAGAGCCCCCTCCATTGCCCCATCCACCCCTGCAGCACTTGTGCAAGGCCAGAGCTAAAGTCCTCCTTGGAGGATGTTCATCAAGGCTAAGGCCTTCCTCGGGGCCAGCCATTGAGTGCCAGGGAAGGCCTTGCCCCAAGAACAGAACTTGAGGGGTAGGGATGGGTGGGAAGGAGGTAGACATGGCCCATGTGGTCCATGGTAATTATCCTTCTGGAAGAATGAAGAAAACCAAAAATTCATGGAAACAATTAGTCCTAATTGGTACACCATCTGATCTGCAGCCTATACAACTATGAGACCAGAAGAACTAGATGGTACCTGGCTACTACTGTCAACCACTTGGAAGAGGATCTATGTAGGAGATCCTGGATAGACAGGGAAAACAATGTGGAAAAAAACTCAAAATCATTTGGAAAAAAAAAGGAGGGGGGGGGTCCAGGTTTGCTGCTCTGATAGAGCCTGGTGGAACCACTGTGACTATGGCCCCTAGCTGTCCTTCAGGTCTGGAATTGAACCCACACCTGTGG
>NW_006922082.1:318103-337481 GCF_000298275.1 Orycteropus afer afer | reverse complement strand
TGCACAGGGAGACAGCTCAGGGGGCAGGAGTGCATGGAGGGATGGACACAGGGAAGAGGTAACTATTGGGAGGAAGTAGGAGGGGAGATGTTGCGTTGTGGTAAATTGTGGTCGATGTCATGAAACAAAGTGTATGTGAACTGCTGTATGGAAAGTGTATTTGCTCTGTAAAATTTCACCCAAATCACAATACAAAGAAAAAAAAAATTATCCTTCTGGTAGTCCCTGATCCCTCTGAAACCCTGATGAAAGTCATAAGCCTTTCTCCCTGGAGCATCTGGCCAGACCATGGTCCAGCGTGTTCCACTGGCCTTGGTACAAGAAGAGATTGAAAGAGCCAAAAAGAGATCCAATTGTCAGAGCCACAGGACAGGAGAATTAGAGCTTGGTGTGAGCTCAGTCCCCATGCCAGGATCTCTCAGCTGGTGTCAGGGAAGCTTCTAGGCCCCAGAACCTGCAAAGACCCCAGGCGCTGCTGTTTAATGCATGGGAACAATCTCCTTCCCTCCCTTTGAGGTATTCCAGGCCTTTCCAGAGCCCACCTGGAACTGAACTAAGCATCCCACAGGCATGGCGAGAATCCAGAGCAAAAATAAACTTAAATAATATCCCAGAAAATTGTCAATTGTGTATTTGGGCATTGGAATGTATGAGGCAGGGTTTTCTCTTCCTGTATTACAGCTTTCATGAAGGAGAAGCAAATAATAAAGCTTCCCCAGGCTAAAGTTAGACTCGATGTATAGTTTACACCAGAAAATACACACTTAGGTACCCATTTGAAATGCATGTACTTCCAGTGTGAAACCCTCTTGGTGACCACAAGCTCCTGAAAGCTAGAGCCAAGAGCAAAGAAGGTCCTGTGTGGTCCCAACTCTCAGGAAGTGAGGGCAGCAGAATTCACTGGATGTTTACCATCTACTCCACACTCACTCAGGCCAGCTCGCAATGTCCTCACAGCAACCCTGTGCCATAAACTTTACTCCTCCCATTTTACAGATGAGGTTTGAAAGGCCACGTGAATTGCCCAAGGTCATGATAAAGAGGTCAATCTGAAGCCAATTTATCTAATGATTTATTTACCTAATCATGTCTTTGCCTCTTAGCATCCTGTTTTTTTCCTATTCTTTCAAGGACTCCCTGGGTGCCACAAGGATTCTTGCACTTGGCTGCTAATGGAAATGTTGGAGGCTCCAAGCCACCCAGAGGCCCCTCAGAAGAACAGCCTTCTGAAAACAGCCACTGAAAAGCACTGAGCACAGTTCTACTCTGACACACATGAGGTGGTCACAAGTCCCAAGGGCAACTGGTCGTGATTGCCGCTTTCATTGAGTATGGCATCAGCACATCTGATGATCAGCCAGTAAATTTTTATTGAGCACCTATCACAGAGCACCAGGCTCTGTTTTAGGTGCTTGGGAGACATCAGTGAACAGACAATATAAGTCTAAATAAATGAACCTGGATGGTCGGTTTCTTCCTCTCTGCCTATCTGAGTCCTGGGGAAACAGGTACTGCAGGCTAAACAAACAAATTATGAATGTAATTACAAGGCATTTCCCACCCCTCCCCCACCACCAAAAGCCAATCGCCCTTTGATCCCCAGTCAAGGCCAACTCTGAAAATCTCTCGGTAATCAGCCAGAAGGTTACAGGCCCCAGACAGTCCTCCAGCAGCTTGTGGGAATGTCCCAAGTGGAACATTTTTTGCCGAAAGAATGCCAGGAGTTTAATTATTGTGTGGCCCATGGAGGTGATTTTCATTTGTCAGAGCAGAGTCCAGACAGCTCCTAGGAAGGCCCGTTGTGTGATGCTGTGGTCACAGAGGCCTATTCTCGCTGGGGCAGAAACGAGCCTGGGGCCTACACCCTGGGCCAGGGCAGCAAGAATGCTTTGAATGTCTCCCGTGCATGCGGCCTGGGGTTTACCACCAGCTACTGCGGGCAGTTTAATTAATAAACATCTGCTGCTTGTCATTTATCATTAGCGAAACAGGAGGGGTTGGAGTGGGGGCAGCAAAGAGGGCAGGGGAGGGTCTCTCCAAACAAGGTACATAGATAAATTAAAGTCTTACCCATCAATCTCGTGCGGGGGCGGCTGTAGCCGGGCAGCCCCATGCTGCTCTCCTCGGTTTACAGGCCCATTTCATCTTGCTGCTAGGGCTTCCCAACAGCTGGAAAAGGATTCCGTCAATGGCTGGGGTTGAACTGTCGAATCTCAGGGCAGGACTGTGTTGCGTGGTGCAGCAAGGGGGAAAGACAGGGGAGAGTGCCCCAGTGATTACTCCCACGGGGGCTGCAAACTGCAACTCTAGGGGACAGCCAGCCTGAGGATGGGTTTGGTTTGGCCGCAACAGGGTTTGAGAAATTGGAAATTTTATATAAAAATCTGGGTTTCTGGCTTCTCTTGAGAAAGCAGGATGTGGCAAAACCAAGCCCTCTTTTTCAGCTGCCCAGCAGACACCTGAAGGACAGTGCTGGGGAGTGCTAGGGTTTGACATTTGAAAAAAGCTAGTGGAGAAGCAGAACTGCCTTGAGGTGGTATCAGTTGTGCACTGCGCTAAGGCTCCTGGAAGATGGGACAAATGGAGGCTGACTCAGACCGGCTCTCCACCCAGCAGAAGGCCCTGCTCACCTCCAATCCAGCAATCCCCCCTCCCTTACTTCTACCTGCCCCATCGGGTTCTGTTCCCTGCTTGAAGGAACTTCTCTCCATCCTTGTAGCCTCAGCTCCACTCTCACTTCCTCAGGGCACCTTCCTGGACTCCCCATAAAAGCCAGAGAGTCCCTGCTATGCATTTTCTCAGCAGCCCACACCCATGGTTGTTTCGGCACATAGCTGGGCTCCAATCTGCTGACTGGTCCTTGTTCCCCATAGACTTTGAGCCCCTAGACCTTCCTCATTTCTGCTGTCCCTCTGCCTGACACATAGTAGGCACATCATCAATGAAGGTGGAATGGATGACTTTATGGCCAAGTTCACATCAGGCAAAAGGCTGCCAAAATCCCTAAGCCACGAAGACCAGAAGAGGCAAAAATGTTCAACTCTGGGTTTTTGAAGTGACCCTGAACTCCTGAGCTCCTTCCATGAGATGTCCTATGTTGTTGTAGATGTTCCTGGATATTATCGAGTCAATTATGCCGCACAGCAACCCACGTGACAGAATGGAACCACCCTGTAGGGTTTCCTATGCTGTAACCTCTACTAGGAAAGATCACCAGATCTCTCCTCTGTGTTGCTGCTGAGTGAGTTTGAACCACCAACCTACTGGTTAGCAGCTGAGCTGTTAAATGTTGCACCACCAAGGCACCTTGGATGCCCAAGAGAGTACCTGAAACCTTGAGCCATGTTGACTTTGGGGTTTCCTTGGCCAGAAGGTTGAGCTTTTGGGATTGTTCCTTTTTTGTTTGGTCTGTTGTAAGGAGCTGATAAGAGCCCGGCCTGGCCTCTGCAGACCACCTGCCAAGGAGCAGTGGAGGTAATGTGGCTGACAGAGCCTGCAGGGGGAAGGACGGCATGTCTGCTTAAGTATTCTTTTTACCAAAGAACATGGGCTGAGAGCCTACTCTGCAACTGAGTAAGGTAATTCAAAAAGGGCGTGGGGGGAACTGTCCAACCTCCTCTAACTTCATAAAGAGGGAGGAAGATAAAGAACGCCAACAGCCTGAGGAGGGTTCCTATGAGGCATAAGTCAGACAGGCCACCAGGCTCCAACCTTTTGACCAGTTCTAACACCAACTGTCCCTCCCATGGCACTCTCTACTTGTCCCCTGGGTTTGATAATTCTTTGCAATGACCACACAGAGCTCACAGACAATAGTCATGATTGTGGGGTTTCTTAAAAAGAGCTTGGTGGTGCAGTGCCTAAGACATTTGACTGCTAACCAGAAGATTGGCGGTTCTAGACCCACCAGCTGCTCCACGGAAGGAACATGGGACAATCTACTTCTATAAAGATTTATCACCTTGGAAATCCAATGATGGTCACTATGAGTTGGAATCGACTAGATGACAGTAAGCTTATGGGGTTTATTATGGAAATAATAAGTTACAATTCAGGTTTGGGAATGCTCAGAACACAGTTCTTTCATCAGAACAGACTTCCCTCTGCCGTGTCCATAAGCATGCTTCTCTTTGGCCCTTGGCCTCTCAGCCTGGCCTCTGCCCTGCTCAGGCAAAGTCACAAAGTTCTCTTAGCTCTGCTGATAGGTGCACCCCACTCTGCCAGCAAGCCTCCTGCCCAAAGGCACTCAGCTTTCTCACTCCATGGGCCAGCAAGGTGGCTGCATTGCCTGTGCCAGCGTCTTGGTTCTGCTGCCTCTGCTGCCACCAGCTGTCATCTCTCTGACAAAGAGGTCTAGTGCAGGGACCTCGGGTCCAAGGATGTGCTCCACTCTGGGCTGCTCTTTCTGTCTTGATGGTAGTGAATCCCCCTTTTCCGCCTCTGGGATGGCTCATTTTAAACCTAGCGAGATGGCAGAACAGACCAATTCTCACCTTAGGATTCCAAACACCTTATTTTCACAATCCCACCCCCAAAAGGGTGCCATGTTCCTTATTTACATTACTAACAAACTACCCAAACCCTTTGGTGGGCCACAAGCATCTCACATTTGCATAGTCCTAAGAGTCATCTTGGAGCTCTGGTGGTGGAGTGCCTAAGCCATTTAACCAGGAGGCTGGTAGTTCAAACCCACCAGCCACTCTTTGGAAGGAAGGTTGGGCAATCTACTTTCATAGTGATACTGCCTCGGAAACCCAAGGAGGGGTCGCCATGAGTTGGATCTGACTCGACAGCGGTGAGTTTGGTTTTGGTTTGTTACCTAGTCATCTGGTAGGAATCACAAAGACCATGGATGACAAGGAGAGCTGTACCAAGTAATTCATTGCACTACAAGTAAGCTTCTTGATTTTGTGGATGTAAAGCCTGGAGAGACAGGTAGAGGTTGTAGTAGTCAGGACCAACTAGTTTCTGCTGCAATAACAAATGATTCCAGGGCCTGAGAGGCCTCAAACACCAGGATCAGGTTCATTTCTCTCTCATGCTTCATGTGCATGGTGGGTGGCTCCTACCCCACTCTACACTCTCTTTACTCCAACCCCATTCCAGCACCGGCTGGCAGCCCAGCTTCTGGCTGAGTCCCTGTCACCTTAGTGGCAGAGGGAAAACAGAGCATGAAGCATCCTGCTTGGCTTTGGGAGCTGCTGCTTCCCAGTGACTCACACGTTCCATTTTACATGGCCAAGCATGAGCGAAGCCAATGGGTCAGGAGAGTGGGTCCAGAGAGGAGGAGGATAAATTTGTCAACAGTGATACAGTGAACCACAGACAAGAAAACAAATAATTACAGAATGTGAGGAAGTACCATATACTTATGCAAAGTTCTGGGAATAGGGAGGGGCTAACTCTGCCTGGAGGGCAGGTGTCTGGGAAAGGGGAAATCAGGGAAAGCTTCATGGAGGCAGTGACACATGAGTTGGATCTTGAAGAAGGAGTAAGAGTTCACCAGTCAGAGAAAATGGGACATTTAGGTGGAATGTGAAAGTAAGTTCCAAGGCATGAAATTGTGAAAAGCCTGGTGTGTCCTGGTGTCTGGAACACCAGTATGGAGGGGCTGACTCTGGAGAGGTGGACTGAGTCAGGACCTCAGTGCTCCACCATCAGACTAAGGAGTCTGGACTTTTTCCTGAGGATGATGGAGAGGCAGTGACGTTTCTGAGCAAGGAGAGATGATTTGGAACCCTGGGCTGGATGGAGAGCTGTTCTCACCCTGCGTGCAGGGGAAACAAAGAAAAGAGGCCCTTGAGTCAAGTGGAGTCCCTGGGCGGTGAGCACAGAAAGACAAGCTCAGCCGCTACCTGGAAGGTTGGAGGTTGGCGTTCACCTAGGGGTGCCTTTGCAAAAAGGCTTGGCCATCTACTCTTAAAAATCAGCCATTGAAAACCCTGTGGAGCACAGTTCTGCTCTGACACACATGGGGTCGCCATGAGTCGGAGTCAACTCAACAAACTGGTTACGGTTTCAGTCAAGTGACGTAAATCAGGGAGAATCCCCAGCAGGGATCAGGTTTTCTGCACTAGAACCCAGACCGGCTTGCCCAGGCGGGGGCGGGATGGGGTGGGGGCAGGGCGGAGAACAGAAGCCCCGAGCCACGGCGTTCTGGCTGCTGAGAGCAGGCCCAGCTCGCTGGCAGACACCAACTATAGGCTCCAGGGCCTGTTTGAGCCCCGCGGACCAGCCTGACCTTGAGGCCGCCCCTCGCGGCCGGATAGAGGCCCCTCCCCTGGCTCCCAGGGTCTGGCAAAGTGGCGGATATTTGTCTGTGATACGATTGTAATTTGGGCCCCTTTTGGCCACAGTAAATTGTCCTGTTTGCATAGCACCGGGCTGAAATAGCCCGCGGCGCGCGTCCCAGGAAATGAGCTCACGCCCCGGGAGGCGCTCGCGGGCCGCCAGGGAGATGGCGCTGCAGCTGCCCGGCCTCCCGGCGCCCTGGCCGGCCGCGTGGGGGCGGGCGGCTATTTTTTCATTTGACCGACTTAAACAGGTAATTTGAATTATCATGAAAAAATGTCCCAATGCTCTGTCTGCAATGAAAGTTCGGCGCACAGTGGGAGGCGCTGGATTAGCGATTTGGGAGGGTGCAGCATCTTCCGTTGGGGATGAGATTGGGCGGGGGCAGGGAGCAAGGCTTGGCTGGAGGCTGCTTCTTCAGCCACCTCCCATGAGGCAGTAAACTATATCAAAACCCATGGTGACCAAGACAATTTTATAAACAATAGTTCTCCATAGGACTCTACAGAGTAGTGCCTAAGGCATTGGACTGCTAACCAGAAGGCTGGCAAACCCACCAGCCACTCCTGGGAAGGAAGACTGGGCAATCTACTTCCGTAAAGATACCCCCTTGGAAACCCAAAGGAGGAGTCGCTATGAGTTGAAATGAACTCGAGGGCAGTGAGTTTTTGGTTTACAACCACTGAATAGAAAAGTTGAAGCACAGTTGACCCCATTTCCCCTGTGCTACATGTTAACAGCAGCTATTTTACACATTTCTCCCGATTCTGGTGGATCTACACCTCTGCTATGACTGTTGTTAGACGCCATGGAGTCAATCCTGATTCATAGCCACCCTCGGAACAACAGAACACCACACAGCTGGTCCTGCACCGTCCACATTGCTGTACTTGAGCCCATTGTTGCAGTCACTGTGTCAATCTATCTCCTTGGGGGTCTTCTTTTTTACTGACCCTCTGTTTTACCCAGCATCATACCCTCCAGAGACTGGTCCCTCCTGATAACAAAGTACTAGGCGTCACCATCTTACCTTTACCCTCCACATACTTTTATTTCCAGCTTCCTAATAATCGTGGTCTATATACATTTCTGTGCACTTTTCCAACATGCTTTTATTTTACAAGTATTCCTTTTGGCTACCCAGTTTCAGTTTATCATTTTTAATAGTAGCACAGTATCTCATCGAGTGGCTGCACCGTAATTTATAGGACCATCCTGCTGTGTTGGCTGCGATCGGTGTCTGCAGTTTTTCCCTATTATAAATAACACTGCAATAAATGTCTTTGTAGATACAGAATTGTCCTCTCTTCCTTGTGAATTATTTCCTTAGGATTAATTCCCAGGAGGAAGATTATCGGGCCAAAGGCTATGAACATTTTTATGTCACTTGGTATTATTGCCAAATTGCTTTCCAAAAGGGTTATGTCTGATAATTTACAGTTTTAAGAGGAGGAACTAACCAAATGTGTACATTGTACTTTCATGTATACACATGAAAGGGATAACCTTGGGGACCAGAGGAACAAGTGCCTTGGGGGCAGTCCCAAGTGGGCGTAGGTGCAGGTGAAAAGGGACTCCGAGGTGTAGATGCTAGGAAAGCCCTTACTCAGTGTGGGTACTTTCTGCACAGGCAGCCATCTTGAGTTTTCAGACTCCCGTTCCTTCCCTTCCAGCAGATGTTCAGATCTGCCACTCCTAAGCCCACACTTCACTCTCCACCCTCCGCCGTCTCTCCCCGCTAGGGCCATCTAGGCCCTAAACTGGTATGATTTGCTGAGCCAGCTTTATCATGAAATAGGAACAATTTGCACCTTGGCTTCTTGTCGTCTTTTGTGTTTTCTGTGGTGCAGAGCTGTCCTCTCCATGGCAGGCCGAAGAGGATATGATCTGTTCTACCGCTTGGAAAGGAGCTCTGGTGGCCTCGTGCCGAAGGCACTTGACTGCTAACCACCGGTGGTGGGTTCAAACCCACCAGCCACTCCTGGGAAGGAAGATGGGGCAATCCACTTCCGTAGTGATACTGCCTCGGAAACCCAAGGAGGGGTCGCTATGAGATGGATCCGACTTGATGGCAGTGTTTTGCATTGTCGTTGCCTAAATCTTCATAAAAGCCCTATAAGGCAAGAACTATTTTATTTTGTAAATGAGCAAACCAAGGATCAGAGAGATAAAATAACTCGTGGAAGTTCACAAAGCTAGTAAATTGGTAGAGCTGGGGCTTAACCAAAGCCCATGTGTTCAGCCACGGGTGGAGCTAGAGGAAGAGAGGGAATCAATGCCTGCCCTCAACCAAACCTTCTCCATCAACACCCATGGAAGCAGCAGTCAAGAAATCGAACAATGGATAACACTGGGCTTTTGCAGCAGATTTGCCCAGTGTAATCCATTGTTTGATTTCTTGACTGCTGCTTCCATGGGTGTTGATGGTGGATTCAAGTAAAATAAAATCCTTGGTGACTTCAGTGTTTTCTGAGTTTATCATGATGTTACTTATTGGTCCAGTTGTGAGGATTTTTGTTTCCTTTATGTTGAAGTATAATCCCTACTGAAGGCTGTAGTCTTTGATCTTCATCAGGAAGTGTTTCAAGTCCTCTTCGCATTCAGCAAGCAAGGTTATGTCATCTGCATGTCACAGATTGTTAATGAGTCTTCCTGCAATCTTGATGCCAGGTTCTTCTTCATATAGTCCAGCTTCTCAGATTATTTCTTTAGCATATAGATTGGATTAAATATGGTGAAAGCATACAACCCTAACACACATCTTTCCTGATTTTAAACCATGCAGTATCCCCTTGTTCTGTGCCAAAGATTGCCTCTTGGCCTATGTACAGGTTCCACATGAGTACAATTAAGTGTTTGGAATTCCTATTCTTTGCAAAATTACCCATATTCTTCAAAACCATGACAAGCCTTCCCTTCCCACTCATTCTGACGGCCAGATGTTTCACACACAATGAAATCAGAGAGGCGTTCCCCACTTCCTTCGGCAGGTCCTGCGAGCTGGGTGAGGGTGGCTGCTTCTCCTATCCAGCAGTTCCCCACCCCTGCTGGGTCCCCCAGAACCAGACATCTGCAGCAGACCCCATAGAACAGCCCTGGTTGCCAACGTTGAGTCCTGCCCTGCTCAAGTCCAGGTTAGGGCTGAAGGAAGGAGGCTCGGTGTGGTAGCCTCTATTTTCCAAGAGAGGCCTGGGCCTCGATCCCAACTTTGCCACTCCCTCTTGTGTGAACTTAAGCAAGTAGCTTAACAGCTTTGATTTTCGGTTTCCTGGTCTGTATGGAGAGAGTAAGACTTGTACCCAGTATTCATTTCCCAGCACCTGGGTTTCTCCACTGTTTGTGTTGTCTTGAGGAGTGGAAAATCCAAGTGCCTGCTCTTTGGAGAAGGAGCTCTGGTGGCGCTGTGGTTAAGGAACTGGGCTGTTAACCGAAAGGTCACCAGTTAGCCAGGCGCTCCATGGGAGAAAGACAAGGCAGTTTGCTTCTGTAAAGATTTATAGCCTTGGAAACCTTATGGGGGTCGCTGTGCAGAATCGACTCAATGGCGATAGGTTTTTGGCATTTTGGAGAGACCTTCTTCCTCTTTCTGGCCCCCTTGTGGAACCCAGGGGCAGAACTGTGACTCAGCCAGGGCTTGAGATGGGGGCCCAGGGCTGGGCTATCAAAGCCTGTGCATTCCATGAGGGCCCCTGGGAGAGTATAATGAGCGGTCCGAGCTCCAGCTCCTGTACCCTGCAAGCCCTCTTTGCATCCAGTCTGCTCCAAACCTCTCTTCCAGTCTTCCCTTCCCTTCTCTTCTCTTCCCTTCCTGCCTATTTTAAGGCAGAAAGCCGGTTTTGGTTTTCAATATGGCTTTTGTTTAAAGCATCTATGCACTTGGGGATCCTGTGGGGCCCCAGTGCTTCTCCTTTTGGCTAGACCAAGAGACCTAGGAGAGCACCAGCCAGGCAAGGGCTCCCCTGATATCAGGGCTTCAACTCCCCCCATGCCCTTGCAATGAATTCCCAGTTGGCTTGAAGGCCCATGGCTTGCAGTCAAACAATACTGAGCCACACAGACCTTGTACCCAGCTCACAGGCCTGTTGCAGAGACCACAAATGAAGGTGCACGATGGCACTGTGCAATTGTCAGAGATAGCATTGTCACTATTTTATTTGTAGCTGATCCTCACAGTAACCCATGCACAAGGCAGGTGGTATCTCCATTTAACAGGTGAGGAAACAGGCTCAGAAAGCTTAAGTGGCCCTCCCAAGTTCACACTGTAGGTGGCAGAGAGGGAACTCAACCCCAGATGTGTCCAACTGCAGTGTCCCTAAGCCTGCACTATACCTCACTGCTGAGAGCCCCTTCTCCACTGGAACATCTCGAGCAGCTAAAACCACACTGCCTTCCCTAATGCCTGTGGCTGCTCAGGTATTGGCCCAGCACAGCAGGCCAGGATCCAAGAACATGGCTCTGGGGGCGCGTCCAAGCCTTCCGCGTGAGCATCCTGCAGCCCAGGCGCTTGTCTCTGCTGTCTCAGATAAAACTCTGGAAACCTCAACCCGTAATTACCGCCTGGCACAGGGCACCCAGTGGTTTCCGGATAGCTTGTATTGACTCGCGCAGTCTTCATAGGACATGGGTCTGTGCTAAATTTAAGCACTGTCACGGACAATTTAACAGTTTTCTGTGTGGGGGGGGTGTAATTGAATGGTAAACCGTAATTACTGATACAACTGAAACCTTAATTCCCAAAACACTCTGTGGAGGAGTATAGAATCCAAATCAATCCAATTAGAATTCTATCTTCTCATAATAAAATGCAGCATAATTGCTAATTGCCCCCCTGGGTTGCAATATTTTAAGGCAGAAAGTTGGTTTTGTTTTTTAATATGGCTTTTATTTTAAAATGTTTGTTTTTAATTTTGGACCTTTGCCCAAGAGAGAGGAGGGATCCAGGTCTGTGTGCTCCGGGCTCTGGTGGGGCCCTGGTGCTGCTCCTTGCTCTGCAAGAACACGAGGTCCAGGAGAGTGCCAGCTGGGCAGGGGTTCTACCAGTAACAGGCGTCTAGCTCTTAGCCAGGCCAGGGTAACCTTGACTGGGATATATACATATGGCGCTTGAGTTTTGGGCACTATGAGTTGACAAAGCACTTTGATGACCACTGGAGTCTGACATGCAGAGTTTCAAAGCAAAACTGTACCAATAATTTTTTTAAAAAAGACCAAGTTTGCTGGTCTGATAGAGCTTGGTGAGACCCGAGACTATGGCCCCTAGCCACCCTTCAGGTCTGGAATTGCACTCACTCCCATGGCTTCCAGCCAAATAATAGCCAGGCATATAAGGTGAACATTTACATCAGGTAGATACACTCCTTAGAGTGATCACTGTAGGAGAACAGAAGGACAGTGTGTGCACAGGGAGATAGCTCAGGGGCAGGAATGTATAGGAAAGAAGGACACAGGGAAGAAGAAACTACAGGGAGGAAGTGGGAAGACAGCTGTTACATTGAGGGAAATTGCAGTCAATGTCCTGAAACAAAACGTGTATGAACTGCTGTATGGAAAATAAATTTGCTCTGTAAACTTTCACTCAAATCACAATAAAAATTTAACAACAAAAAAAATAACTGTACCATGGCGGGCAAGTTACTTACTCTCATGCATCTCAGTTTCCTGACCTGTAACATGCGTGTGATAATTGACCTTCTCTTTGGGCTTGTGGACACAGTGGACACAGTGTCTGCCATGTGCTAAACACTCCGGAAATGGTAGCTGCTGTTATTATAATAAATTCATTCATTTGTTCCCTCAGAAAATACATACTGAGGACCTATTTGTGCCAGGCATGGCTTTAGAAGCTGGGGGTATAGCAAGAAATGAAACAGATAAGGCTGCTAGCTTCATGGCACTTACATTCCAGTCAGGAAGAGAGATGTCAACTAGCAAAAGAACATGTAAGATGATATGACCCCTGTGAGAAGGCCCCTGGGTCAGGGGTGATGGGCTGCAGGTTTACGTGGCATGGTAGGGATTTTGACTCATGACAACCCCAGGGAGGTCAGAGTAGACCTGCTCCCTACAGTTTTCAGGGCTATGATCTTTCGGAAGCAGCTTATCAGGCCTTTATTTCCAGGTGCTTCTGGGTGGATTCAAACCACTAAAGTTTTGTTCAGTGGTTGAGAATTCAGCCGTTTGCACCACCCGGGGTGTTGGTGTCAGCACCGTCATTGTTTGCCGTGAAGTTGATTCCCTCTTGTAGAACTGTCCCAGACAGTTTCCTAGGCTATTGTCTTTACAGGAGCAGACCTCCAGGTCTTTTCTCCCGTGAAGCTGCTGGTGGGTTCAAACCCCTAACCTTTTGGTTAGCAGCCCAGTGCTGAGCCATTGGGCCACTAGGGCTCCTTCGTATCACCCCTTGGGGGCTGATTTTATAGATAAGGAAACTGAGGCCCAAAAGTTCAACTCTGGGCAAGTTGTGCCAACCGCAAAAACTTGTGAAAGATTAGATGGGAGGAGCAACCCCTGTGGAAAGGCACTGGACGGTCAGGTGGTGAATGCCACAGCGAAAGTACCTGAGACCCTGAGCTGCTGAAGTCATAGCTTTCATCTAGGACAGGTCCTCTTGGAGCTCACTGTGGAGAAGAAAGGGTTGGGCAATGGAATTAGAGACATGGCGTCAGCTGTTGGCCCTGGACTCTCTTGCTGTGTGTTTTTATCAACTTACTTTGTCTCTCCCAGGCTGTGTCTTCTTCTCTATAACCTGGGAAAAAGAAGACTCAGGTCACTGGGTCATTGGCAAGGATTGTGTGATATTGTCAATAATATGACACACACCAGGCATTCAGGAAATGCTAAGTCTGTCCCTGCCCTTTCTTCATTTTATGATGGGAAGCAAAGGCCCAGAGAGGGGAACTGACTTGCCCAAGGTCAACAGCAGGTTGTAGCAGAAAGTAGGCAGGTTTTGGCTCATGGCTCTTTTCACCCCTCCTGAGAGTCGGAACACTTCTTCCTCAGGGGGCAAGTGGAAGGTCTTTGTGGTGAAACCACTGACCAGGCCAGAGAGGAAGTTTCAGGGGAAGGAGGCTGAGATAGTTAAGGTTGTGTATCAGCTTAGTGGGGCTGTGGTTATGAGTGCTTGGCAGAAGGATGTGGTTAGTCCCCATGGTGAGATTGGGAACACCTCCATGGTGAAATCTGCTGTGAGCAGCTAAGTAGTTGTCTTTGGGGTATGGCCTTCTTCCAGTATAGAAGGAGAAGCTTTGAGAAAGGACTCAAGCTTTTTGGCACGTTACTGCACGTTTTGGCACAATCCTTCATTTGGCCAAGTCTTCGTAGTTTCTGGACTTGAACCAGTGGCCTGTTGTGTTGCCTGCTGATCTTGGGATTGTTCCTGGACTTGAACTAGTGGTCTGCCCTGATGCCTGCTGATCTTGGGATTGTGTCATTTGACCTGTTGATCTTGGGTTTGTCAGCCTCATCAGCCAGCAGCTACCTGAATTAGGAGACAGCTGTAGCTCCCATGAGCCTGGAATAAAAGCGAGAGCTGAAGCCCAAGGTGGAGGGGCCTTCACCCAGCCCTTAGAGCTGGCACTCTGAAATTGGACTTGTAGCTTCCTAAACTGTACCATTTGTTAAAGCCATCCACTTGTGGTATTTCTATTATAGAAACACTAGAGAACCAAGACAGAGGCTGAGGGCCAAGCAAAGAGACACCCCAATTTGATGTGTACCTGAGTTGGCACAAAATAAATAAACCATCCTGATATCTACGTAGGCATCTATTTATTTGAACTACTGGGCATGTTGGAGACATCCTCTCAGAGCTGTAGAGCCAGTTTTGGGGCTGGGGGAGTTAGAGGGCGGGGGGAAGCTGGTCTGGGAAGAAGACACAGTGCTCCAGGACAACCCCCTTCTGCCGAGAAGCTCTCTGGCATTCCCAGACAGGCCCTCCCCTCCCCATTTGACAAATCT
The DNA here is from genome assembly GCF_000298275.1 of Orycteropus afer afer. Lineage (NCBI taxonomy): Eukaryota > Metazoa > Chordata > Mammalia > Tubulidentata > Orycteropodidae > Orycteropus > Orycteropus afer. The sequence continues at coordinate 323,234 of NW_006922082.1, read as the reverse complement.
CACTTCCCAGCTGGGATCCAAGGTGTCTCCAAGATTAAAAACTTGCTCACCCACTGATTACAGGGCAAATGGCTCCTATTACGAGCAGGCTGCAGGGGCCTGGGAACCCAGCGAGGGGTGGGCAGTTGCCTGCTGACACCCCTTGTCCAGGGCCAGGCCCATTGACTGCCCACATGGAGATGGGGCACGGCGGCCCACCTGAGGTGCCCACACCTCAGCAGTCATTCCCAATCTCTGGCTGGCTGCTGCCCAGACCACCCCATCAATGGGAATCTGGGCCCAGACTGAGCAGGGCTTGGCCTGCTGCTCAAGGGCTCCCCTTCCCATGGCTGGACATGGGGGGCCAGGGCTTGAGGGGAGGAGCAGTGAGACCTCAAGGACAATATCCCTAGAAACTAGGGCAGACAATCTGGGGAACTCTTGGGGCTTAATTCACATGTGTAGCTAAGAAATACTTCCCCCTCACACACACACACACACATCGCCCATGTCCGCAGGTACTCTAGATATACTTTTAGACTGCTGGTTTGCCAACTCATCACTTTGATGGCAGATGCAACTGGTACATTGAATAAGCACAACTAGTATCATGAAAGGCAGCTTTATTTTTGTCTCCCATCTTCCTTTAAACCTTATTCAGTGAGAGTCTCTCCCCTGCTTCTGAATGGAAACTCCTCAGGCCCATCACTTTTCTGCCCACTCTTGGGTAAAGAGAGTCCTGAAGTTACTTTAAGTCACAAACATAGTCTTAATGCCAGCACTGGAACGTCCAGTCCAAGGTAGTAACTAAAACAGCCTGATGTAGTACCCTGTCTTTCCCCTGGCTGTGATGGGCAAGGAGGCCAGGTGGGCATCTGTGCCATTTCTCAGCTCTGCTGCCCCCCATCAGCTAACCTTGTCCTCGTCCCCTGTGGTTGGGGCCTGGGGAAAAGGAGGGAAAGGGCAGGCTAGTCCTACTTGAACCAGGGCCTGGCATGCAGGCTTTGGCCTTATGGACTGAACTTGGCATATGTCTAACACCAGTTCTCCGGGTCTTGGTTAGGAAAAGGAGGCAATGAACTGTTGGATTCTGCGGGATATTCCTGGAGCAAGAATGGTCCCTTGGAGTAACAATGACTAAAATGAGAGAGTATCTTCATTTTTCTTCTGACAGGACTCTTACTCATTCTGCAAACCCTGATGAAAGGTCCATCTGTAGTTAGCTCTAGGAAAGTTCCAGAGATGCAGAAGATTCAGCTGTGTCCAGATGCTTGGAGACCTGCATTCTGTCACTGTCCCATAAGGACCACAAGTTCGCTGACATCCTAGGTGAGGAGAAACCCGTTTCTAGTTCTGTTTCGGCAGGAATCAGGAAGCCTGGCCTAGAGAACTTCTAGAGACCATATCTCATTTAGCCTTCAGCAGCATGCATTAGACTGATGAAAAAACTGAGCCACAGAGAGATTAATCAATGCGCCTAATAACGTTTCGTTAGTAAGCAGCAAAGTTTGGGCTCTGATCAAGGTCTTTTAGCCCCAACTTTGGAGCTCCCTCTGCTTTACCCCCAGTCTCTCTTATGCCTGTAGGGCTTGGTCTGACTTTCTGTTGCCTGGTAGGTGAAGAGCAGGGCAGAGCATCTGCATTCTGAGAACTGAGGAGGAAGGTAACTGTGTAAGATAACCGTGTAAGCCCTGTAGCACAGTCACATTATTGGTGAGAGGAAGAATGCAGGGAAAGATTAAAGTCTGAAATTGTTGGAGGGAATAAAATCACTATTTGAAAGCTGAGGGAAACTGTGATGGCTCCTGGCAGCTACTAGCTCATATCGATCTTCTCAGCCATTCCAACATTAGAGGAGATTTTCTTTCCCCAAGGTTCAGACAGAAGTCCCAGAACAGATCCTCATTGGCTGTGCTGGGTCATGTGTCTCTCTCTGAACCAATCATTATAGCTGATGAATTTGGTGTTCTAATTGGCCAGGCCTGGGTCACATGAGCCATGTAGAGGGAGGGGACTATATGGAATGCTGGCAGGAAAGGGCCTGTTATTGGAAGAAGGAAGGGTTTGTGGGAAAGTAGGAAAGAAGGCTTTGAATGGCAGAATAAAGATTTTTGATTTATAAATTGGCAGTAGGGAGCCGATGGATGCTTTTACACAAGAGAAAGACACTGTCAATACTGTGGTTCAGGAAGATGGAATTGTTACTTCTCGTGACTTTTAATTGTTATGTATCAATGAGACATAGTATCCATTCATACTGCTTCCACAGCAGGGGTTCAGTTCACCCTTGAACCCTCTCCTTAGCAATATGGTGTAATCATTAGGAGAGTAAGAGAGTAAGACCGGGTTCTGTTACTTAACAGTGACTGAGAAGTAGTGACTTAACTTCTCTACTCCTTAGTTTCCTCATCCAAAAAAACACATATAATAAATAAAAGCCACTTCTCGCAAAGCCACTTCTCGCTTTGTTGTGTAGATTAAATGAATTTGTACACTGAAAGCAGAGCTTATTATAGTGTTTGCTTCAGTTTTGGGGCCCGGGGAGCCCTCAGGTCCTGGGGAGCCTTTGGGCCTGGCTGCACAGACCCAGCCAGGCTGGCCCGACAGCTGCAGCCAGCCCGAGCAGTGACCCACTGCCTGCTGCCCTCCAGCTCCTCACTTGGGTGACAAACAGGAAAGTGGCAGAGCTTCTGGGTGACCTGCCGCCCCCACTGCCCTGTGTCTGGCCCCAACCCTCGCCTCTGCTCGCGGCTGCGGTGCACTTGGATGTGCTACCCTCACCGCAAGCCACAGTCGGTCACAAATTGCCCTGTGGTGAGTAGCCAGCACATTTATAATTGATGAAATCAGGGGGCGGGTGCTCACTGCTGAGGTGTTTAGTAAACAAAACCCTTGGGCCTTCAGGTGGGGGCGGGGATGCTTGAAAGAACATGGGACAGAAAAGGGGAGCCAAAGCTCCTCCAGGGGCTCAAAAGGCCCATCCACCAGCTTCTGTGTTGACCAGCAAGGTTTTTCTTTGGAAAGATTTCAGTTCTATGGAAGAGTTGCAAGCATATTACAAAAGAACTCCCAATACCTGTCAACCATTCTTAACATTTTGCCACTTTGTTTTAGTTTTCTCTTTAATTATAATGCAAAGAATACAACGTGCTGCCGTTGAGTCGGAGCCAACTCATAGCGACCCCTCCTTGGGTTTCCCAGGTGGTATCACTACAGAAGCAGATTGCCCAACCTTCCTTCCGAGGAGTGGCTGGTGAGTTTGAACTGCCAGCCTTCTGGTTAGCAGTCAAATGCCTTAGGCACTAGCCACCAGAGCTCCTGATCTAACTATATGTATATGCATATCTATTTTAATAATAATACATTGTTACAGTTTGGTGCTGTTGAGTCAGTTGCAACTTGTTGCGACCCTATGCACAAGAGAACAAAATACTGCCCAGTCCTGCACCATCCTCACAGTCTTTTCTATGTTTGTGCCTTTTGTTGCAAACAGTATGTCAATATAATAATATAGACATTGTTCTTAGTTTATTATTTTCCTGAACCATGTTGTAGACATCGTGACCTTTCCCCCTAAATACTTCCAAGACATTCTCTTACATAACTACAGAAAAATTATTAACATCAGGAAATTTAGTATCAATACAATACTATTGTCTAATCAAATCCCACCAATTATCCAATACCACCCTTTATAGCAATTGCTTTCCAACCCAGCCTGACCAGCTCTTCAGTAGTCAGGGTCCCAGGGTCCCCACCCTCGCCCCCTGGCCAGGATCCTGAGGTCAGGTAGGAGTGATGAAGCTGTGGTCAGCTCAGAAAACAATGTCCAACTTGGATGACAGGTGGGACCAGACACTTGTCAGGGAGTCCTGGAAGCTGCTTCCAGAGGATCCTGGGGGATGGGAGGCCAAGGGAGTAGGATGAGGGGCACACACAGGTTCTCCAAGGTGCTGGGAGCCAAAGGAGGCAGGAGACTCCCACACTTTCTATCACAGCAGCCAATCTTCCGGCAGCGCTGTGCGAGGGAGTTGGGGAGAAAGTAATGAAACTTGGGCCACAGGAGCTGAGAGGAGAGGGGCAACCTTGTTATCTTCATGCCAATTGGCTAGTTTGTATTTTCATTCAACAAATGTTTATTGTACCCTTATTGTGTACCCAAGGAGCCCTGGTGGTGCAGTAGTTAAGCACTCACCTGCTAACTGGAAGGTCACCATTTAGATCCCACCAGCAGCTCCATGGGAGAAGGATATGGCCCACAAAGATTTACAGCCTTGGAAACCCAAGGGGGAAGGGCTACTCTGTCCTAAAGGGTCTATCAGTTGGAATCAACTTGATGGCAACAGGGTTTTATCATGTACCAAAGGAGCTGGGTGGCTTAACAGTTAAGTGCTGGACCGTTAACCAAAAGGTTGGTGGTTCAAACCCACGAAGCAGTTCCATGGAAAAAAGACCTAGTGATCTGCTCCCGTAAAGATTACAACCTAGAATACCCCTTGGGGCAGTTCTACTCTGTCACACGGGTCACTATGAGTTGGAATCAACTCTGACACACAGCAACACTTGTACCAAGCAGGTGAGCAGTAGTAGGTGCAGAATTCTCTCTTTTCATGCAGCAGACCCGGTTCCATTCCCAGCCAATGCACCTGATACAGCCACCACCCATCCGTCAGTGGAGGCGTGCACGTTGCTGTGATACTGAACCCGTTTCAGTGGAGCTTCAAGATGAAGATGGACTAGGAAGGAAGGCCTGGTGAGTTTTTTTCCAAAAGTCAGCCAGTGAAAAGCCAACAGGTCACAACAGTCCAGTCCAAGGCCGATCGTGGAGATGAGCAGGACAGAGTGGTGTTTTGTTCTGCTATACATGGGGTCGCCAGGAGGTGGCGCTGACTTCACAGCAGTTAACAGCCACACGTACCAAGAACGATTCAAAGGCTGGTGGAACAGCCTCGTGGTGGTGTTTCTGTTCTAGGGGGGATGTGATAGTCTGGACTATTGTTCTGAAAGTCATCACTCCCTGTTATGGATTGAATTGTGTCCCCTAAAAATATGTGTTGTCAATCTTAACCTTTAGGGCTGTGGTTATAGTCCTATGTGGGAATGGATTGTCTTTGTTATATTCATGAGACAGGATTAGAGTAGGGTTTACCTT
>NW_006922082.1:298198-311138 GCF_000298275.1 Orycteropus afer afer | reverse complement strand
TCTTCTGTGTCTGTGTTAATTGGTTTCCCTTTTCTTTGTTGAAGAGGGTCTGTGCAATCCTTCTGCCTAGTCCGCCATCTTGCCCCGCCTCCTTGAGTCAGTCTCTTATGAGATATAAAAGAGATTAAACGCAAACTAATGAGCAGAGATGGGGAAGACATGAGCCAAGCCACTGGACACTCACCCAGGAGCAGAAGCCCAGAAGAGTCAAAGACTTTCCTCCAACGCCAAAGAGGGAAAGGAGCCCCCTAGAGCTGGCACACTGAATGCAGACTTCTAGCCTCCTAAACTGTGAGAAAATAAATTTCTGTTTGTTGAAGCCATCCACTTGATGCTTTTGAGTTGTGGTGTTGGCAAAGAATACTGAAAGTACCATGGACTGCCAGAAGAACTAACACATCTGTCCTGGAAGAAGTGCAGCCAGAATGCTCCTTGGAAGCAAGAATGGCCAGACTTCGTCTCACCTACTTTGGTCTTATCATCAGAAGGGACCATTCCCTGGAGAAGGTTATCATGCTTGGTAAAATGGAGGGTTGACGAAAGAGGGGAAGGCCCTCAAGAGATAGATTGATACAGTGGCTGCAACGATGGGCTCAGGTGTAGCAAGGATCGTGAGGCTGGCACAGGACCAGCAGTGTTCTGTTTTGTTGTACACAGGGTTGCTATGAGTCGGAGCTGACTTGATGGCACCTAACAACAACAACAACAGCACTAGATGACTAACATAGTCTTCTACCTAGTCGCCTTCCAAACGCGTGCCTGTGTGGAGAGCATCTCCCCCACCCTGTGATGTCGGGCTTGGGAAGTGCACTTGCTTGGCACAATGTTCATAGCAAATGAGCAGCACCCTTACATGTGCTGGGAGGTTTGGGTGGCCTTCTGAGTCCCTGCCATTTGCCATGAGAGGAACATGCCCTGGGGAGTGGTGAGTGGGGGAGGGGAGGTGTTACCAGCTGAGCTCCTTGCTTTGGATCTGGGAGATGGAAACAGCCCTAGGGCCACCCCCCCACACACACACACGTGCGTGTGCACATGCACACACCATTGTCCAGAGGGCATTCAGCCTGCGTTCTTCCAGCGTGAGTGCCCTCTGCTTGTTCTCTGGGTCTTTCCTGTCCTGACCCTCTATTCATCTCTCTCTATCTCTTCCCTGTTTTCCCTTCCTCCTGCCCCCAACTGGACCTTCTGTACACACAGCCCTCAGTGCTCGTGCCTCAGTCAAGGTGAGGCCACTCCCAGCTCCCCAGCCCCATCCCTGGGGCCCTGGGCATTCTGTCACTAGCTCCCTGCTTGTACATGTCCCCACCAGGGTGGCCTGTGATCTCACACAGGACATAGCTTCACCATTACTTCCCGCTGCCCTCTCTGGGGATGGTCTGTCCAGGCAGAGGCCGAGGGAGCCCTGCAGACCCTCCCGTGACCCTTGGAGTCCATATCACACAGCACCAGCTAGGCCACTGGCTCCATTTTCCTAAAATACTGATTTAAAAATATCCCTCCTCGGCTTCTTGCCTGGCTCCTCTCTCCATGGGCCCTGAGGGGCTTCTACAGCAAGGGCTTCAGTTCACCCTTCAACTGTCTCCTTGGGTAGACTCTTCCCTCCATCCAACCCAACCCCTCGCCCCTAAGCACACCTCTATCCTAGATTTTTGCTTAAGTTGGGCCTTTCCATCAACAGGTAGTTACCAAGGACCTGGCTGCAGGTACGGCCCTCTTCCCACCCACCGCCAGACCCCTGACCTCACAGCACTCACAGTCCCCCTTCCACATTGCCCCTCACTGCATTTCTCCTTCCAGCCCCTCCATCAAAGTACCACCCAGAGTCTCGATGACATCTGCCTCCCTGGACACTTGGTCATTTGACCCTTCAGTGTATCTTGCCTTGTGTCTGATTTTTCTTTGAAATGAAGACTTTCTTTTATTATTATTATTATTATAAAAGCAGTACACACTCATTGTGGAAAATATGAGAAATACGGAAGAGAAAGAAGTAAATAATCTAAGAACATGAGGAAGGGTCCCTTGAAAAGGGCCTCCTGGCTGCTTGTTTTCCACACCCCTTCCTGGCAGAGGAGGACAGCCTGGCTCTGTAGTGGCGATGAGGACCCCACAGTGATGTGGGTATGGGCCAGGAGTCAATGACCGAATCAAAGACTTTTCTGGAGGTGGATTGTGTTTTCCAGGAGTGGGGAATAGAGAGAAGTGAACATAAGAGAAGTGAGTTCTTACTAGAAAGCGGTGGGGGCCCAGTGGGGAGATCCATAGCCACAAGTCCAAGGGCAGATTAGAACTGTACAGTTAGCTGCGGCTGAGTCAATTCCAACTCATAGTGACCCCATGTGACACAGAACTGCTCCATAGGGTTTTCTAGGCTGTAATCTTTATGCAAGGAGTTCTGGTGGCATAGTGCCTAAGGCATTTGACAGCTGACCAGAAGGCTGGCAGTTCAAACCCACCAGCCACTCCTCAGAAGGAAGGTTGGGCAATCTACTTCCATAGTGAAAATTGAAGAATTGAAGAATACAGTCTGCAGTGTGGATTACATCTCAATATAAAGAAAACAAAAATCCTCACAACTGGACCTATAAGCAGCATCACAATAAATGGAGAAAAGATTGAAGTTGTCAAAGAATTGACATTGCTTGGTTCTACAATAGACACCAATGGAAGCAGCAGTCAGGACATCAGGTGACATATAGCAGTGGGCAAGTTGTCTGCAAAGGACCTCTTTCAAGTGCTGAGAAACAAAGATATCTCCTTGAGGACTAAGGTGTGCCTGACACAAGCCATGATGTTTTCAATCACTGCATATGCCTGTGAGAGCTGGACAATGAATAAGGAAGACCGAAGAAAAATTGATGCTTTTGATTTGTGCTACTGGTGGAGAATGCTGAAAGTACCATGGACTGCTAAAAGAACTAACAGGTCTATCCCAGAGGAAGTGCAGCTGGAATGCTCCTTAAAAGCAAGAATGGCCAGACTTTTTCTCATCTATTTTGGTCATGCTGTCAGAAGGGACCATTCTCTGGAGAGGGATGTCATGCGTGGTAAGGTGGAGGGTCGATGAAAGAGAGGAAGGCCCTCAACAAGATGGATTGACACAGTGGTTGCGGAGATGGCTCAAATATAGCAAGGATCGTGGAGCTGGCGCAGGACCGGGCGGTGTTTTGTTCTGCTGTGCATAGGGTCACTATGAGTCAGAGACAACTCGACGGCACCTAACAACAACAACAACAACAACAACAACACTTTCATAGTGATACCGCCTCAGAAACCAAGGAGGGATTGACTGTGAGTTGGATCCAACTTGACGGCAGTGAGTTTGATTTTTTGGGGTTTTTAAAAAATCTTTATGGAAGCATATCACTAGGTCTTTTCTCCCTCAGAGCTGCTGCGTGGGTTTGAACTGACAACCCTTCAGTTAGCAGCCCAGCACTTACCCTTTGCACCAGTACTTGAATAGAGGTCAGGGCCCTGGAAAAGGAGCCCAGAGGCCTGGCTCCTGCCCCACTACTGACTTTGTGACCTTGAGCAAGTCCCTTGGTCTCTAAAAAGGAGACATTTCCTGTGGGAATGAGCGCCACCTGGGCTCACCTCACATCCAGAGTTGTGCGGAGCAGCAAATGCCATAAAAGCCCTTTGTCAATTATAATGCATGACACACATGTGAGGGTCTGTCCATTGTCTGTGTCCTGAAACTTTTGGGGACAATGACCACATTTGTTCACATTTTTCCCTCACAGGCTGTAGGCCCCGGACAGAGAGAGAATATAAACACATTTGTTACACATCAACTGCGTGTTAGTCTGGGTGGGATCTCACATCTACAGTGGGAGTGAACCCAAGAGATCAGATCCACCGTCTACACAGATGGGAGAAATGAAGGCTCACAAAGATAACTCAAGCCCCCCCCACCCGTCCTGGTAGTGGCAGAGGTAGCCCTCAGACCCTGAGGAACGAGTGAACGAAGGGAGGAAGGGGGTGGCATGGGGCAGCAGTCAGCCTGGTCAAGAGCTGGTCTTTGTTGAGCCTTAACCTTGACTTTGCTCAGTGGCCATGACAGCACCACCATCTCATGGGGTCTCAGGAATCTGTAAGAAGCAGGGAGCATGGAGGTAGTCCCGGTAAGTGCGGGCATCGAGGGCAGACCCACAGGGTCCAGCTGTGGGATGTGCCAGCTTCAACACCCGGCCCAGAAGCTCCAGCCCCTCCCAGGACGCAGGACGCCACTCCCTGAGACTCCGGCCCAGTTTCTCACCAGGCTGCACTGGGATGGCAGCGTCCCAACACCGCTATAAATAGTGCATGTCTTGGGCCCCAGACGGCCGGTTGGCAAAGACTGTAATTTGCTGAAAAGTTTGGAATGTGTCTAAAAATGAAGAAGGCAAATGAGACCAACCTTGAGGGGGTGCAACTGGCGTATCCATTTCAGGGAAGGCTGCCTCTCTCCTCATCGCCAACGTCTTACAAGGGCACCGAAGACAAGGCCTCAGGGAGAGGAACCAAATGTGAGTCCAGGAAGTAAATATTATCATTTCTGCCAACAGCGATCACCTCCTGGATCAGTCTCACCTCTGACCTTCCTGTCCAAAGGAGGAGAGAAGCTGCCACCACTGGGAAGGGACAGCCACAGCTTAACCCTTTCTTGGGCTGTGCTAGCTAAATTGAAAAGAACATGGTATGAAAGATAGTAGCCTCCAAGATAATTTCATCCAATTCCCTAAACTTGCAAATGAGGAAAGTGTTTGACGAGAACTGACCAGCAAGCTGTGATAGAACCAGATTTAAACCATGGCCCCTGGACTCCGAGTCTGGGACCAGGTCTTAGACCCATGGCCTCCTGTGAAGAGCCAGCTCCCTCAGGGGAAAGGGAAGGGTCGTGTGGCCCTCTGATCATGCTGAGGGCCAACACCTGACATACTGCTGCACTTTTATGACTTTCTAATCTGATGCTCACTCCACTCCTTGAGGCACAGACCTTGTCTCCCCATTTTACTGCATGAGTGAGCCTCAGGAGCAGAGGCCCGTCCTCACCCACAAAGCCAGAAAAAGACTGCAAGTAGAATTCACCACTCTGTCCCCTAGCCAGGGCTTTTCCCAGCTTCAAGTAGAACTCAACTGTCTCAAACTCCATCTTTTCTTGTTCTTTGTGCTACCTTCTGGGATTCTGTAATTTTCCGTAAAGGAAAAATAAGAACATTGAAACGGACCAAGGCCTGGGAGTCAGAAGTTCTGGGATGGGGTCCCAAATCCAGCACTATCTTGCCACATGACCTTGGGCAAGTCACTTCCTTTCCATGAGTTTACCTATGTGCAAAGCCATAATAACAACACCACTTCCTTTTATGAAACATGTAACTATTTGCTTTACACGCATTCATGATTCATGCTCTCAGTCCTCACAGTAACCGTACGGGCAGGATATCTTCTTCCTGTTTTACAGATGAAGAAACCGAGGCAGAAAGGTTAAATAACATGTCCAAGATTATACCACTTTTTTTAAAAGTTTGAACCCACTGCACCAGGTACTCGGCGGTCCCTGTCAGCCCTAATAATTTATTTTCTGCCTTTTCTGATTTCAAAGAGCAACCGCTCAGTTGGTAGTTCCCAGTTCCTGCCTGCCAGCTTCCTTTTGAAGACAGAGGCAAGCAGAGTCAGGGAAGAGTCCACATCAGTGCAGAGGCTGTGCATCCAGGAACCAGGACTTGACTGCCTTGGGGGATTGAGGGACAGCAATCTCTGCAGCAGGCTGCCTGCGCGTCCTTGCAGGCCCACCCAGTGAGAATTGTGGCTGAACAGCGACATCTGGTGGCTACTCTCAGAGCTGCACCCCAGCAGGGCATGGCTTTATTTCCAAGGACAATGAAGAATGGAGTGGAAATGGTGCAAATGGTTAAGCACTGGACGAATAACCCAAAGGTTGTCTGTTCAAACGCATCCAGAGGCACCTTGGAAGTAAGACCTGGGAATCTGCTTCCAACCGATCACAGCCTTGTAAACCCTGTAACACAAAAACCCAGACTCTCTGCCATTGATGAATTCCTACTCATAGTGACCCCCGTTGGGTTTCCAAGGCTGTAAATCTTTACAAAAGCAGACTGCTTCATCTTTCTTCCATAGAGCAGCTGGTGGGTTCGAACCATCGGCCTTTTGGTTAGCGTCCAAATGCCTTAACCACTATGCCACCAGAGCTGTGGAACAGTTCTATTCTGCACACATGGAGTTGTCATGAGTTGGAATCGACTCAATGGCAACTTGCAACAGCACAGCATTAGGCTGTTACAGAGCTGGATGCTCATCTGAATTATTTATCAAGTTGTTAACACACCCAGGTGCCAGGGCTTCCTCTCAGACGTGGAGAACCAGAGTCTCATGAGATGGGGACGAGGTACCTGTGGTTTTTAGGCCCTGGCCATTCTGTTGGCAGCCTGAGCCAAGAGCCACAAGTAAGGAGGTACATAAACAAGATCACTCCACAGAAAGCCCCCATGAGAGGGGTGGTGGGGTGTTGGTCAAAAGAACATCTCAGTTGCAACATCCCCAACTGGCGGTTCACATCTGTGTGAACTACTAGAACTTTCTAAGCAGCTGACAGAACTAAATCCACTAGGCATTATTTGAAAAAGGAATCTAGATGTACCTTAAATTGGATATGTGCTTTGTTAGGAGATAAAATGGCAGTGGTCTTTGGAGTCGTGTGGCTTATAAATGCATCACTTCACTCTCAGCCTTTGTCTTCACGTGGGTGTCTTCCTTCTGGTGTCTCCATCTGTGTCTCTTCTCTTTAGACACGATTCATCTAAGATTAGAGCCCCCTTGCTCCAGTAAGTCTTCATATTAACCTAACTGATGACATCTGCAAAGACTATTTCCAAATTAGATCATGTTCACAGGTATCAAAGGTTAGGATCCAACGTATCTTTTGAGGGGGACATAATTCGACCCATAAGAACCATGGCAGACCTCTAATAATCGGTACTGTGACTGCACCGCTGGTTGTGGTCTACAACCTTCTAGCGTGAACTACTCACTTGTCAGCTAGTCTAGCGAAACCAACCAAACTCACTATCCTCAGGTTGATTCTGACTCACAGCGACCCTATAGGACAGAGCAGAGCTACCCCATACAGTTTCCAAGGCTATAAATCTTTACAAAAGCAGACTGCCTCATCCGTCTCCCACAGAGTGGCTGGTAGATTGAATCACCAACCTTCTGGTTAGCAGGGACATGCTTTAATCACTGCACCACCAGAGCTCCTTAGTGAAGTCTAGTGAAGACCAAAAACACCAAACTCACTGCTGCTGAATTGATTTGACTTATAGTGACCCCTCCTTGGGTGTCCGAGGAGGTACCCCTATGGAAGTAGATTGCCCAATCTTCCTTTTGAGGAGTGGGCCGGTGGGTTTGAACCCCCAGCCTTCTTGTTAGTAGTCAAATGCTTTAGGTACTACACCATCACAGCTCCATGAGGTCTAGTGAAGCCCTTCCCAAATCAAGCCGCTTCCTCCTTTCTGCTGGAAGCGCACCTCTGCTCCCTGTTACGTGGGACCTCTCTATCCCACCAGCCTCCCTTGGGCGCACAGGGTCCTGGCACCAGGCAGGAGAAGCGGCAAAGTTTCTAGATTTCATTTGTAATTCTCTTCAGATGAAATGTCAGAAATATTGGAAAGGCAGAGCCATAAATCTGATCCTAATATAGCATAGAGCTTATTAATGAAGAATAAATCACCGAGGGAGACCTCCCTGGAGTGCTTCGCCGGGGCCTGTGGGGAGGATGACATATTTATGTGTGAGTGGATCAGGTCTTTCACTTCCCCAGATATATGGCCAAGGCAGATTTGTCAAGGCAATAGCCTTAACATCAACCAATTATATTTTTTCTAGTAAAAATTAATCTATTCTGTAGAAATATCCTAAGCAGTTATTGGATTAGGACCACATCCAAATGTAGAAGATTAAACACACACACACACACACACACACTCCATCACAGTGCACAGCACTGTGGGACTTTGATAGGCCATGAAATGGGACAACTACACACCCTTCTCCCCAATTCACAAGATGCTCTCTCACTGAAAAGCATAGAGTGTAGGAGATGGAGGGGCCACCCTTATTGCGCAGTTGGGGAAACGGAGGCCCAGAGAGGAGAAGTGCCTTACTCGAGGTCACACAGTGTAGAGCATCAAAGAACGTCTTCCCAAAATGTATGTCCATCTGGGACCTCAGAATGTGACCGTGGTTGGAAATAGGGCCTTTGCAGATGTCATTAGTTAAGTTAAAGGGAGGTCATACTGGTTTGGAAAAAAAATACTGCTGTTGAGTTGGACCCGACAGTGACCCCTCTTTGGGTTTCCGAGGTGGTATCACTCTGGAAGTAGATTGCCCCATCTTCCTTTCGAGGAGTGGCTGGTGGGTTTGAGCCACCAGCCTTCTGGTTAGCAGTCAAAGGTCTTAGGCACTATGCCACCAGAGCCTTAAATCCAATGACTGGTGTCCTTACAGGAGGAGGGAGGACTCACAGATAGACACACAGAAGAAGACCATGTGGCAATAGAGGCAGAGACTGGAATGATGTTGCTACAAGCCAGGAACACCACGGACTGCCAGAAGCTACCAGAATGGAGCAGGGAGGACGCTTTCCTAGTGGTTCAGAGGGCGCACAGCACCTTGATGTCAGACTTGCGGCCTCCAGAAACAACATTTCTGCTGTTTTAAACCACCCAGCTTGTGACACTTTGTTTCAACAGCCCTAAGAAACTACTACACCTAGATTGCCAAGGCCTATGTGAGACAAGAACCCCAGGCCTTTATTCCCACCCTTAGACGCACTTTCAGTGTTCAAATGGCTTCCCAGACATGTGTGTCTAAACCAGGCTTTCGTCCACTTTATTCTTCCATGTGGTTGAGCAGACCTTGGGCAAGCCCTGGGACCACCAGGCTCTGTGCTTTTGCACACTCTGTTCCCTCTGTGCCCTTCCCTTCTTCCCACCCAGGCCCACTCTACTCCCCATCAAGACCTAGCCCTGGAATCCTCTCCAGGAAGCCCTTAGCTGTCATTCCTGTGGCAGGGATCCTTGTGCTCTGAAGTGGTCTAATCTTGGGGATTAGCAAAGAGGCTCCCTACCCCAAGGAAGGGAAATCCTGTCCTATGGCAGCCCCACACTTACCTTTTGAGAGATGCATATGAGTATTTTTGGTAGACAGAGTAGTGGTCTCCAGCTTCCTCCAGCTCCTGGGGGAAAGTTACTTAACCTTCCCAATTCCCAGTATCCTCTTCATAAAGTTGGAGGCTATAATACGCATGTAATAGGAATTATTAGGATTAACTAACATACACAAAACGCAGACATAGATGCTGTGGGTTCCCTGCCCATATCCCCAGAACCCTATCATCTTGGAGCCTGATGGGCCTGACTTCTGCCTACCTGAGGGCCCCAGGAAGTGGTAGGGAATTAATGCTCCAACCTCCACCCCTACCCAGCAACCCTCAACCAATGACCAAAAGAAGTTGGTGTATAAATATTCCAGCTCCCTCATCCCTTCAGATGGGGTACTCTGAGTGTGTGCTCTACACTGGCTCCCCAAGTTCCCTGGAAAGATTAAGCTCTAGTCACTTACAGGGATAACTTGCCTGATAACCAAACACAAACCTACTGCCATCGAGGGGATTCTGATTCATAGATTTAGGACAGAGTAACTGCCCCACAGGATTTCCAAGGCTATAAATCTTTACAGAAGCACACTGCTTCATCTTTCTCCTGCGGAGAGACCGGTAGGTTTGAACTACCAACCTTTTGTTTAGCAGTCGAATGTTTTAACCACTGCACTACCAGAGTGTCTTCACTTGTCTGGTTAATCAGAACCTTTGTAAGCTGTCTTCCCTTCCCTGTCTCATTTCTTCATTCTCCTACCAGAGTTTCCATGGGTCCTCTCAAATAAACTACTTACCCTTGTCTCAGGTTTCCTTCTGGGGAACCCTGAGCTGAGATGAGCCCTAGCACAGGATCTGGCAGCTGGGAGCTGAATCCTCTTTCCTGTCCTCTTTGTCTCTCAGCCTGGATGGCAGGTGGTCCAGACCAGCAGAAGCACCCAGGGCCTCCGGTAGTGCCGTGCCTTGAAGGGGTGTGTATAACCACTGCTGCCCAGAGACCAGAGAGGGTGGTGCCTCCACCTGACTGGAAGAACGCCACGTGATCCCAGAGAAGCCTACTCAACCTTCTTCTTCATAGATTCCCAGCTTCTGCTTGGTAGTTCAGGGGTAGAATTCTTGCCTTCCAGGAAGGAGACCTGGCTTCAAGTTCATGCCAATGCATATCGAAAGCAGCCACTGCCCGTCAGTCAGCAGAGGCTTGCGTGGGGCTGTGGTGCTGAACACGTTTCAGTGGAGCTTCCAGACTGAGACAGACGAGGGAGAAAGGCCTGGTGATCTACTTCTGAAAATCAGCCAATGAAAACCCTGGGGATCACCAGTCTGATCCATAATTGGTCACAGAGAAGGCCTGAGACTTGGCAACATTTTGTCCCATGATGCATGGGGCCACTATGAGTCAGGAGCCAACAACAGCTAGTAAGAGACAGGGACTTTATTTAGGCCAACCTCCTCTAGTGGCCTCATCCCACAGCCCTGAGTCTGAAATTGCCCCCAACCACTCCATTCCCCAACCGCCATCTCCTTTTCCAAGTTCCTCAAACACAAAGCAAGCAAGCACAGTGTTCCTAGCTCCTTAGGACACCTCACCTCTAAATCTTCAAGCCATCACGCCAAGCCTCAGCTGGCTGGGCCCCTGCCACATGAATTCTAGCCCCCGGGGGCACTGGAGTCACCTCACAGAGAAATCCCTATGATTTCATCTTCTATTTAATCTTTATTTCGCCTCATACTTTTTAGAACTTCAAATAATTTCTCGTTTGTAGTAACTAGGAAGCCATAAATCGCCCCTTTATGTCTGAGGAAAATCAATTGTTATTTGACATTTTACCTTAATATTCCCGACTTCCTTCAACTGCAATAAAGCTTCCATCTGCCTTTTATTTTACAGGCAATTAGTAAGTCACCTTTTTAAAATTTCTCCACATTTTCTATCAAATGAATGCTAGGATTGAAAGGGGAGAGCTGTTTTATGGGATTGAACTCGCTGAGTAGAAGGGATTTATCTGTAGCCTTCGAGGTACCAACACTCATTAATGGGTTTTATTGATTCGGGGGCTTTTTAACCCTTAGCAATAATACAGGTGTCCCCTGCCTGTGGCAGCTGGGGGACAGACAGGGAGGCTGGGAGGGGCTGAGAAGACCTGCATATTTCTGAGCTCTGGGCCGAAGCTAGAAAAGTAGAGAAATTAGTTTCAAACCCTTTGAAATAGGATCACTTCTCGCCAACCACACCCTCAGAGATAAATCACAGTTCAGAACCCTCCTTTCTTCTGGAAATTTGGGGAGAGTTTTCCCTCAAATTACCCAAAGGAATGCGACACTGTTGCCCCATAGGTTTGTCCTTGGGGATCCAAGGACCTGGGCTTGTTCCTGGGTCTGCTTCTTTTAGGCCTGGGATCATGGGCAGGTCACTGAAGGTCTGAGGCTTTCCAAACTGGGAAGGGTGGAGACGGCCCTCCTCCTTGACTACCTCACAGGACTGCCGACAGTCTCCCCAGGAGACCACCTTTGTGATAAATGCTTGGAAAACCAGGCAGGTACTGAGTAAGGAGCTACCTGGGGAACAACCCAGAACTGTGGTCAGAGGCAGGACTCCCAGTCCACAACCTGGAATGAAACCGGCCTTGCTTTTCCATTGCTGTTATTAGTTATTAGTTACTGCTGAGCTGACTTTGACTCATGGCGACCCCATGAAACATTGCCTGGTCATGTGCCCTCTTTCTGATCACTGGCTCTCTCAAGTCCATTGCTATGGGCACCGTGTGTTGTGAGTGCCTTCCAACCTCAAGGACTCGTCTTCCAGCACTATATTGAACTATATTCTTTATGACCCATCGGGTTCTCATTGGCTGATTTTTGGAAGTAGATCACCAGGCCTGACTCTGTTGGTATTTGAAATACTAGTGCCATAGCTTCCAGCATCACAGCCACATACAGGCCACCACATTATAACAAACTGACAGATAAGTGGTGGGACTTTTCTCTAACTTTTCTTCATGTTCTGCACCTCCATTCCACAAAGCTGATGGGAAACTTTGACCCCAGTTTCCCTGGCAGCTTCCAGAACCTCTACAGCATCACCCACTCCTCACCCACAGCATCCCCTTCCTTCCAGGCTACCGTCTGACATCTGAAACCTGGGAGGCCTTCCTTGGTCCAGACAGCAGGGCTGGAAGCTTGGGAGCCAAAAGAAGTGAAAACATATGTCCACACAGAAACATGAGCATAAATGCTGATAGCAGCATTATTCATAATAGTCAGAAAGTAGAAACAATCTAAATGTCCATTAACTGAAGAATGAATAAACAAATGTAGTATGTCCATACAATGGAATGTTATTCAGCAATAAAGGAAAAAAGGACTGATAAATGCTACAAATTGGGATGAACCTTACAAACATTATATTATGTGAAAGAAATCAGACCCAAAAGGTCACATCGTATGGTTCCTTTTATATAACATATCCGGAATAGACCAATCTGCAGAGAGACAGAAAGCAGATTAGTTGTTACCAGGGATGGGAGGAAGGAGGAATGGGGAGTGAGGACATGATGGGTACAGGGCACCTATTTTTTTTAACCTATTTTACCTTTTTTCATCACCAGAGGGTGAAGAAAAAGATTTGAAATTAGATTTAGGTGGTGGTTGTACAACATTGTGAATACACTAAATGCCACTGAACTGTACACTTTAAAATGGTTAATTGTGTGTTACTTGTTCATGGTATTTTACTTCTTTTTTTTTTTTTTTTTTAGCAATTCTGTTGGCTAGTATTGTGATTTTTGT
>NW_006922082.1:288969-297992 GCF_000298275.1 Orycteropus afer afer | reverse complement strand
TTCCTTCTGAAGGGTGGCTGGTGGGTTTGAACCACCAGCATTCTGGTTAGCAGTCAAGTGCCTTAGGCATCCACAGGCATAGAGGTTGTGATTTACAACACATATTTTTTTGGGACACCATTCAATCCATAACAGACATCATGCTTGGTAAAACAGAGAATCAGCAAAGAAGGGAAAGACTGTTAAAGAGATGGATTGACACAATGGCTGCAATAATGGGGTCAAACATACCTCCTATTTTGAGGATGGTGCTGGATTGGGCAATATTTTGTTCTGTTATACATAAGGTCACTATGAATCAGAACCAGCTCAATGGCAGCTAGTAACAACCCAGTTCCCACCTTTTCCTCTTGAGATCTGGCATGTGACCAGACCACTGCCCACCTCAGGTGACCATTACTTCATTCCTAAACCTCTGACAGTTGTCCACTATTGACCTTCTCCTGACAGAAGCTACACCAGCTTTTCCAGATGCAGAACTTTAGATTCTCCAGACTTAAGGAATTTTTAAGATCGTCAGAGCAGTGGTTCTTCACCATTTTTATCCTGCATTAAAAGATAGGATGGATGATATTCTCCACAGAATACCTTTCCAAAGGTGCCCTTGCATCGTTGGCTGCAGCAAAAATAACATAGACTTAAATCTTGTTCTTCTTTTTCACACTCAATGGATGCTTAAAGGAATGCAAGTAATTAAATGTGACATTATTATAAGACTAACATTGAAGCTGCAAATATTAGCCTGTTTAAAATCATATGTAACAGATTCCTTGTGACTTGACTCTTCTTACAATATCCTCAAACCTCAACTTAAATATTTCTGATGATGGAAATCTTACTATGTCATGAGACAACCATTCAATTATTGGACAGCACTAAGTATTTCTAAGTGTTTCTACTCTTAAACAGAGTAGAATTCTCTTTTTCCATCATTTCAGTGCATTTGTCTAAGACCCATCCTCTGTGGTTACCTAGGATAAATACAATCATGCTTCCACATAATAATCTTTTTAATATCTAAAGATATTTATACCCAGTAACCATTTTTCTTTTTCTAGTTTAAACATTTCCCAATGACATGGTTTCCATTCCTTAGAGGGAACTCCATTTTGCCAATGTATCTTTTAAAATATGACACCTAGAACTAAAACAGTACTCTGAGTGTAGCAAAGCAGACATCAGGGACCATTACGGTTTTTTCTCTGGATGAAATATTTCTATTAATGTAATTCAAGATTGTTTTAGTTCTTCTAGCAATTCTGTTGGCTAGTATTGTGATTTTTGTTAAATTAACCTCCCCTAAACAATTTTATGTGAATTGCTCAGGCATCTCTCATCTTCTAATTTTTCAGGGTTTTTTTTTTTTTTTTTTAAAGGGAAGGCAAGGGGCCTTCTAAATACAGAGGAATCTGTCTGTAGGGACCGTGATGACATTTGCAGACCCAGTGCAAAATGAAAACTTCTTCATCACCTCAAACAGAAAGTCATTAATTTCTCTCACATTTTAAGATGAGGAAATGAAGATTCAGGAAGATGAACTTAACTGTCCTCAAGTGATCAGACATGTAAGCAGCAGGCCTGGGATTTGAACCTGCCTGATGTGAGCTGAGGAGCTCTGGTAGTGTAGTGCCTAAGGCAATTGACTGCTCACCGGAAGGCTGGCGGTTCAAACCCACCAGCCACTCCTTGGAAGGAAGGTTGGGCGATCTACTTCCGAAGTGATATCGCCTCAGAAATCCAAGGAGGGATGCTTATGAGTCGGGTCTGACTCGACGGCACATAACAACAACAACAACAACGATGTGAGCTGTGGAGGATTTGAAGTGGTAGAAATTAGGAGGAATTCTAGATGGTCTAGGAGAAACAGTAAACATGCCAAGCAGCTTCCAAGTGCCCTTACAGCCCCAGAACCCACCCAGTCCTTGGAGGCACCACCCTGGGCCCATGAAGGCCTTTCCTACTGAGGTGGCTGGCATCGGCTGGGCTGTGCTTCCTCACAGGCCAGAGAGGGCCAGAAAGAGCGAGATTTACGATGGCCGTGGCCTTTGCGACTTAATGGTCAGGAGTTGAGCTATTTCATCCCATCAGACAGTTTTGCCTAGAAATAGCTGCAAACCTCCATCCCAAGATGGCTTTCAGTCATGAGTGGGTGACCTGTGTATCTCCTAAATCATATTAACATCCTGGGCAGCAGGCTGTGCTTCCTCCCCTCTTAGCATCTTTGCCTGCCTTTCCAATAGCCATTTCCTTCTCTGAAGGAAAATGTTACCTGGGCCAGAAATGTAGAGGAATGCAGAGAAGAGGCAGGAAGTTCATTCTGGGGCAGCCTGATAAGTGCAGGCTGAGGTAGGCCAGCAGTCAAGGAGCTGCTTGTCTGTTCGGCTTCCATCTCTCTCTCTCTCTCTCTCTCTCTCTCTCTTCCTTTCCCCATTCCCTACTCTCTAACCTAGCTTCCCCTCCTCACCCTCTAGGTCTCCCCGAGGTGGGACTGCTTGCTGAGCAGTTCACAGGAAGGCATGGGCCCTCCCTAGCACGGGACTCAGTTCTTGAATAAGACCTTCCAGAAAGACTCCTGGTCCCTTGACAGCCCCCAGACCACATGTTATGGGGTCTAATAACACAGGTGTATTAGCAACACACCAGACAGCATTTCATTCTTATTTTACCTTTATAAGGAGGCTTCTCAGACCTCATCTATTCAGGGCTGAGAGCCACCATGTGAGGTGGGTATTATGAATAACAGCTACCATTAAGAAGTACCACTGTTGTGTGATTCCACTAATATGAAGCATCTAGAACAGGCAAGTGTATAGGGAGCAAAGTGTATTACTGGTTACCAGGGGTGGGCTGCAGGGAGGGGAAGGAAGATACAACACTTAGCGGATGCTGAGGTTCTGTGAAGAGTGACGGAAAAATTCAGGAATGGTTAATGGTGATGGTTGAGCAATGGGATGAACATATTTAATGTCACTGAACTGTACATGAGAAGATTGTTGAAATGGCAAATGTTTTGTTATGTATATATTCACCACTATTGTATATATATACATACCTGTATGTCCAAACCCACTGCCATTGAGTCATTTCTGACTCATAGCAACCCTACAGGACAGAGTAGAAAGGCTCCCATAGGATTTCCAAGGCTGTAAACCTTTACAGAGGAGTTCTGGTAGCATAGTGTCGCAGGCACTTGACTGCTAACCAGAAGGCTGAAGGTTCAAACCCACCAGCTACTCCTCGGAAGACTGGGCAATCTACTTCTGTAGTGATACTGCCTCCGCAACCCAAGGAGGGGTCACTATGAGTCGGGGATGACTTGATGGCACATAACAACACAACAAATCTTTACAGAATCAGATTGCCTCATCTTTCTCCCACAGAGCACCTGGTGGGTTTGAACGACCAATTTGGTTAGCAGCCCAGTGCTTAAACCACCTCCTATGTGCTAAAAGGAATTGGTTGACATTCACCCATTTCAGGAGGTAGCATCTGGTCAAGAACCAATGGTACTGAAGGAAGAAGTCCAAGCTGCACTGAAGGTGTTGGTGAAAAACGAGACTCCAGGAAGTGACCGAATGTGAATTAAGATGTCTCAACACACAAACACAATGCCGGAGGCACTCACTCATCTGGGTCAAGAAATTTGGAAGATAATTATCTGGCCAAATGACTAGGAGAGATCCATATTTGTGCCCATTCCAAAGAAAGGTGATCCAGCAGAATGAGGAAATTATCAAACAATATCATTATATCTTACACAAGTAAAATTTTGCTAAAGAAAATTCAAAAATGGTTGCAGCAGTATGTCCACAGGGAGCTGCCAGAAATGCAAGTTGGATTCAGAAGAAGACATGTAATGAGGGATATCATTGCTGATGTCAGATGGATCTTGGCTGAAAGCAGAGAATACCAGTGCTCTGGTTACCTCTGGGCTGCTCTAACAGAAAATACCACAAATGGGATGGCTTTAACAAACAGGAATTTATTCTCTTACAGTTTGGAGCCTTTAAGTCTGAGTTCAAAGTGCCAGGCTCTAGGGGCTGGGTGAAAGCCCCTCAACCTTGGGCTTCAGCTCTGCCTTCTGCTCCCAGCCCACTGAAGCTGAAGGCTTTTCTTCACTCAGCTGCTGACTGCTGAGACTGACAAGCCCAAGGTTGACAAGTAAAAAGGCACAGACCCAATGTTACCAAACAACATGGCAGACCACTAATTCAAGTCCATTGAAAGTCCCAAGATCAGCAGAGCATGGCAGGATGCTGAACAATGACATGGCTATATGCAAGGTTCAAGTGTGCCGTAAACTAGAGGCCATTCCCAAAGCTGCTTCTTATATACAGAAAGCAGACCACATCCCTAAAACAGCTACTCAGCAGTGTGTGGTAGATCCCATCATAGAGTTGATTGCCAGTCTCATCATGGGGAATAACTACCACCAGCTGTCCAGCCACTCAACCAGGCCCAGCCAAGTTGACACACAATCTTAACTACCACAACCAGAAAGATGTTTACCCGTGTTTTATTAACTATGCAAAGGCACTCAACTGTATGGATTACAACAAATTATGGATAACATTGCAAAGAATGGGAATTCTAGAGCACTTAATTGTGCTCATGTGGAACCTACATAGACCAACAGGCAGTCCTTGAACAGAACAAGGGGATGGTGCATGGTTTAAAATCAGGAAAGGTGTGCATCAGGGTTGTATCCTTTCACCAGACTTATTCAGTCTGTACGTTAAGCAAATAATCTGAGAAGCTGGACTAGATGAAGAAGAACAAGGCATCAAGATTGAAGGAAAACTAATAACTTGAAATATGCACATGACTCAACTTTGCTTGCTGAAAGTGAAGAGGACTTAAAGCACTTACTGATGAAGATCAAAGACAACAGACTTCAGTATGGCTTACACCTCAACATAAAGAAAACAAAAATCCTTACAATTAGGCCAATAAGCAACATCATGATAAATGGAGAAAATACTGAAGTCATCAAGGATTTCATTTTACTTGGATCTATCATCAATGCCCATGGAAGCAGCAATCGAGAAATCAAATGTCACACTGCATTGGGCAAATCTGCTTCAAAAGACTTCTTTATAGCGTTAAAAATCAAAGATGTCACTTTGAGGACTAAGGTGCATCTGACCCAAGCCATGGTCTTTTCAGTCACCTCATATGCATGTCAAAGCTAGATAATGAATAAGGAAGACTGAAGAAGAATTGATGCCTTTGAATTATGATGTTGGTGAAGAATATTGAATATACCACGGACTGCCAGAATGAACAAATCTGTCTTGGAAGAAGTACGGCCAGAATGTTCCTTGGAAGTGAAGATAGCAAGTGTTCATCTCACATACTTTGGACATGTTATCAGGAGGGACCAGTCCCTGGAGGCCATCTTGCTTGGGTCAGCGAAAAAGAGGAAGACCCTCAATGAGATGCTCTGACACAGTGCAACGGTGGGCTCCAACATAGCAACAATTGTGAGGATAGCGCAGGACTGGGCAGTGTTTAATTCTGTTGTACATAGGGTCACTATGAGTCGAAACTGACTCAATACAACAACAGATTATGTTCTGGCTGTTTTCCATATGTGGGTGCTTTCCCACTGACCCTGAAGTATAGTCCCCACTTCACAGATAGGAAGCTGAGGCTCTGAAAGGTTAATTAAGTTGTCCAAGATTACACAGCTAAAAAGTGACTAAGTGGAGCCACCAGTGAACCTCCCTGTGCTCGCTGGTTTCTGGGAGTGTTTGCCACAGATCCAGGCATGACAGGGCTGTAATTCTGGGTTCGGCCAGCAGAGGGGGCCAGGGCCCCACCAGCGACAGTGGGAAGCTGGCCGGAGGGACTGAAGCTCTTTGCCACGAGATTGGTAGGAATGTGGCTCTTGGGGCCTGTGCAGCCCCGGGGCGTGAGATCATGCGGATTCCACCCAGAAGCTGCTGTTCCTGGGCTTTCAGTGCCCAGAGAACCCCGGCTGCTGAAACCTGCCCTTCCCTCTCAGGTACTGCCCTGGAGCTAAAATCTGTGACCAGAAGGGAGCCAAACACTGGGCGATTCTCTTGCATTCAGAATTGGGGAGTGCCGGGACAGCATCCACCCCCAGCCAGTGGGCGCTCTCCAGCTGGTTCCTGGAAACAGGAAAGGAGGTACTTTTTCCGGTCCATGCTTCCTGGGTTCTGGTCGTTGTTGGCCATGGGAAGGAGGGCTGGGGCATTCTCAGTGCCCTTGTTTCCCCACCTGTGAAATCAAAGGACCCCTGAATCCATGAAGGCAGTGGGGAAGGGGGAGTCCTACTTGTGTCATTTCAGGAAACCTAAAGGAAAGAGGCACATTTGCCTTAAAAGCTCCCCAGAATGACCACCAAGGTGTAGAGGTGGTCTGGTTGATCCTAAACTAAGAAATATCCCTGATGATTGACACAGGAAGAGAAATTAAATGTGCACACACCCAGCTTCTTTGATAAACAAGAATATCAAATCAGAGTCCTAGGGTGTGGGATTGGGGGTAGTGGGGAACTATAGGTCCCTCTCCAAACTCTGTCCATCTACCCTCCTTCCTTCGCCAAAGTCTCTTCCCCAAAGAGAAATTGTGGAGCTTAAGTTTCCTACGCCTGAAAGGTTCTATGTCCTCCCCACTGCCAAAGCCATGAATCCCAATTATGGCCGGAAATGGGCCTTTGTTCTAAGAGGAACTAAATGGGGCTTAAGGGCGAGGGCACCCCCCTTTGGAGGAAGATTGAGGGGGGAGGGAGAGTGAGGGCCTGGGGCTGCCCCAGCAGTGACCTTTCTTAGTTTCCCCAGGCCAAAGAAGGGTTCACGGTACAGTGCAAGCTTCTCCAGTGTAGGGACCGAGATGACAGAGGCCCAGAGGAGGCCAAGTGTGCAATGACAGGAAGCTGGAGGGACTTTGTTGCAACCCGAGACCTGGGAGTAGTTGCCACAATGCCCTCCTCTAGCAGAGGAGAGAATGCAAACCTTGGGGTCACCCCAAGTGTCCCCCATTGAACCCCCAGGACAGCCTCTGCTTGGACAGCCACCCGCTTCCAAGTGTCCCCTGGGAACCACCTGGCAATCTCAGCAACTTAACTGTTGTGACCTCTCAGTCAGCTGTCGCCTTTACCACAGCCCAACCCTCTGAGGTGGGAGGGGGCACAGTGGCACATGGTGTGGGGGTCTCTCTCAGGACATAAAAAGGTTCATAAACAAGGGAAGTAGGAAAGAGCTCTGAGGGGAATGTTAATCCGTCCTGTCCCGTATTTGCATAGCCCGTTTGCCTTCATCATCTCCTCAAATGTCCTTACAGCCTGAAAGGCTACTAGAATTAAGAAGCTTCCCCTCATGTCACAAGGCTTGATAACAGTCACACAGCAAGTAAAAGGCACAGCCAGGCCTTGGACCATCTTATCTGATTCCCAAGTGAAAAAAGAAGGAAGGAAGGAGGGGGGAGTGAGAAAAGGAAAGCGTCAGAGGCCAGAGGGGCACCAACTGCACCCCTGCAAGCCTCCCACACAGGCCCTCCACCCTTCCTTCTGAACTCTTCTGTCACCGGTGACAATTCTGAGCCCAGGCTGGTTTGCTCAAGAACAGACTCACATTCCCCTGTCAGTAATTCAGGGAGTCTTCTGTCTGCCTCAGGGGCATTTCAGTAGCAAATCCTAGAGACCTATTGAGCCTATTAGCTGCTGCCCACCAGAGTTCCCCAGGGAGCCGTGGAAAGCTACGACTGCCACATGCTCCTCTGCGCTGCTGGCTGCTTTGCTGCCTCCCCCTTCCTGCCTCCCTAAGGCCTGCAGCCAGCTGCCCATCTCAGGCCACCCCGCCAGGCATTCTCTTCCAGATTCCCTACCTGCCCTCCTCACTCATCTCCTCTAGGCAGCAGCCCAGTTCCCTGCTGAAACACTGGTGCCTGCTTCCTCCCAGCCAACAGGCACAGAGCAGTCTGTTGCCCTACGGAGTCCTTCCCCAGCTCTCTGCATTCTGACTCAGCAGTCTTCCAACTAGATCTCTCCTTGCTCTCCTCCAGAACCTTCCCCTCTAGGCAAACTGGTTCCTGTTCCCATTGCCCTGACTTCAGGATGCCCTGTGCACATTCTTGCATTGTTCTTCCCCATCCCCTCCTCTCTTTCTCTCTCTCTCACACACACACCACCTCCTGCTAACACACTTTCCTCCTTTCCCTGGGCCTCCTGTTGTTATTGTTATTATATGCCCTTGAATCGTACCTGACTCTTAGTGACCCCTCCTTGGGTTTCTGATGCAGTATCACTATGGAAGTAGATTGCCCCATCTTCCTTCCGAGGAGTGGCTGGTGGGTTTGAACCACCAACCTTCTGGTTAGCAGTCAAGTGCCTTAGGCACTACACCACCAGACCTCCCCTGGGCCTCCTACCCTCCTTCAACTTC
This sequence comes from Orycteropus afer afer, assembly GCF_000298275.1. NCBI lineage: Eukaryota > Metazoa > Chordata > Mammalia > Tubulidentata > Orycteropodidae > Orycteropus > Orycteropus afer. Next base: position 289,584 of record NW_006922082.1, on the reverse strand, counting down.
CTGCTCCAGCCACACCCTGCCCAGACCCCTCCCAAGCCACCCCAGCCCGGGAGACCTCTCCTTTCTGGACGACTATCCCCACACCTGTCTGCTCCACATCCTGGTGTGGTCACTGTCTATCTTAAGAGCTGGTGAAGCCTCCACTGAGCCCCAGCAGGAGCTCCGGAGACTAGGGGTCTCTTCTCTCATCTGCAGGGGCAGAGCACACAGTAAGCACTCAATGTGGGTTTGTGGATACCAAAAAGAAAAACAAACTCACTGCCGTCGAGTTGATTTAACTCATAGCGACCCCTCCTTGGGTTTCCAAGGCAGTATCACTACGGAAGTAGATTGCCCCATCTTCCTTCCGAGGAGTGGCTGGTGGGTTTGAACAGCACTTAGGCACTACACTACCAGGGCTCCCCCCCCTGCATAGACATACCTAATAGTTCAGCCTGTCCACCCATCTATGCACTGGTATATCTAAGTTTGCCTTCACTGATAATGCAGTACTGTATATGCAAAAGGGTTCATCTTTGCTCTCTGTAGCTCCCATGTACCTCTCTATGCCTTCCTCTTCCTCAGTGACACCATGTTGATCACTCACATTTGGTACATTGCCCTTCTCTTCACCCA
>NW_006922082.1:254379-288869 GCF_000298275.1 Orycteropus afer afer | reverse complement strand
TTGAACCACCAGCCTTCTGGTTAGCAGTCAAATGCCTCAGGCACTATGGCACCAGAGCTCCCGGGTTTGTGGATAGATGGAGTAATTCTTAAATTTACACCAAAGTCCTCTCTAAGTGGCTGGCTCCCACAGCATATGGCATGAAATTGGTTCTGGAAGGATTTCCTTTGTGCATTTCCGAGAGACAAGTTTGCTTAAAAATTTTCATTGCAAGGGAAGCAGGCCAGATGGTTCTGTTGAGTGCAGACTTTAGCCCTGGCCTGCTGGGTGATGAGTCCTTCCACGTACCTGGCTACCTTCACCCCAGTCCCAGTGGCTGTTGAGAATCTCTGTCCTTCTCCTGTCTGTCTGGAGGTTATGGGGTCCTGCCGTCTTTCCCACCTTGGACTATGAACTCCATCAGGGCCAGCTTGGTGATCCATTCACACTTCTACCCCTCATGGCATTCCACACATCACCGTGTGCCCCACATGTGTGCACAGCCTTGTCATGGAGTCATTACGATCCCCTCTTACGGCTCAGAAAGGTTCAGGGGCTCACCCAATTTCATCTAACGAGTGAGTGTCTCAAACTCAAATCTGTAAGATGCCAGAGTCCCTGGCCATCCAGAATCCTGACTGCAGCTCCTACTTTGTACACAATAGACACACAAAATGTATCTACTGAGGGGACTCTACCTGAAAACAGAGCCTAAACAAGTCACCAAGAGATCCTGTCAGAAGTGGCGTTTCCCGTGTCTGAGGGCCTCTTGTGCATACAGCTCATATGGAGGATGGGCCAAGACATTTGTTAATGGCTCCTTGGGGAGAGGCCAGAATTCAGTCCTAAACTGCAGTCTCTGGGAGGCCTGGGGTGCTGGGGGGTGGGGCACTGGGTGACGGTCCCTGCCCAGTTCTCTGCTCCTCAGCTCTCACCTCAGTGGATGGCCTCACTGGAAGAAACGTGTTGAAGCTGAGGCCAGCTCCTCCAGGGGCTGTGGCCAAGGCTGGGCTCATGGTTCCCAGCTCACACTGCCTCTTTATAACCATGGGTTCTCTGCAGTACATGCCCTTGACCTGGGAGAGTGCCCTGCTTCTTGGGAGTTACAAACATACTTCTCTGGGTTCAGAGTCCTTGAGGACACAGAGACCTATCAGAGTGACAGGTAGCAGGGCCCAGCTCTGGCCATTGCTGCTTCTCACGAGAGCCCCACTCTCTTCTCACTAATACCTCGTTCTGTCCGGCCCCTCTGGCTGCCACACTTTTCTCCTCTGTGCCAGCCACCTGGTGCATCTGTTCAGCTGACAGGAGCTAAGCCTTCCTTTCCCTTTCTCAAGTCCTGACACTTTCCATTCTTGGAAAATGCTCTGTGTGTGTGTGTGTGTGTTTTCTCTATTTCTGTTTGAATCACACCCAGGACTTCATAATGAATTCTCTTAACCAAAACTCATCTTTCTCCCACGGAGTGGCTGGTGGGTTTGAACAGCCAACCTTTTGGTTAGCAGCCAAATGCTTGAGCTGCTGTGCCACCAGAGCTCCTGATGAATTCTTTTAAGAGACATGAATTTGCTCCATGTACTCACTGATTCTCCAGGTTTTAAATACCACCCACGTGGCATTCCACCCACACTCCCACCCTCAGTTGCGGCTTCTCCCCCGTGCTCCAGACTTGCATATCTGATAGCTTACAGATCTGTGTGCGGTGATGGGAATGCTTTTTTTCCTGCTCTGTCCAATATGGTAGCCATTAGCCACATGTGGCTGTTGAGCACTTGAAATGTGGTTAGTGGGCCTAAGGAATTAAATTTTAAATTAGAGTTAATTTAAGTGTAAACAGCCGCATGTAACTAGGGGCTGCTGTATTGCACAGTGTAGGACTGGATTCTGAGTGTCTAATGGCACCTAGGGTCTAGAGATGGTCTCTCAAATGCCTCCTGCCCCAAGAGGACTTCTCTACTCATCTGCCCTGTCTCATTTTCCCACCTTGGTAAATTTACCACCACCCACCCTGTTGCTGAAACCAGAGACTAGGAGCCCTCTTTGATTTCTTGCTTTGTGTCCAACCCATCAATAATCCCATGGATTCTACCTCCTGAATCTGTACCCATCCACTTCTCCCCACTCCACTACCACTGAGGCTGCCATTGCCTTGGACTTGACTCTTGAAATCCCTTCTTAATTGGTCTCCTTGCTTTCACACTTGGTCTCCTCTAATCCATCCTCCACCCAGTAGCCTTTTGAAAAATGAAAATCCAATCATGTCAATCCTCTGTTTCAATCCTGATAACTGGACCATTTCACAACAGAAAAGTGGCCTCAGTGCTTTATTATACTCATGAACAATCCTCCAATCCAGCCCTTACATGTAGCAGCATCAGTAGGGAGTCTTTTTTTCCATTTTAGAGATGCCCACCTGTGCCAGGTACTGTTATAGGTGTTTCCTTGGGCCTAGGACGAGGTAGGTGAAGATCCCGCTGGCATCTGCCTTCCAGCTCTGATCTGGGCTTATTGGAAGGGAACTTCACAGACCTATGGTCAGGGCAGCCAACTAGTCCACTGGGCTTTGGAATATCTCCATTTAAGCCCAGAAATTACAAGTTCAGGACGGACATAAGCCTGAGGCTGTGTTGGAGAGGGGAGGGATACAGTGACCAGCAGACAACTCTCTTACCCTCTCTGTCTGCGGGCACTTATAGGACCACAGGGGTTATAAGGATTTGATACCTGCATTCCTCCCCATCATTCTAGGGTCAGACGCAGGTCCTACGTTCTCTGGGGAGAGAGACTCAGGCCTGGACTCATTGCAGAATGTACTGCAGTTCTTCCACCTACCACCAGATGTCGCTCCAGGGCCCACCATCCCATTCGTAAAGGAAACTATTTTCAGCCTTAAACTCATAAACGAATTTTTCTTACACTTCCTCTCAGGTGTAGGTGAAAGCTCCTCCAGAAACTCTAGGGCAGGACCTTTAACCAGAGCGTGAGATGCCTTGAAGATCCAAAGACTGAGACATTAACTGTTTGGGTGCCAAAAGAGGGAGCCGTGGTTAAGCCAAGTGAATGCTGATGCTGTCTAAACATTTAACCACACATTCAGCTCCCAGAAATAACCTAAGGCAGGAGGACATCAGTATAGTGAGAGAGAGAGAGGCCTCAGAGCTCATCTCTGACTGAGAGTTTCCTGATGAGACTGCCTCACAGTGCCTGGGGAGGGTGCTGGTGGTGTTGGTAGGTGCTGATAGATTCCGACTCGTAGCAACCCAATGGGGCAGAGCAGAACTGCCCCATAGGGTTTTCTAGGCTGTAATCTTTCAGGGAACAGATTGCCAGATCTTTCTTCTGTGGAGCTGCTGGGTAGGTTCAAACTGCTAGCCTTTCAGTTAATAGCTGAGCTCTTAACCAGTGCACCACCAGGGCTCCTTTGGTGTAGTACAGGTGTATAATGGGGGCGATACAGAAACACTTACATGCTGATGTGCCTCCTGGCGTGTCCGCTTGTGTGTGTGGTTGAGAGCACCTGGGTGGAGCATTTGTGGCTGTGCTAGGGTGTGTGACACACATGAGCGCACATGCCCACCCCAGCTTCTGGATCTCTGCCCAATGGCAGGGGCTCTGCCATCTGGGTGAGTCAGTATGTGCAATGGCATCTCTGAGGGCATTTGTTACGGACACACATGTGCTGGTGCCCTGGACCTGTCTGTTTTTGATTTCGTGTGACATGTGACTCCAGTGTCTATATAGGGACCCCAGGGTCCAGGAAGGGGACGTGTATCTGTGACCGTGTGTTTATGTGCATGTACTCCCTGACCTCCTGGGGCTCTCCATTTCCTTGATATTCTTCTCTAAGAACCAGAATCCTTCCAGGCAGCTGGTTCCTTGGTGAATGGTGCACCTGCCTTTTCTCCTTGGCCTAGCACGCCTTTGGGGGGATTGTTTATTTCTTCAATTAAAAGAAGAAAGGCCCTGGGAGCCTACACACCTCGCAACGATCACATTTTAAAAAGCTCTGACATTCATGAAACCTTAAGTGCCACTGTGGTGGCCCAGCTCTCCCCCGGGCTCCTCCTGGCCCTGAAGTAAGGGCCTCATCTGGATAGCCCCTCTCCTGAGGCTGAAGACACCTGACCTTCTCCCGTGTGTGGCCAGAGACCCTGTGTGTCTCTGTTTGCATGTGTAATTGTGCGCTAATCTTCAGTTCCCCCAGGTCTTCTTCTGCTTCAGTCTGGAAAGAGGCTAGAAAGCAGAATGCCCCAGATTCTGGCACCCCTGTCCTAGCTGTGTGCCTTTTGGACAAGTTCCCTAACCTCTCTGGGCCACCACTTCCCTCATGATCAAAAGAAGCTGATTGGATGTCCCTTCCTGCTGTGATGCTGTGAGATCAGAGGCCCTTTAATAAGTAGAATGTTGCACAGTGAACACAGAAGTTAATATCATCCCATTTTATAGGAGAAGAAACTGAAGCTCTCCACAGTTAACTCCACTTTCCTCCTGGAACACTGCTCCAGCTACCACACGGCCCTGAACAGGCATGACTGAGCAGGGCGGAAGACAGACAGACAGACCTAAGCTTACCACCCTCTGCTGGGACCCTCTCCTACAACACCCCACCTAGGATTGATGAGAACTCGTCTCACAGCCCTACACAGTAATTATTGGTGTTCATAATGATGCCCTAAGGCATTACAGTTCCCCGAGATGCCTTTGGAATCATCAAAGAAAGATTAAGCCATGCCCAGTATAATTGCTCTTTGAAATACCTTCTGTTTTATTCTCGGAAAATTGATAACCTATGGATTTTCAATTAACTTTTAGTTATGAAGAATATTCCGTTTACCCGAGCATCCCATCCATCCACTATCCCTTTTCAGGAGGCATTTATTATCATCCATCTCAGGCTGTGTCCTGCCAGGGAGCCCTGGCATGTTTATGGGGTGATAGAATTCAGAAGTGAGAAAACAAAACCTAGATCTGCAATTGGAGGCCCTGGCTCCAGCCCTTTCTAAGACCATGACCTTGGCAAGTTGCCTAGGCTCTCCAAGCCTCTGTTTCCCTCACCTGTGAAAAATGAATGACTGCAGCCCTGCTCCCTCAGGATCATGGCCAGAATCAAGGAGGTTAGGGATGACTTTGTAAATGCCTGTGCAAAGAGAGTCGCTCTGGAAACACCAGGGAACTGCTGGGTAGCCCCCCCACCCCCCAGCTCAGCAGCAAGGCAAAGAGCACTGAGCAGGCTTCCTGGTTTCCCCAGTAACAACCTGTGGAGCCTTGGGCAAGTCATTAGACTTTCCTGGGCCTCAGCTTCCTCATCTATAAAATGGGGAGCAGGGAAACTTAGGCTCGAGATCAGAGATTGCAAATTGGCAGTCCTGAAACCAAAACTTCCTCACAGGCCTCTTTGAATTAACCAGCAGTATTTTAAATCCCTTGCCAACATTTTAAAGTTGAGACGTTGCTTATAAAAATCTAGAATGATGGCTTCTCTAGGAAAATGGAAAGATCTGATAAAACCAGGCAAAATTAGCCAGCGCCAGGTAGCTGTTGGGAGCTCTGGTGGCATAGTGCCTAAGGCATTTGACTGCTAACCAGAAGGCTGGCAGTTCAAACCCACCAGCCACTGCTCTATTTCTGTAGAGATAATGGAAACCAAGGAGGGGTCACTACGAGTCAGAAATGACTCAACAGCAGTGAGGGGTTTTTTTTGTTTATTTTTTTAGGTAACTGTTAGGGCCCCTTCCAGTGCTCACTGTGACCCTACGTCTCCCACCCAGCTGGCCTCACTAGCTTGTGTTTGCCTGCTTGGTCCCATGTGGGTTCCTGACCTCCTTATCTGTATCATCTTGAAGGCTCTGAGGCCTTGAACCACCATCATTTCCCCAGGGATGCTGCCATTTGTCCTGGAAGAGAGAGAGCAACCTGGGACCTGCCCAGGGCCCCTTTCCCACCTGGACCCTGGCTGTTGTTGTTGTTGTTATGTGCCGTCGAGTCGTCTCTGACTCAGAGCGACCCTATGTCCAACAGAATGAAACACTGCCCAGTCCTGTGCCAGCCTCATGATCCCTACTATACCTGAGCCCATCACTGCAGCCACCATGTCAATCCATCCTGTTGAGGGCCTTCCCCTCTTTCATTGACTGTCCACTTTACCAAGCATGATATCCTTCTCCAGAGAATTGTCCCTTCTGACAACATGACCAAAGTGGGTGAGATGCAGTCTGGACCCTGGCTGGGGAGGCCATATTCTTTAGAGCTTCTGTGACGAGCAAAGGGTTCTGGTGGAGCCTCCCCCACAGCCCTCAAAGCCAGAGCCAGTAACTCACAGCTGCGGTTACCCGCGCGCTGATTTCTGTTTTAAAAAATACTGCTAGGTAAACAGTGAGGGAAACCCGAGCTGTTCCCACACCACATAAATCCCTGCTTTGCTGTCCTATCTGGTTAGCTGGTTTCCCCAAATAATGGCACTGCTGCCTCAAAAGCAGGGGGCTGGAAAAGCGTGCAGGGGAAGTGGGCGGCCGGGGAGTCTCCCAGGCTGGCTCCCTGCCCGACACCCGGTGGCCTCCCTCCTCTCCCTTTCAGCACTTCCTGCCCAGGGGCACTCACCTTTGTCCTCACTCTTTCCACCTGGAACGACCTCCTTCTCCTTTCTTCCCTCCCTCCCCCTCTGCTTTGTCTAGTTCTGAAGGACCTCAGAGATCACCCGTGCTCCTAAGGCCAGGAGAAAGCCCATAGTCTAAGGGAAACCTCTCCCCCAGCCCCACCACGCCTGCCCCTGCAGTGCTCACTTTAGAGGCTCCTTCCAGAGCCTCCTGTCAAGGTGCAAATATCCAAAGACAAGGCCAGAGCCTTCTCCATCCTGAAGGTGAGTTTAGCCTTAGGGTTGCCAGATTTAGGGGGAAGAGAAAAGAACATCCAGTTATATTTGTATTTAAGATAAACAACAAATAAGTTTTAACATAAGTATATTCCAAATATTGCATAGCACATACTTAAACTGGGTGTCCTGTGTTTTATCTGGCAAATCTACCTTAAATCCTTTCTTTGAGAACCGGAAGGAGAAGGGGGAAGGGAGTATAAGGATTATTGAAGCCATTAATGTGGTGAAACACAGTACCTCTCAGCCTCCCTTGCAGCTACATGCTTGGTGAATTGGCCAAGCAGATAGTTCTGGCCAGTGAATCCAAAGAGCAGAGCAGTTGTTGAGCAGAACTTCCAATGAATTTCCTTAAAATGGGGCAGAGAGATGGGGAGAGTCTGTATGTCCTGCCTCCTTCCCACTACTTGGAATGTTGACATGATGGTTGAGTGTGAGCAACCATCCTGGGCCAGGAGACCAAGGGTGCTGAGGGGAGTGAAGCTGAGAGAAACAATGCCTGGGTCTTGGAGACCCTGAGGAGTTGTCACCCCAGCCTGAAGTGTCACTTCCTGGCTTCCTTTATCAAGGAGAATAAACTCTGTGTTTTCCCTTTAGTTATTTTGAATTTTCTGGTCTGCTGACTTCAATCTTAACAGAGTCAAGTCCCCCCACCCCATCCCTGCAAGGTTAACCTGTGGCACTGTGCCCCGCCTTTGCAAATCAACATGTCCTCTCACTAATGCAGGCACAGCACACCCTACAGGTGCCCGCTGACTGAGCACCTGCTAGGTGTCTGCACTTTTTCTGTTCGGTGAGCTTCCACTTCACAGTTCTGGAAACTGAGGCTTAATGAGGGCACAAGTCCCACCCCGAGAGCCAGCTTTAGAATTCAAGCCGTTCTGTGAGTTACCATGTTTTCCAGTCCTCTGCCTACACTCTTAGGAGCAGACAAGTGATGGCCAGCATCAAGAGTTTAAATATATATATACATGACAGAAAACTGTCCTTCTCTCAGCAACCCAATGGGTTTATCCCCATTTTACAAATGAGAAGACTGAGAGTCACACGACAGCATGGCTCAAAGCTATCTAGTTCATTAGTGGCAAAACTGGGATTTGAACCCAACCCTCCTGACTCCCAAGACTATGATCTTGACCTTCAAGTCATGTTGACAAAGAAGGCATCTGGGGGCTAGGATGGGCAGTTTCCACATTGTACTGTCTGCTCACTTCAGGAAGGAGAAGGCACAGTGAGTCCCTTCACAGGCAGGAAGCTGTTCCCAGATGGTGGCTCATCTATCTGCATACAACCCTGTGAGGCTGGAACCGTTTTCCAGTGAGAAAACTGAGGCTTGGAGAAGAGGTGTGACTTACCCCAAACCACACAGTCAATGGAAAGCAAAGTCACACTTTGAGCCGGGCTTCGACCCTCAGGCCCCAAGTTCTTCCTGACATTGTGCATCTCCAGGCACAGGTGGGTGGGGAGGCCCAGCCCGGAAGTAGGTCGGGTGCCAAGGATTTGATTGCTTGTTGTGCACAACTGAGGAAATTCCAGCAGTTCCTTGGGATGGCTCAGGTATTTTCAGGCAGAACACGCTCCTCAGGGCCCCTCAGGGGCCCTCCTTCCCAAGTCACGCTTTTCCTCTTCCTCCTCCTGCCACCCCCAACAACAACCAGAAACCGGGATCTCCTCCCTTCCTGGAAACCCTGCTCCCCTTGGCCGCCTGGCCACAGGGCTGTTTTACAAACAGCCATTTCCATCCATCTCTGTCTCATGTGCCTGCGGGGCCTTGACGGGGAAACGCTGACTTTGAGGAGGTTAAAGGTGCTCGTCCCCAGCCTTCATCTAACAAATGGGTTGCCGTGAGGGGAGGAACTGTTGTTGTTTTTTCCTGGCCTCAGAAGAAGGGCCTGTCAGGAAGATGTAGAGGCCAGCAGGCCCCTGGCTGTGCCCCCGCAGGGTGGCTGACAGACACCAGCAGCTGTACGGGCTCTGGGATGCCAGGGCCTTGCGTTCTCAGCACCGAGTGCCCCTGCCATGCCCCCTCCCTACTGCCCCTCCTGACCTCTCCCCCCACCCCACCATGACCCAGGGACCACCCTTCCCAGGGGCAAAGGGCCAGGCTGCTGGGCCTCCAAGAATGGGGTCCCTCGGCCAGATGCGGAGGCTGGAGCGGGAATCCGGTTACAGCCTGCGGGCCTACTTGCCAGGCCCCCAGGAAGGTTTTCCTAGGGAAGTTGACAGGCCAGATCTTCTTCCCAGCCTCCTATGGATTCCTTCCAGAGCCCCCATAGCACAGAATTGTTTCCATAGAATTTCCTCGACACTTCCTCAACATGTTCTCTCTTCAGAATCATCGAGGAAGAGAGCTACATGTATTAATTACCTACTTCACATACAGGATTTCATTTAAAGTTCACAAGCACCCCTGAGGTGGAGATTCTGATGTAGCAGAACCAGGCCATCTGGGTTGGGATCCTGAATCTTTCACAGACCAGCTGTGTGACCTTGTGTAGGTTACACAACCTCTCTGTGCTTCAGGTTCCTCTTCTGAACAGTAGTGATGAGGAGAATAGCACTTGCCTGAGGGCTTTTATGGGGATCTATTGGGGTGATAATATGTGTAAGGTGCTGAGATCAGTGGATGAACATCAGCTAGTATTGTCACCCCAGATGAGGAAAATGGAAGCTTATTTCATTGAATTGACTTGTCTGAGGGTACATAACTGGGAAGTGGCAGACCTAAGACTTGAACTCAGCTCTGTCTAACCCCAAAGCCAGTGCCTATTCCACTGCATCAAGCTGCTGCAGACTTGCCACCTGGGTCCCTGAGGGCAACTCCTTGTTCTGCCATTTCTTAGCTGTGTGATTCCGAGCAGCTCACTTCATCTGTCTGAGCCTCAGTATTCTCACCTGGAAAAGTTCTTATTTTATCCATAATAGGAGAGTTGTGAGATTCAAAGGAGAAATGTATGTGAAACAGCTAAGTCCTGGATAAAGCAGAGCAATGTGTCTTTTCTGTGCCTATAACACCCTTGTCTCTACTGTCTGCAACGCCCCCTGCCCCAACCACACATTCCAGGAGAGGGGTGTCTGTTTCCTGACTAAGGACACACACACGCCTATCTCTTTACAGCTCTTCCTGCCCACTGGGATGTATATTGGCAGAATTTCTGTGTAAAGTTGTGGCCTCCACTTACCACCGAGCCCCTCTTCCTCTCTGCCTACATCTCCTGCTTGGAGCACCTCCTGGACCCTTCTCCCAGGTTCCCTCCCCTTCAGGCTGCAGAGCTAAACCCAAAGCCCCTCCTCAGGGAACCCTGGTATCTTTGGACCAGCTGGCAGAGATGCTGCCGTTAAGGTCACAGACCCACTTCTGCCCCAATCCTGCTGCCCCTGCTGCTCTAGATAGTCGGTGGGAGAGAAGATCTGACCCTCGTGTGTTGGGAAGGACAGCCTCTGATGAAAACATCAGCCGGGACCAGCAGACTGAGTAGACGGATGGGTCGAGGTGGCCTTGGGCTGGTCCTCCTGTGATAAGTACCATCCAGGAGGACCCAAGTGACCGCTCTGGTGATGGGAAAATTGGCGACAATTTTGGTAGTTGTCACACAACGTGATGAATGCAATCGATGCCACTAAAGTGCACAAGTGAAAAATGTTGAGTTGGTAAATGTTGTGTTATATATACATATTTACAACAATAAATGAAAAGGAATCCCCCTGATTTCAATTTCCATGCACCAGATTCCATGGAAGCCACGACCTCTGGGGTCTAGGCAAAGGGAAGCAGGTGGGTGGAGGTTAAGAGGGAGGGAACAGGTGGGAGGAGGTCAGGGAAACTTCAAGGACTGCTTTAAGAGCCTTGCCTTTGTCCGGGAGAAAAATGACTTGAAAACCCCTCCAGAGAAGAGTGTGGCTAATTGGCATATAAGTCGGAGGTTAAAGAGCGGAAGGAAGAATCTGGTTGTTTTCTTAAGTTACTGAAAAGGTGAGAATGCCACTTTGGGAAAGAGAAATGACTTTTTACTGGAGTGTGTCTTTCTTTATTCTACAGAGCGGAGTGGGCTGCCCAGACTTGCAAACAAGATTTCTTTTAATCCACCTTCCTTTTCTGCAGGCAGCAGCAGAAGGGCCTTTAAATCAAATGCAATCAGCAAGCTTGTCTCTTGCACTTATTCCCACTTCACTCCCTGGAATTTGGCATTTGATGGATTCTGGATCTGACTTAAGGCTTTTTCCAAATCCAAGACTTGGGGAATTTTGTTAACAGTGCAATAAAAATAGCTTCATAGTGTTACAGGAGGCACATTAAAGAGGTGGTGTGTGTGAGCTGCTCTCCGTCCTTAAAATAAAAAAAAGAAATACAGACAATGTTTCTTTAAAAGTCTCCATCTGCAAATCCCATTAGACGTGCATATAAGGTTTCTGATGATTAATAGTTGCCTGCGCGGTTTTGGTTGGAGGGGATCTTGTGTGCAAACGGGTTAACCCCACCCTCTCCTCTCTCACATTTCACTTCAGAAATGTGTCACTCTCTCCCCACCGCAGGATTTAAAAGTGTGTTTCAGAGAGCGCTGGGCCGGCCCTCTGCAGGCATTGGCTTCGAGGCACCAGGACAGAGTTCCTCATCAGCTGGTGGGGCTGAGCTGGGCCAGTGAAAATGTTCGGTGTCATCGGCGACAAATACACGCACAAGGCACCCCAATAGGCAGACTGGTGTGCTGGGGGGCAGGAAACGAGGAGTGAAGTCCGATATAGGTGTGTGTCACACATGTGCAGTGCTGGCCACATGTGTGCATACTTTGAGGAAAGACTTTAGTTTTGGTTTTTGCTTTGGTTCTTGGGGTGAATTTTCTGTTGAACTTTTTGTCCTCCTATTTCTTTTTCTTTTTTTTCATTTAAAAATATTTGGATCTAGTAAGGGTAAAGAGACAAACCTTTGAGAAGACTGAGGCAGGCTGCCGACACAGATGGATCCTGTGGCCAACAGCTGCATGAGGAGCCCCCAGCCCCCGGCCCCTATCTGGGGCTGCCTTCGAAATCCCCACTCGGAAGGCAATGGGACCTTGGGGCTCCCCCACTACCCTCCAACCCCATTCTCCTTCCACCAGAAACCAGACTTCCCGGCGACGGCGACAACAGCGTACCCTGACTTCTCGGCCTCCTGTCTAGCAGCCACACCACACAGCCTGCCCCGGGAGGAGCGTGTCTTCACTGAGCAGCACCCCGCCTTCCCACAGCCCCCTGAATGGCACTTCCCTGTCACAGAGGCCCGGCGCAGGCTCAATCCGGGCCCAGCTGGGGGCTCGCGGGAGATGGGGGCCAGCAGCCCAGGCTTGGTGGATGCCCTGGGAGGCCCATGTGAGGACTACGGGGTTCTTGGGAGCACTGCCAATGAGACGGAGAAGAAGTCAACCCGACGGAAAAAGGAGAGTTCAGGTAAGTGGCTGGAGAGCAGCCAACTGTTCCTGTACTAACTGTGTGACCTTGGGGAGGTCATTCATCCTCCCAGTTGCCCCACCATGAGATGTGAACAGTACTACCTAACTTACCCCAAGGCACGAGGCTAGATCAGGTGACCTTTGGGGTTTCTGCCCTTCGGAGTTCTAGGATTCTCTGATGGTGGGGGCGGACTCTGTATCCCCAGAGTTCCTGGGTCAGCAAGAGAATGAACATGGGAGTGCAGAGACAGATAAGGTGGTCTTGCCTCCCAAGAGCTCAGACTGGGAAGACAAAGAGGCTGAAAGGACTGTCTGGCAGTGGGAGGTGTTAGGACAGGGTGGTTTAAGGTGTTGTGGGAAACACCCGTTGCCTCCTTTGAGTCCCATGAGTTCACAAGGTGGGTTGTGATTGGTGGTGGTTGATGTGGCGTCAGCTTTCTGCCTTGGGTTGACCTTATGTACAACAGAACAAAAGATTGTCTGGCCTGTGTCCCTTCATGATCGTTGGTGTGTTGGAGTCCACTTTTGTGACTGTTGTGTCAGTCCATCTCACTGAAGGTGTCCTTCATTTTTGCCAACCCCTTACTTTACCAACTGTGTCCTTTACTAGCCACTAGCTTTTCATGATGATGTATCCAAATGACAGCAAGTTTTATTACTCTCATTCTGTACATGGGGAAAATGAGACACTGAACGTTTGAGGGGACGCTGCTAGAATGGGTTGAAATAAACTGACAAGTCCATTCCAGTTTGCCCACTCCTGTGTCCCAGGAAACCCCTCACTCCCAGGGAAACCTAGACGTGAGCTCTAATCCAGGCTCTCAGGCCTCCAGTCCCACAGCCTTCAGTTGGATTTCAAGCATTTTTAATGATATTTGTGCTTGAATAAACCCCCTAGATATAGTCAAACAGATTGTAATAACCACGACTTGTCCCTTGGTTGCCAAAGAGAAACAACAACAACAACAAACTGTTGCATCAAACAGCTTCTGCCTCATGGAAACCCCACGTGTGTCAGAGCAGAACTCTGCTCCATAGGGTTTCCAAGGGCTGATTTTCCAACTAGATTGCCAGGCTTTTCTTCTAAGACACTGCTGGGTAGATTCGAATCTCTAACCTTTCGGTTAGCAGCCAAGTACATTAACTATTTGCACCACCTAACTTGCTAAATAGACCAAAGCCCCATTACTGTTAAGTCAATTGCAACTCATAGCAGCCTAATAGGACCCTATACCAAGCCAAACTTACTGTCATCAAGTAGGATCTGACTCATAGCAACCCCTCCTTGGATTTCCGAAGCAGTATCTGTACAGAAGTAGATTGCCAATCTTCCTTCTGAGGAGTGGCTGGTGGGTTTGAACCACCAGCCTTCTGGTTAGCCAGCAAATGCCTTAGGCACTACGCCACCTATAGGACTATAGACTAGAACTGCCCTTGTGGGGTTTCCAAGGCTGTAATCTTTACAGAAGCAGACTACCACATCTTTCTCTCAAGGAGCAGCTAGTGGGTTCAAACAGCTGACCTTTTGTAGTGGGTTCAAACAGCTGACCTTTTGGTTAGCAGTCAAATGCTTTAACCACTGTTCCACCAGAGGTTCTCTGTTAAAAAGAAGGGCCCTTTAAATCCCCCGCCTGGTTGGAGATTTACTGAGAATTGGAGCATTTTTTTGCTTCTCCTCCCCAAAGAACTCTCAGTGACTTGACTGTGCATGTAGCTGAACAGCCTTCCCCTCTGTAGTGCCTGCATCTGTTCCTCCTCCAGCTCTGCCTCTCTACAAAGGCTGTGGCCAGCCGCCTTCCCAGACCTGTGAGCAAGGGCGTTGTGAGAGGATGGGCAAAACCAAGAGCCTTCTGGGCTCAGGCAAAAATCTCATCATTCTTCATTTCAGTGAATGGCCCAGGGCTAAGCTCAGATGCCAAGCAGCTGCCCACCCCTAGTACACATGGGCACCCTCTGCTGAATGTCCCACACTGCTCATAGGTTCAGACCTGAGGATAGGGTTCCCCTACTCAGGAGAGGCCCTGGGTTCTCTTGCAGGGTCCCCTCAGGAGCAGCAGCAGTGGCGTGAAGCAGGGCACAGCAAGCTGACATTCATTCATTCCCATATGGCTCCAAACCCACTCTCGGTTCCACGTGGGAATCTTTATTGCCCAGTTGCTCAACTCTTTGTTTGGAATTTAACTCAAGGAGAAGGCAGGAAAGACACACTTCCTAAGAGCTTAAAGAAAGAGAAAAGGATGAGTAAGTCTCTAAACCACCTCCAGGAATGAGAACTTCAGCTCAGATTGGACAAATCCATAAAGAACTCCCACCTACCACCCAACCCTGCCCATCCTGCTTCACTCGGTAGAGTCTCTATTTAAAATGTTATTTTTTTTTTATTGTGAATTCTTGCGTTAATTTTGATTTTTTAAATATTGCATGAAAATATTACTTATCTTGATTACTGGGGGTTTAGGCATCTCTTACATTTTACAATCAAAGTGAAGGTCTCCCTTCCCTCACCCTAGTCCGACTGAGCAATCTTTGGTGGTGGGACCAGCATCCGTAAAAACTGTGTTTCCCTTTGCTTCATCATCAGACAGACAGGCACAGTGTCAGCACCACAGCTTCGGGCTGCATGACTTTGGGCAAGCTCTTAACCTCTCGGAGCCTCTGTTTCCCCAGCTATAAAATGGGAATATGATAATGTTGTTGTTGTTGTTATGTGCCGTCAAGTCGGCCCCGACTCATAGCGACCCCTCCTTGGGTTTCCGAGGCAGTATCACTACGGAAGTAGGATTGCCCAACCTTCCTTCCGAGGAGTGGCTGGTGGGTTTGAACCACCAGCCTTCTGGTTAGCAGTCAAGTGCTTTAGCCATTATGCTACCAGAGCTCCTGGGAATATAATAACAGCACCTGCCATATAGAGCCTCTGTGAAGATCACAGAACAGAGGATCTGACAAACATTCATGTATTTATAGAGACAGTGCAATCAGATATTTCAAATATACTGTCTCAGAAATTCCTGAGTCTGGGGTGTAACATATGGGAGCTTCTTGCAACCCTTGTTGGTCCTAAAATCTGTTTTTCATCAATTAGGCGCTTGGAGCTCAGAGGCTGACTGGAGAGATTGGGAGGGGCGGGCTGTGGTGGTGTCTGGTAAATGCACCCGTCCTGGCTGGCTGAGGAAGCTCCTGTAACTGGAAGTTACTGCAAGTTTGTTGTAAGGGGAAAGTTCTCTGCTCTCTCTCCCTTTATTCTCTGCCATCCCCAAATGCTACCTGCTAATGTCCCCCCTGGGGGAGCTCTGGTAGCATAGTGCCTAAGGCACTTGACTGCTAACCAGAAGGCTGGCGGTTCAAACCCACCAGCTACTCCTCTGAAGGAAAGTTGGGCAATCCTACTTCCGTAGTGATACTGCCTCGGAAACCCAAGGAGGGGTCGCTATGAGTCGGGGCCAACTCGACGGCAAATAACAACAACAATGCCCCCTGGAAGGTGGGGCTGGTTTGCTCCAGTATCAGAAAGCGGGCTCCCTCCCCCCCTCCAAACTGGGACGCCCTGTTGGCTCACAGCACAGAACTGATTTAGGACACCAATGTGATGCTACGCGCATGACCGCTCCCAGCCCCAGGCCAGTGAGTGTTAAAGACCCCCGCTGGCAGGGACAGCTGCGAGGCCAGTGCTGTTTTTCCCCAAATTGTCCTTGCTACCGTGGTCGTCCTTAATTTATGGGAGTGAGGGATTTCGCGGTGATTTCCTGATGGGGTTCAAGGGAAGGTCGCTTGTGATCCGCCTGCTACAGGTGAATCTGATCCAGCCTGGGAAAGCCCTCGGGGCGGCTCAGCGCACACTCGCTCCGCAGGGATGCCTTTAATCAGACTCCATTTGTCTCATCCAGAGGCGTATCTATGGAAAATAGTGCCGACGGCAATTAGTTTTAAATTGTTGAAAGATCTCTCACAGTTGGCGGCGGAAAACTGCAATGGCAAATAGAAAACCGCTCATTGGTGTCTCCCCAGCCCCAGTGGCGCCCAAGGCTCGTGCAATTCCTGCCATACATAGCCTCTGGTCTGGTCCGCCTTCAGTGTTCCCTAGGCTTGTCCTTCCACCATTTCTCCCCTTCAAGAACTGATATCATCTCGTCCCTGCCTAACTCCATACTCGCACTTTGTGGAGGCTGAAGAACTCAGCGCAATTTGGCTCCTCTTGCCCTTGACCTCCCTCCACACCCTCCCACCCTCCCAAGAAGCCACACCAGCTTACCTGCATGGCAAACTCCCAGTCCCACTTGCTATCAGGCTGGCTTCAACTGCTCCGACCCCACGTGTGTCAGAGTAGAATTGTGCTCCACGGGATTTTCAGGGGCGGGTCTTTAAGAAGCAGATCACCAAACCTTTCTTCCCAGACCTCTCTGGGTGCACTCGGGTTTCAACTTTTGGGTTAACAGCCAAGTGCCTTAACCGTTTGTACAAACCAGGGGGCAAACACACTGCTTCCCTGACTCCGCTCAGGAGCCTCTTTTTGCCTGGAACACCCTTCCCTTCCCCCACTCTTCTGCCTGTTGGAGCTCTACTTATGTTAAGATCCAGCTCTCAAACCAACCTTCTAGGAATCCCTTTTTGACACACACACAACACACACACACCGGGAGCTCTGGTGTCGTAGTACCTAAGACATTTGACTGCTAACCAGAAGGCTGGTGGTTCAAACCCACCAGCGCTGCTTGGAAGGAAGGTTGGGTAATCTACTTCCGTAGAGATACTGCCTCACAAACCCAAGAAGGGGTCGCTATGAGTCGGATCCAACTCAATGGCAGTGAGTTTGGTTTTTTGGACGCACACACATCACCACTCCACTGCTTCTCCTCCTAAAATGGGAGTGTCGGGAGAGCTGGAATCAAGTCTGTTTCACCTTGAAGTCTCCCCAGCGCCTACAAACATTTGCACATGGGAGAAGCTCATTCGGTGTCTGGTTAGCAGCCTCTGTTTCAGCCTGGCATGGGGTTTCCGCCGTGTGTGCTGTGCTTCTGCAAAATACATCAGGCCCCTTACTCTGTCACTCACAAGAGAAGTGTGTGGAGAGCCAGACTTTCATCATAAAACCAGGCCAGGGTCAGGGTGAGTGCTGGGGTCAGAAAGACCCATAAACACCCACCTGCAAGCTGGGCTGACTCTGCAGAGGCACCCCCAGGGGGAGCTGGGGCCAGATCCCCAAGTACCAGGTTGCCGTGGCTAGACAGCATGTTGGGGGGGGGGGTACAGTACAGCCAGGGGTAGGTGGCTAAGAAGTCCAGCTATCACTCTGGAGTGTGGCTGTGTGCTCCAATCTAGAGGAGAGGGTGCTTTGTCCTGGTTTGCACAGAGGTCCCCATTGGTGAGCATCTGCCTGGCCAAGCACCCCTTCTTGCCTCGCTCCCTCGCTGCTCAGCAGTGAGCAGTGGCTATGGGGGCCTGAGGGCTGTAGAGACAGGGACAGGGTTCTAGCAGTGGTACAAATGCTCCAGTTACGAACCCCTCTAATGAAAGCAGCATCTCAGAGTGAGGAGGTCTTCAGGGCTTTCCTAGCCCAGGGACCCATCCACTATAGAATTTGCCACTGTAGATAGGGTATTTTTTCTGGCCACATGCATGCAGATCCTTGAATTCTTACACCATCAAGAGATGAAAAAAGAGGAGGTAATTTTAGAAAGGAATCTCTAAAAAAGGAGGTTGTTTGACAAAGAAAGAAAGAGACAACAGGGTGGTGAGAATATAATAAATGGACAACTCCAGTGAGTGCCACTTGGATCACTGGTGTGACTCTGCCCACAGTAGTTACAAGGTGATCTCATAGCCAGGCCGGCCCCTGACATGGTGATGAGGAGTGGGGGCCAAGGTTAAGTGTGCTAACCAGGAAGACCCGGTTCTGATCCTGGGTCCATAACTTCCTGCCTATATGACCTCAGGTGAGTCCTGAACCTCACTGAAATGAGGATTAACTGTGTCCACTTCGGAGGGTTGCCTGGGGGATGTAAAGTCCACAGCTAGTGCTGCCTGACAATTGGTAACCCCTTAAACCTTTCTCTTTTCAAAATCTTTCCCTGATGCTGGCTGTACCCAATTTGCCCACGCTCAAAGCTTAGTTAGGCAGAATGACCCAATGAGCTCGGATGGAGCCTGTGCAGCCTGCAGCCTGCCGCCAGTTGGCCTACCTGTCCTCTGCAGACAACCTGGCCCAGGGTCCATGCATGCTGGGTGGGGCGCAGTTTGAGTGGCTGCACAGCCGCTGCAGCACCTCTCACCCCAAGCCCATATCCCCCCACGAGGAAGAAGCCTTAGGAGGGAGTGGCAGGAACCCCACACTCTGCCCAGGTCTCTGTGGGTGTCCTCTGCCTCCTGGTTGAAACTCCTGCCTGTCCTCTGACAGGCAGAGAAGCATGCTAGGGAGGACCCCAGCTTGGACTCTGCCTTAACTCAGAGGCACCAGCCCAAAGCTTGAGCAGGGCTAGCTCAGGCCCCTGCCCAGGCAGAGTTGAGAAGTTCTGCAGAAAGTCAGTTTTCCACAAGGCAGCAGGGTTCTGACCAGCTTCCAAAATGTAAAGGTCCAAAGATCCTGTGGCCATAAGAAGATCAGTCAAGGGGCCCTAACACCCCTCCAGGCTAAGGTCTCAGGGTTCTGCCCCCCCTTGACTACTTCCCTGAGTTCAATAAATCAGACACACCTGGTCAAGGTAAGCAGGGATGGATCCCAGAGGCACAGCATTTCTTTCTTTCTGTGGGGCAAGATTCACAGCCCCTGCAGACCCCCAGAGCCAGCCCATCCATGTCCCCAACTCTCTCTCTGCTCACTGAATCAGGCTTCCCACCCATTTCGGCTCACTGGCCAGGACCCCGCCCTTCCATCCTTTTATTAGCTATTGTCAAGTCCAGACTCAAGGCAACCCGTGCATATCAGAGTAGAACTGCTCCATAGGGTTTTCACTGGCTGATTTTTCAGAAGTAGATGGCCACCTTTTTCTTCTGAGGCACCTCTGGGTAGACTTGAACTATCAACCTTTCGATTACCAGCCAAGCACATAAATGTTTGCTCCATCCAGCCTATCCTTGTATATTGCATGCTTATCTCTTTATTTATTTTTTTTTCTTGCACACAGTGCTGGAGAAACTGAGCAAAGGGGCCTGGGGCTTGAAGCCCACACTTCCTTCGGTGACAGTTGAGGGTGACATCTGGAACTTATAAACACAAACAAAGCCCAGCACTGCCCATGCCCATCCCCCCCATCTTGCTTCCACCTCTCCTCATTTCTACTGCATCCCTGCCCCCTTCACTTCTTCTCCCCCTCTACCCCCCCCCACTCCTCTTCCAGGGTCCCCACATCCCGTCTCATCACCTAGTTCATCCCACTCTCACCTCCACTCTCCCTCACCCCACATGCTCACTGTCCTCCCCTTACCTCTGCCCACCCTCACTGCCACACCCAGGACCCTCAAGAAAGACAGCTCCAGCTCTAGCCATGCCCATTTCAGAAAACATAGCCTGATAGTCCCCGACCACTGCTGAGCTCCACAGAGAGGCTGGGAGTCCTACCTGTGTCTCTCTAGGCCACTGTAAGAGAGGGAAAGGGCTGAACACTGAGATGAGGCAGGTCCCAGGTCCAAACACCCAGCAGGTCTCAGGTTGGTTCCTCCAGGAACCATCATTTTCATGGTTTGACCCCTTGTTCTGAGGTTGACAGGAGCAGAACTCACAAGAACATCAAAGTGTCCACGCTATGATAGCCAAGGAAGTCATGCACACCGTTTTCAGAGGGTTTGCCAAGGTCTTGACCACTTACATTATGTCCAAGATATCCTTTCCCTTTTCTCTCCTTGAGGAATTCTTGGACACAAACCTGAACCCAGACACAGGCACTGTCCCTCCATGTTTGTTCTACCCCCAAGGGCAGCATGACTTAGTGGGCATGGCCCTGGACTGACCCCAGAGGACCTTGGGCAAGCCATTTAGCTTCCCTGGGGCTTAATCTCCCTAGCCTTTAATTCTAGACAAATTCGTATCTTACCTACCAAAAAAACCAAACTACACTCACTGCCATTGAATATATTCCAACTCATAGCAACCCTCTTTGGGTTTCCAAGGTGGTAAATCTTTACTGAAGTAAATTGCCCAGTCTTCTTTCCACAGAGTAGCTGGTGGGTTTGAACCACCAACCTTCCGGTTAGCAGTCAAATGGCTTAGGCACTATGCAACCAGAGGTCCTTAAAAGCATTTCCAGCAGCAACCATTCAGGGACTCAAACCCTCAATTTTCTGATTGGGAAATCAGATGCCTTATCCATTAGGCCACATGGCCTTACCTTACCTACCTCACAGAATAATGAAGAGGATATAGTGGGAAGTAGCCTAATAGTGTGAAAATATCAAGGAATTCCGAGTTCTTGGTTCAATTCTATCACTAACTTGCTGTGTGCCCTCAGGCAAGTCCCTTACCTTCTCTGGGCTCACCTGAAAAATGAAAAGGCTAATGATATTAGTTCATCTCTAAGTCTACCATCAGCTCTATTGTTCTATGATTCTGTGGTAGATATGAAAGCCCATGGAGAGTTTATCTCTGGGGAAAAGAAACTCATTATCACCTGCAAAGTGCTATTCAAATCTGGGGCACATGACACTATCTGGTCATGGATAGCAATTTATATAAAATGATACTGTGAGAGCTGGGGAGTAGGGATAGCAGGATTCCAAAGAGACGTGGTCCCCCAGGTCTGTCTGACCCTCCCTGTAGCTCTGATAAAGCTGTCTGCTAACTTTAGAAAGGTCTGCCAAATGTGACAGCTATTTACGAAATTATTTGCACTGGGTGGTATAAAAGCCCATGGAAACCGCAGTCACACACATGCATCCTGTTTGCATTTGTCTGGCCACTGTCAACTGTTCCATCACAGTCCTGCTTGCTCTGAGGGTCGTCCTGGGAATCTAAGACCTGGCAGAGGCTGGAATGGGGGTGGCTCTTCTTGATCCACAGAGGCAACCGGCTGAGCATGGGCACCCACCCTCTGCAGTCCTGGAAGGGACACCTGGTGCCTCAGCGGACCAGGCACTAGTGGCCAGATCCAAGCAGGGATGCAGGAAAGTAGTGGAGAAGGGAAAATATTTAAAAGGCCAAACCTTTAAAAGGTATCCCTTTTGCTCAGCCTTAGAGACATGGTACCTTAAGGAACATCTTATCTGACCTCCATCCATGAACCATCTCTCCAGCTTCATCTCCAATGCAACCTCTTAAGATGATTCTGTCAGATGGGGTCTCAACAGTGTGTCAGGAACTGTGCTACACTGTGCTAGGTGCTAACACATGTGGTTGATCTCATTTTACTTTCTCAACAGTCTTATGATCACAGTGGGCAGATTGTTGTTGGTGGCCATTGAGTCAGCTCCAACTCATGACAACCTTATGTAAATAGCTATTCTCATTTTACACATGAGGAAATGGAGGCTCAGAGAACTCAAGGGACTTGCCCAAGGTCAGAGAGCTCTTCCTTGGAGCCAGCCTCTGCCAGTGGTCAACACCTAGGCAAGGTCTGCAAAGGGTCCTTGGACACCTCTGCAAACATAGCTCTCTTCCCTTCAGCTCTAGGCAGGAAGCTTTGCATGTCAGAAAGAGAGAAATTCCCCCACAACCACGATTTTTGGATTGAAGACTTTGGGAAGGTTTGGGGAGTGTCTTGGGATAGGGCATAGGATTGAGTCTCTAGATCTAAAACAAACTCACCACCACCAAGTCAATTCAGACTCATAACCACCCCCATTGGATTTCCAAGCCTGTAAATCTTCACAGAAGCAGATTTCTTCATCTTACTTCCACAGAGCAAGTGATAGGTTTGAACCACTGACCTTTTGGTTAGCAGTCAAATGCTTTAACCACTGTACCACCAGAGATCTTTCCGGATCTGACTAAAAGGAGGAATTAGAGTTCAAGGCAAGAATGTCTGAAGGTGGAAGAGGCTTCAAGAGATCATTGAGGCCAGGGGTTCTCAATAGGAGAAGGGGTCAGGGAAAGAAGAAGATGTTAGGGGCCTGAACTTATACATTAAGAAAATTCTGACACTACTCCCCAGATGAAAGAAGATTTAGCCCAATCCCATGGTTTCACACTTGGGAAAACTGAGATCCAGAGAGCAGAGGGAGACTCCCCAACAAAGACCTACTCTATTGAGACCAAAGCATCTTGGCGGAAGCGGTCACGAACGAGAACTTTGGTAACGTGGCCGGCTGCACATCTCTGGGCCAGAAACAGCACCAAGTGCTCAATTTTTCTTCTTCTATTTTGATTTTTTTAATGTTGTAATTTTTTATATTGTTGCAGAACAAATTGAACCATAACTTGCACTCCAGTGCATTCACAGCTAGCTTCCGGGACTTTTGGCCCTTTTATCGTTTCTAACAGTGATGAGAGTTTTTCCTCTCTCAGAAGTTGATGAGAGATCAGTGTCCTCCTGGCATCAGTACCCCTCACCCACCCACCCACCCACACCCATGCATGGGCGTGGCCCCAAAGTTCAGGCTTTTTTCTATGTCCTCTTCATTCCCATCCTAAATCAGAATAAGTAGCAAGCGAAGGCTAAGAGATGGGAGAGGTGGGTGGCCAGGGGGGCTGGTCTTGTTTGACAGTGGTCAGAGGCCCACATAGCCAGACCAAGAAGATCAGCTTCAAGGGGAGTTCTCTCCCTTTCTCTTCTCTCTGGAAAGATACTTGCAGAACTGTGCGTGTGAGAGGGGGGTTGTTTGTGGGGAACTCCATGGGGCACATGTGTATTCCTAGGCAAGCCTGAGTAAAGGGGAAGGTGAGTGTGGGCTGAAACCCAAGCTGACGCTCCCAGGAGCCCTGGAAGAGGAGTCAGGCAGAGCCTCCATTGTCCAGGACCATCCAGCCAGATGAAGATGGCAGAAACTGACTCCAGGGTTGAGAGCTACTGCTCTAGAGTTAGGTAACCTAGATTTGAATCCCAGCTCTGCCACCTAAAAGCTGCTGGGCACACTGGGCAAGTTCCTGGCCTCTCTACGGCTGATACCTCCTCTGTGAACTGAAGAGACCTGGCAAATATTTACCGAGGGCCTCCTACCAGCCAGGTACGGAAGGTACTAGGGGCTAGATGCAAGGGTGAGAAAAAAAGCAGCTTCATCCCTAGGGTGGGAACTATTAATAACATAGATGAACGTGACAATGCTAACCAGTTGCTATGGAATTAATTAAGGCTCAACCTGGATGGACCCCATTGTGAGAGCACAGCTGTGCTCCATAAGGTTTCCAAAGGCTGGGATTTCGGAAGTAGATAGCCAAGTCTTTCTTCCCAGATACCTCTGGGTGGACTTGAACCATCAATCACCAATCCTTTGGTTAGCAGCCAAACTGCCTTAACCCAGGGACTCCATAACAATGCTAACCCAACCCAACCCAACCCACTGGCATCCAGTTGATTCTGAGTCATAGGGACCTCCACTGGGTTTCCAAGCCTGTAAATCTTTACGGAAACAGACTGCATTATCATTCCTCCCAGAAGCAGCTGGTGGGTTCGAACCGCAGACTTTTTGGTTAGCAGCCAAATGCCTTATTCGCTATACCACTAGAGCTCCTTAATTGGAAGACTACTGTATATTTATCCAGCAATTTGTGATTTTTAAGGTGCTCTGGTGGTACAGTGGTTAATCACTCCAGTTGGTGGTGTGAACCCACCAGCCACTCGTGGGAAAAAGATGAGGCAGGAAGTCTGGATTTAAACTCATGGTCGTTGAGTCTTTCCCAACTCATAGTGACCCCTCCTTGGGTTTCCCAGGTGGTATCTCCACGGATATAGATTGCTAAATCTTCGTTTGAGGAGTGGCTGGTGGGTTTGAACTTACAGCCTGTGGAGCAGTTTTACTCTGTCCTACAAGGTTGCTACGAGTCAGAATCGACTCGGTGGCAGTGTTTTATTTTATTTTAATTACTTTTAGAGCATTTTCCACACACTAATTTGTCCATTCTTCTCAATAACCCTGTGAGGTAGGTGTATTATTTCCCCCATTTTCTTGATGAAATTGGTGACTGAGACCCAGAGAGGTGAAGTGTCATCCTCAAAGTCGCCAGCAAGAGATTCAGGATTCAAACCTCAGGGCATGTCCCCTGGACACTTCGGTTACACAGAAGAGTAGGAACACTTTGCGCCTTGGGGTCGGAGGGAACTGTGAAATGAGCCACTGACTCCGCCTGGGGTCTAAGCTGCAGCCTGGGTTTCCTGGCCTCACTCTGGGGCCCGTGGGCCAGGAGGCTCCGAGAAGGCCGCGCATCCGCTGCGTGACCACCCCTCCCGGGCCCGCGGCCAGGAGGGGGTGTGGCGCTGGCGGCGGTCAAGGCCGGAGGATTCCTCGGGGACCCCCGGCCCGGGCTGTGCGTCCTTCCCCTCCAGCCCACGCTCCCTTCCGGAGGGGTCTGAGCCTGCTTCTTCGGCCGGGAGCCAGAGGCTACCGGGCAAGCAGCCCGGACCGGGGACTCAGCCCCTTTCCCTCCTCCTCGGGCGCGCCCCGCAGGCGGCCCACTCGGGCCGGGCGCCGCGATACATCCCCATTCCCAACGGGGCTGCGAGGAGCCTCCCGGCTCGTCTGGTGCCCTGCAGCGGGAGTTTCAGGGGAGCAGCCCTCTGACTTCTCGGGGTCGCGGGTCGAGAGCGGTGCGCCCACTCGTCTTCCCGCCTGGGCGCCAGGCGGGCGCGGAGCGGCGAGGTGGCCCCGGGAGGATGCACAAATCGCTTTACCGTGCGCCTCCTGGCGCCTCAGAGCCACCCCCTACCCCCACCGTCTCTCTGCTCCCTGGCCGGGGCGGAGGACACGGAAACTGCAATACAGAGGGATTGAATGAAAAGTAGAAGGAAGCGTTGAGAAGGGACCCAGCTAGGCTCCCAGCTCCAAATTGGAACGCAGAACCTCTCCAAATTGGAGAGGTTTCTACAGTTTCCTCCGGGCCCCCGGCAACTTGGCAGCTGGGCGGAGAGTGTGGGTGGCTTTCTTGCCCTGCTCCACCAGGCGAAATCCTCTGCCTAGCCCTCCAGGCCAGCTGAGACCTTTACGCCTCTTCACCCTCCACATTGCAGGGTGGGAATGGAGTCTTTGAGGGAGCAGGGGGCTGGGGTGCTGCTTTGGGTGTGCAGGTGTGTAACTTTGGGTAAGACACCTGCCTTGAGTTACGGCCTTCTAGTCTGTGAAACACGAAAGACTTCTTAAAGCCCCACCATTCACCGAACACGTGGCATGCCTTGTTAACTGACTGCGTAAAGCTGTATGTCTCCTTCCTGTGTGCCCCTCCCCCACCATGAAAATGACGGGAGAGTCACCTCTTACACCACCCAGGAGATAACCATAACAGTCCCTTTCGTTTGTACAGCACTTTGCAAACCCTTCCTACATGTTTTTCATTGGAACAGTACATGAGTCAAACTTCCTTTGATTACTGGCTTTTGAGGAACTGAATGAACTCGGACAACTTGCTCAACTTCTCAGTGCTTGGTTTTCTGGTCTGTAAAATGAGCATGATACTATAACCCCCCTGGCTGGGTTAGTGTGAGGAGATAAGGGTAGCACAAATGGTTAAGTGCTTGAGTACTGTTCTGGTTACCTAGTGCTGCTCTGACAAGGATATATCACAAATGGGATGGCTTGAACAAACAGGACTTTATTCTCTTATAGTTTGGAGGCTTTAAGTCCAAGTTCAAAGTGCCAGGCTCTAGGGGCTGGGTGAAAGCCCTTCAACCTTGGGCTTCAGCTCTGCCTCCTGCTCCTGGCCCACTGGACCTAGAAGCTTTTCTTCACTCAGACAGCTACTTGCTGCTTAGACTGACAAGCCCAAGGCTGACAAGTAAAAAGGCACAGTCCCGATGTTACCAAACCACACAACAGGCCATTAATTCAAGCCCATTGAAAGTCCCAAGGTCAGCAGAACATGGCGGACTGCTGAACAACGACATGGCTACATGCAGGGTTCAAGTGTGCCATAAGCTAGAGACCACTTCCCAAGGCTTCTGCTTATATACAGGAAGCAGAACACATTCCATAAGGCAGCTACTCAGCTGCTCACAGTAGATTCCACCGTGGAGTTGATTACCAGTCTCATCATGGGGAATACTACATCCAGCTGCCCAGCCACTCAACCAGGCCCAGCTAAGTTGACACACAAACTTAACCACCACAGGCGCTAACTAACTGAAAGATGTTGTTGTTGTTGTTGTGTGCCGTCGAGTCGGCCCCGACTCATAGCAACCCCTCCTTGGGTTTCCGAGGCAGTATCACTATGGAAGTAGGATTGCCCAACCTTCCTTCCGAGGAGTGGCTGGTGGGTTTCAACCGCCAACCTTCTGGTTAGCAGTCAAGTGCTTTAGCCACTATGCTACCAGAGCTCCTAACTGAAAGATAGGCAGTTGAATTCCAGCCAGAGGCACCTCAAAAGAAAGGCCTGGTGATCTGCTCCTGAAAGATCACAGCTTTGAAACCTCTGTAGAGGGCAGTTCTACTCTGACACCCATGGGGTCACCGTGAGTTGGAATTGACTTCATGGCAGCTGGTACTGTACTGGTAAGGTGTTTGGTCCAATGCCTGGCACAGTCTGTTCCCCTGGACCCCTGTAGCACTTAGGATTGATCTCATCACTCCACCTCCACCGTGTCTAACCTGGAGCCTCCTTCCAAGGGGTTCAGATGGACTTTCCAGACTCGGCCCCTCCCAGGGTCAAAGACTGAAAGAAGCTTAAAGCCTCCCTTCTCAATTTCCGTGTGCACACACATCCTCTGGGATCCTGCTAAGATGCAGGTTCTGAGTCAATAGGTAGGTGGTAGGGCATGTGTGACCAGCGCCTGGTGATGCTGATGCTGCCAGCAGCAGATGGCATTTACAGAACAGTGGCTTGCAAACTTGATTGCGCATCAGATTCTGTTGGAGAACGCATTACATTGGGGTGGGGCTGATTTGCATTTCTAACAAGTTCTCAGGAGATGCTTAGACTGCTGGTGGGTGGGACTACACTTAAAGAACCTCTCTGCTTTAGGGCATCTCACCCCCACAAGCTTTCAGTCGCTAATAACATCAGGGCTGGGTGATGGAGCTCATGAAATAGCCAAAGGCAGCTTCATACACTTCAGGAATAAAAGGTGTGTGTGTGGGGGGGTGTATAATCTGAGGTTGGGAGTAAAAATGACCTCCCAGTTCTCAGGGGGCTAAGGCACCGGAAGGAATGGTGAGTGGACAATACAGCTTCTTTCTTAGAGTTCTTTAAAAATAAGAGACATAACGGGCAAAAGAAAGGGAACCGATTGGTCTTTGGCTCACGGGCTTCCTGGTCTGGCCCTCTCTCCCCAGACAACCAGGAGAACCGAGGGAAATTGGAGGGTGGCAGCAAGGCCCGCAAGGAGCGGACAGCCTTCACCAAAGAGCAGCTGCGGGAGCTGGAGGCCGAGTTTGCGCACCACAACTACCTGACGAGGCTCCGGAGATACGAGATCGCGGTGAACCTGGACCTCTCTGAGCGGCAGGTGCGGCCCAGGCAGGATCAGCTCTTCTCCGCCATCTTTCCTTTCCTCTGTTCCTTCCCTTCCTTCCTCTCCTCTTTCCCACCACCCTGCAGAACCTTTCATTATGCCCCTCTCCACGGTCCAGTGGTTCTCGACTGTGTCCAGAGGCGAGAGTCATCTGGGAGATATTAATAACACCAGTGCCCAGGCTCCACCCCTAGAAGTCGTTCACTGCTCTGGGGTAGGATCCACCCATCAGAGTTTCCCAAAGGACCCCCCACCATGTGCAGTCAGCCTCGAACTGGTATGATTATTCCCAAACTTGCGTGTGCATTAGAATCAGCCGAGGCACTTGTTTGAAATGCAGGTTTTGGAGCCCCAGCTCTAGAGGGCAATCCTGCAGTTAGATTGCGTGGGGCTGGGAATCTGCACTCAGATGTGCAGATGGTTCCTGGACACACTTTGAGGACCCTTTGTTTCAAGCTCTGACATTGCTAGCAACTTTCAGTTTCTAAAGCACTTCCCCAGAGTCCTGCAGTTAGAATAAAACTGATTCAAAGCCTGCCTCTACCACTTTCTAGCTCTGGACCTGTCATAATTCCAGCCTGCAGGCAATACTGGAGCTCAGACATGTCCAGACCAGAGTTAGTTAAATGGAAAATACTTAATATTTCCTTTATACCATGGGTCTAAAGGAAACCCTATGGGCAGTTCAACTCTGTCCTGTGAAATCGATTATGAGTCAGAATCAACTCAACACAACACAACAATGGCAAAAGTGCCCCCAGGTGCCTGGGTGATGGGAAGTGGAGGGAGGGGGTGTTGGCATGGAAGGAGCGGGGCACGTGAAATGGGTAAAGCCAATGGAGAATGACGTTTAGAACCTTTCTCCCTGACTATCTCTGGTGGCGTAGTGCCTAAGGCACTTGACTGCTAACCAGAAGGCTGGTGGTTCAAACCCACCAGCCACTCCTCAGAAGGAAGTTTGGGCAATCTACTTCCATAGTGATAACACCTTGGAAACCCAAGGAGGGGTCTCTATGAGTCGGGTTTGACTCGACAGCACATAACAACAACAACATCTGGGACCTGGCTTTCTCTGGAGACCAGGAGACAAGCCTCTGGACCGATTTGAGTGTGCTCCCTTTGGTGCTCACTTCCTGGGCCTTTGGGGAGTAGAGAGGGCCAAGTGATGATTTTACAGCTGGGACCTCTGGAACTGCGCCCTTGTGACAAGGGGAGGGGGTCGCACTAGCCCTGGAGTGACTGGGCCCCTTTGCTTCCATTCCTAGGTCAAAGTGTGGTTCCAGAACCGGAGGATGAAATGGAAGCGTGTGAAAGGGGGTCAGCCCATCTCCCCGCATGGGCAGGACCCTGAGGATGGGGACTCTGCAGCCTCTCCAAGTTCAGAGTGAGATCACCCATGGAGACAAAAAGACTGAGGACTGAGCTTCATACCCGCTGCCCCACCCTCATCCCACCTTCGCCTTCTCTCCACCCACCCCAGGGCTGCCTTCCCATGTCCCAAAGTGACTCTTGGATTTGAAGCTGCCCAGCATCCTGGAGGCCCTAAAGTTTCCCAAAAAGCTCTGTTTAGCATTGCTCTGACTTAGGAGCCCCTTCCCTGGGCCTCTGTTCCCAACAACTCTGGGAACTCATCCAGAGGCCCTACCTGAGTGAATGCGGGGACCAGTTCCAGGGACATGGCCTCTGAAGGTCCCCAGGCTGCCACCTGCACCCTCTCCTGCCACCTTTTTTCTATACCAGCCAGGCCGTCTCCAGGTCTGGACACCACCTGTCCTTCTAGGAAAGGCACCTTGGGACCAGCTGGTGTCTTGTGAAAGTGAACCTTCTAGAAAGAAGGAAATGACAGAGATACCCCCCGCCCCAGGACCATCTCTCCTCTTTGAGCTCTACATCGGAACCTTTAGGGGTTCTTAGTTGTCCCAAAACCAATGTGAGGAGGATTGAGGACAGAAACTCAGCTGCTACATCTAGGAAACCCATTCCTGTCTCCAAGTTTATTGGCTTTTAAGGGGTCAGGTTTATGAGGCTTGATTGAGAAAAACACAGTCCAAAAAATAGCCTGGTGTCAGTCTCTGTAGTCCCTATAGAAGCCTGTTCACATTCGCTTGACTGAATGAACACAGGACAGTATTTACTTCTTCAAAATCAATCCTGCACTTGAGCTAGGCCATTGAGCAGAGCCCCAGAGCAATGGAGTAGCTATTCCTTCTAAATCCACAATTTCTGGATTGAAAGCCTATCAGATGCTCACATGTTGAATTGAGGGCTGGAAAGTAGCCCCTGTGTCCTGAGAATGGTGACTAACTACTAGGGCTGCTGGATAAAGACATGGAAATGTGAGCCCTGGGGTGGAAGGTGCTCCAGCTGCTGTGTCCATGTTCTCAAAGGACTCTGACTGCAATGGGGACAAGTGAACAATCCCTCTTCCTCCATAGGATGCATTTGAGCCCTTCCTATGGCACATATGGTTTGCACTGGACGATTAACCTAAAGGTTGGCAGTTTGAACCCACCACACAAGAAAAGCCTGGCAACCTGCTTCTATGAAGAATACAGCCAAGAAACCCCTATAGAGTCGTTCTACCCTGTAACACCTGGGATCACCATGCATCAGCCCTGACTTGATGACAATGGGTTATGCATTCCACAGATGCTGCTATTGTGGAAGTAACTGCAAGGTTTGTGTGTGTGGACTGCCTGGGCCTCAGCCAGATCTTCTGGGGGTGATACTTCTGATGACCAAGCAGCCTGAAGCCTTGGAACAAGACCCCCCACCTGCCTTGTGCTGTCTCCCAATACCAGCTGGAGCTGCAGAGGGAGGTCAGCAAGAGTTTTGGATCTCTTGTACATAGATTTAACAATTCATTAGTAAAAATAACCCCATCCCAAAAGGACAAAAGCTGTGGAATATGATTGCCAGTGAAATGGCTGGTTAGTCCCTGTGTCATTTTTTCTAAAGCATACTTCATATATTTTCTTAAGATTACATCAGGTTAACTGTACAAGGTCAATTCACTTTGTAAGAAAATTCTTGAAGAAATAAAATCAACTTAAAAGCAAAGTGTACAGGATTTTTCTTTGCAGAGCTAAGAACCATAGCTCTTGTGTGTCCTATGACATACATCTGATGATTGGCGAGACAAGGTCTAGAAGTAACAAAAAAAAATGAAGAAATCACCCAGATCGCGTTGTTTTTCCTTCATGGAGATCTATTGTCTTCATTTCCCATTGTAAAAAGTTGTCAGTTTCCCTAATGGTTTATCTAATAGTCAAAGTTCAGTTAGCAAAAGATGAACTCTTTTGTTAGTAAAAGAATCTTGAACATAAACTAACCATCTCTAATTTTTAAATTCAGAGTTTGGAGAACAATACATACCAATAGTAAAAAAAAAAAATGACCTGAGGAAAGAAAAGTCACCAATCTGATGTTTTTTAAATTAAAAATAGGTTTATCTCACAACGTCAACAGTGGACAAAATAGGACTGAGGAGAAGGGAGGGAGGGAGCCAGGAGAAGAGTGGCCCATGATTTGGCTTTGAGGTGGGCTGGGCCAAATGTGGGCATGAGTGGAAGTGACATCATCAGGAGCCAGCAGACTCTCCCAAATCAAGATACCCAAAAGGAGGCTTGGTGAAGGTTCAGATTCAAAACCAAGTAAGCCAGACATACCAGTAGACACTCGAACACCCTTTCCTACTTGAAACTCAACTCCCTTAGTTTTAGGGACTTTACCTCTTCTAGTTTTTTCTCTACCATCTCAATAGTTTCTTCTCTGTCTCCCATATGGACCCCCTATCCAATGCTTATGCTCCCATTATTGGTTTCCTTCTGCCCAACACCTTGCCCACTTTGCATTCACTCCCCAGATAATCCCATTCACCTACATGGGTACAATGTTTGCTGTGTGTTGGGCACTATTCTAAGTGCTTTAAATGAATGAACTAATTAGATTCTCTTAAAAATCCTAAATGAGCTCTGGTAGCATAGTGGGTAAGGCATTTGGATGCTAACCAGGTTGGTGGTCGAAGCCCACCGGCTGCTCCCTGGGAGGAAGATGACACAATCTGTTTCCATAAAGATTTACAGCCTTGGAAACCCAATGGGTGTCACTATGAGTCAGAATCAACTCAATGGCAGTAGGTTGGTCTTTTTAAACAATCCCAAGAGTTAATGCTATTACTCACATTTTACAGATGAAGCAATCATAGCAGAGAGAAGTTAAGTAAATATCCAAGATTTTACAACCAGTTAGTGGTGCTTAAAACTATGCCACCTGTACTATTTCAAATACTAGCAGGGTCACCCACAGTGCACAGGTTTCAGCAGAGCTTCCACACTAAGACAAACTGGGGAAAAGGACCTGACAATCTAGTTATTTAAAAACCTGGCCAGTGAAAATTTTATGAATAAGAGCAGAACATTGTCTGAGATAGTGCCAGAAGATGAGCCCCTCGGGCTACAAGACACTAAAAATACAATTAGGTTGAGGGAAGGACTCACTGGGCCTGCAGGCTCAGCAACATGGTCACGGGCACAACAAGCTCAATTGGCACAGCATAGTGCACAAAAACGTTGTTCTACACCCTACTTTGGTGAGTAGCAACTGGGGCCTTAAAAGCTTGCATGTGGCCATCTAGATGCAACTATTATTGGTCTCTCCTTGTCCAGAGCAAAGAAGAGTGAAGAAAATCAAAGATGTACAGAAACAATTTGTCCAAAGGACCAGTGAACCATGGGAACCTCAGCCTACATGACCCTGAGACCAGAAGTACTAGATGGTCCCCAGCTATCAATGCTAGCCCCTTGGAAATAGATCAAAATTGGAGATCCTGGATAAAGTGGGAGAAAAAAATGTGGAACCAAATTAAAAAACATGAAGAAAAAAATAGGATTACTGGTCAGATAGAGATTAGTGAAACCCTTGAGACTATGGCACCGAGTCACTCTTCTGGCCTGGAATTGGACTCATTCCAGTGGTTCAACTCAGCCAAACAATAGACAGGCCTATGAGCTGACTCACACCAGTGAGACACACTCCTTAGAACAATCAGTCATGGGAGATCAGAAAAGCAGCATTTGCATAGGGAGAAAGCTGGGCTGTCAGGAACCGGTAGGTATAAAAGACACAGGAAGGAGTAACCACAGAGAGGAGGTGGACGGAGAGCTATTATATTGTGAAAGTTATTGTCAGTGTCATGGAACAAGAGGTGTATGAACTGTTGAATGTGAAATGAATCTGCTTTGTAAAATTGCACCCAAATCACAATAAAAACTTAAAAAAAAAAAAAAAAGATTAGGGAAGTGTTTTGGTTACCTAGTACCACTCTGACAAAAATATACCACAAATGGGATGGCTTAAAGAAACAGGAGTTTATTCTCTTGCAGTTTGGAGGCTTTAAGTCTGAGTTCAAAGTTCCAGTCTCTAGGGGCTGGGTGAAAGCCCCTCAACCTTGGCCTTCAGCTCTGCCTCCTGCTCCTGGCCGACTGAAGCCAGAGGCTTTTCTTCACTCGGCTGCCAGCTGCTGAGGCTGACAAAGGCACCGTCCCAATGTTACCAACCCACACAACAGGCCATTAATTCAAGTCCATTGAAAGTGCCAAGGTTGGCAGAGCATGGCAGGCTGCTGCACAATGACACAGCTACATGCAGGGTTCAAGTGTGCCATAAGCTAGAGACCATTCCCAAAGCTGTTTCTTATATATGGGAAGCAGACCAAATACCCAAAGCAGCTACTCAGGTGCTCTAATAGATTCCACAATGGACTTAATTACTAATCTCACCACGGGGAATAACTACATTCAGCTGCCCAGCCACTCAACCAGGCCCAGCCAAGTGGACACACAAACTTAACCACCACAGGAAGAGCTTTCTCCTCAAAAGTAGAGTCAGTCCTTCATGGCACAGATGAAATAAAGTTTTTGAGACTTTTATTTGCTGATGTGGCATGACCCAAAATGAGAAGAAATGGCTGCCAACATCCATTAATAATCTGAATGTGAAATGTATGAAATATGAATCTAAGAAAATTGGAAATCATCAAAAACAAAATAGAACACATAAAAATCAATATCCTATTGATGTCCATTAGTGAGCTGAAGTGGACTGGTATTGGCTATTTTGAATCAGACAATCATATGGTCTAATATGCTAGGAAAAACAAATGGAAGAGGGATGGCATCACATTCATCATCAAAAAGAACACATCCTGAAGTACAACACTGTCAGTTATAGGATAATAGCCACACATCTACAAGGAAGACTGGTTAATATGAATATTATTTAATTTTACATCAACTACTAATGCTAAAGATGAAGAAATTGAAGATTTTTACTAACTTCTACAGTCTGAAATTGATCAAGCATGTAATCAAGAGGACTGGTAGTTGGAAAATATTGCCTTAGTGATAGAAAGGATGCTGGAGAGCAAATGATAGAATTTTGCAAACCCAATGACTTATCAAGGAAAGTTTTATCTATGGAAGGAAATTTTCTTTATTGGTTACCAGGGGTGGGAGGGTAGGGTAGGGAACACTGTTAGATAGATAAAAGTAAGTATTGATTTGGGTGAAGAGAAGGGCAATGTACCAAATGTGAGTGAT
This sequence comes from Orycteropus afer afer, assembly GCF_000298275.1. NCBI lineage: Eukaryota > Metazoa > Chordata > Mammalia > Tubulidentata > Orycteropodidae > Orycteropus > Orycteropus afer. Next base: position 254,479 of record NW_006922082.1, on the reverse strand, counting down.
CAATATGGTGGCATTGAGGAAGAGAAAGACATAGAGAGGTACATGGGAGGTACAGACAACAAAGATGAACCCTTTTGCACATACAGTACTGCATTGTCAG
>NW_006922082.1:251678-253579 GCF_000298275.1 Orycteropus afer afer | reverse complement strand
AGCAAAAGACAGGCATATGAGTTGAACATTTACCTGAGGTAGATACACTCCTTGGAGAGAACAATCATGGGAGAAAGAAGGGCTGCTTATGCACTGGGAGACAGCTCAGGGGGCAAGAGGGCTTGGAGGAATGGACATAGGGAAGAGGTAACTATCGGGAGGAAGTAGGAGGGGAGCTGTCGCATTGTGGTAAATTGTGGTCAATGTCATGAGACAAAGTATGTGTGAACTGTTGTATGTAAAGTGAATTTGCTCTGTAAATCTTCACCCAAATCACACACACACACAAAGACTTATTCATGGCAAATACCTTTGTCAACAACATAAACAGTGATTATACACGTAGATTTCACTAGATGGTAAACACAGGAATCAAATCAACTACATCTGTGAAAATTGATAATGAGGAAGCTCATTATCACCAGTCAGAACAAGGCCAGGGGCCAGCTACCCAACAGACCATCAACTGCTCACATGCAAGTTCAAGTTGAAGCTGAAGAAAATTAAATCTACAAGAGCCAAAGTACAACCTTGAGTATTGTTGTTGTTGTTAGGTGCCGTCGAGTCGTTTCCTACTCATAGTGACCCCATGCACAGCAGAACAAAACACCGCTCAATCCCGTGCCAGCTCCATGATACTTGCTATACTTGAGCCCATTGTTGCAGCCACTGTGTCAGTCCATCTTGTTGAAGGATTTCCTCTCTTTCGTCGACCCCCCACCTTACGAAGCATGACCTCCTTCTCCAGGGAATGGTCCCTTCTGACAACATGACCAAAGTAGGTGAGACAAAGTCTCGCCATTCTCACTTCCAAGGAGCATCTCGGCTGTACTTCCTCCAGGACAGATCTGTTAGTTCTTTTAGAAGTCCATGGTACTTTCAGCATTCTTTGCCAGCACCACAACTCAAAAGCATCAACTCTTCTTCAGTCTTCCTTATTCATTGTCCAGCTCTCCCATGCATACGAGATGATTGGAAATATCATGGCTTGTGTCAGGCGCACCTTAGTCCTCAAGAAGACATCCTTGCTCCTCAGCATTTGAAAGAGATCTTTCGCAGCTGACCTGCCCAGTGCTACATGTCGTCTAATGTCCTGACTGCTGCTTCCATTGACGTCAATATACCTTGAGTATATCCCATCTGAATTTAGAGACTATGTAAGAATAGGTGTGATTCATTGAACACTAATGACTTAAGACCAGACAAGTTATGGGATGACATTAAGGACATCATACGGGAAGAAAGCAAAAGGGCATTAAAAAGACAGGAAAGAAAGAAAATACCAAAATGGGTGTCAGAAGAGACTCTGAAATTTACTCTTGAACATAGAGTAGCTAAAACAAATGGAAAAAAAGATGAAGTAAAAAAACTGAACAGATGATTTCAAAGGGCAGCTCAAAAAAACAAAGTTGTTGTTGTTGTTGTTGTTAGGTGCTGTCAAGTCATCTCCAACTCATAGTGACTTCATGTACAGCAGAATGAAACACTGCCGGTCCTGTGCCAGCCCCACGATCCTTGCTATACCTGAGCCCCTCGTTGCAGCCACTGTGTCAATCCATCTCATTGAGGGCTTCCCCTTTTTCATTGACCCTCTACTTTGCCAAGCATGATATTCTTCTCTAGGGAATGATCCCTTTTTACAACATGCCCAAAGTAGGTGAGATGAAGTTTGGCCATTCTCACTTCCAAGGAGCATTCCAGCTGCACTTCTTCCAGGACGGATTTCTTAGTTCTTTTAGCAGTCCATAGTACTTTCAGCATTCTTCATGAACACCACAACTCAAAAGCATTGACTCTTCTTCGGTCTTCCTTCTTCATTGTCCAGCTCTCATATGCATATGAGGTGACTGAAAATACCATGGCTTGTGTCAAGCGCACCTTGTTGTTGTTGTTGTTGTTAT
>NW_006922082.1:237535-250913 GCF_000298275.1 Orycteropus afer afer | reverse complement strand
GCATAGTCAATAAAACACAAGTAAACATCTTTCTGGTATTCTTTGCTTTCAGCCAAGATCCATCTGACATCAGCAATGATATCCCTTGTTCCACGTCCTCTTCTGAATCCAGCTTGCATTTCTGAAAGTTCTCTGTCAATATACTGCTGTAACCATTTTTTAGTTATCTTCAGTAAAATTTTACTTGCATGAGATATTAATGATATTGTTCGATAATTTCCACATTCTCTGGGATCACCTTTCTTTGGAATGGGTACAAATATGGGTCTTTTCCAGTCAGTTGACCAGGTAGTTGTCTTCCCAATCCCCTGGCATAGTCAAGTGAGTGCCTCTAGTGCAGCATGCATTTGTTGAAACATCTCACTGGGTATCCTGTCAATTCCTGGAGCCTTGTTTTTGCCACTTCCCTCAGTGCGGCTTTGACTTCTTCCTTCAGTACCATTGGTTCTTGATCATATGCTACCTCCTGAAATGGATGAACATTAACCAATTCTTTTTGGTACAGTGACTCTGTGTATTCCTTCCATCTTCTTTTGATGTTTCCTGCATCATTCAATATATTGCCCATAGAATCTTTCAATATTGCAACTCGAGGCTTAAATTTCCTCTTCAGTTCTTTCAGCTTGAGAAAAGTTGAGCATGTTCTACCCTTTTGGCTTTCCAACTCCATGTCTTTGCACATTTCATTATAATAATTGACTTTATCTTCTCGAGCTGCTCTTTGAAATCTTCTGTTTAGCTCTTTTATCTTGTCATTTCTTCCATTTGCTTTAGCTACACTCTGCTCAAGGGCAAGTTTCAGAGTCTCTTCTGACATCTATTTTGGTCTTTTCTTCTTTTACTGTCTTTTTAATGACCTTTTGCTTTCTTCATAGATGATGTTCTGGATGTCATCCCACAATTCCTTTGGTTTTTGGTCATTGGTGTTCAGTGCATCAAATCTACTCTTTAAATGGTCTCTAAATTCAAGAGGGATATAATCAAGGCCATATTTTTGCTCTCATGGACTTGTTCTAATTGTCTTCGACTTCAACTTGAATTTGCAAATGAGCAGTTGATGGTCTGTTCCATAATCAGCTCCTGGCCTTGTTTTGGTTGAAGATATTGAGGTTTTCCATTACCTCTTGCCACAGATGTAGTCAGTCTGATTCCTGTGTACTCCCTCTGGTGAAGCCTACGTATACAGCTGCTGTTTGTGTTGTTGAAAAAAGGTATTTGCAATGAATAAGTTGTTGGTCCTGCAAAATTCTATCACACAATCTCCAGTATTATTTCTATCACCAAAGCCAAATTTTCCAACTACCAGTTACTCTTCTTTGTTTCCAACTTTTGCAATCTAGTCACCAGTGATAATTAGCACATCTTGATTGCATGTTTGGTCAATTTCAGACTGCAGAAGTTGGTAAAAATCTTCAATTTCCTCATCTTTGGCTTTGGTAGTTGGTGTATGAATTTGAATAATAGCAGTATTAATTGACTTTCCTTGTTGGTACTGGATATTATCTTATACTGACAGCATTGTACTTCAGGATAGGTCTTGAAACATTCTTTGTGATGATGAATGCCATGCCATTCCTCTTAAATTTGTCATTTCCAGCATAGTAGATCATATGGTTATTTGATTCAAATGGCCAAAACTGGTCCATTTCAGCTCACTAATGCCTAGGATATCAATTTTTATGGTTCCATTTCATTTTTGACAACTTCCAATTTTCCTAGATTCATACTTCATACATTCCATGCTCCAGTTATCAATGGATGTTTGCAGTTGTTTCTTCTCATATTGAGTCACGCCACTTCAGCAAATGGAGGCCCCAAAAGCTCTACTTTATCCGTATCACTAAGGTAGGTTCTCCTCTAATGTGGCAGTTCTTTCTCAGTTGTATTTTGAGTGCCTTCCGACCTGAGGGGCTCATCTTCCAGTACTGTATTGGACAATGTTCCAGGGCTGTTCATAAAATTTTCCAGTAATATATCAGACAGTGATTCACTACTATTCACAATGTTTTTACTGGCCAATTCTTTGAGAATTGGATGGCCTCTTCCTTTTCCCAAGTCTGTCTCAGTCTGGAAGCTCCACCAAAACCAGTCCACCATGGGCGCACCTGCTGGCACAGCCTCCAGGCTCACAGCCACACACTAGCCACCACAGTACGACAAACCAACAGACAACTTCGTCTCCCTTAGCTGTTCCAATTGCTCTGCTCAATTCCTAGTCTTCCACCTACCTGTTCCTGCCAGCCCTGTCTGCCACTACTCCCTGCTGCCACGAGGGCTGTCCCCTGCCCTCCTTACCTGTTCCGAGAAGATAATGAAATGTGCAAAGACCTTGAGCTAGAAAACCAAAAGGGAAGAACACCCTCAGCATTTCTCAAGCTGAAAGAAAGGAAGAAAAAAATCAAACCCTCAAGTTGCAATATGGAACAATCTTATGGGCAAAATATTGAACAACACAGGAAACATCAAAAGAAGATGGAAAGAATGTGATCCTTAGCCTATACAACTGTAAGACCAGAAGAACTAGATGGTGCCTGGCTACCACTGTCAACCACTCAAAGGGGGTCTTTGCAGGAGATCCTGGATAGAGTGGGAAAACAATGTGGAACAAAACTCAAAATCATTAAAAAAGGGGGAGGACCAGATTTGTTGATCTGATGGAACCACTGAAAGCACTCACTCATCTATGCCAAGAAATTTAGAAGATAGGTACCTGGCCAACTGACTGGAAAAGATCCGTATTTGTGCCCATTCCAAAGAAAGGTGATCCAACAGAATGTGGAAATTATCAAACAATATCATTAATATCACATGCAAGTAAAATTTTTCTGACAATAATTCAAAAACTATTGCAGCAGTACATCAACAGGGAACTTCCAGAAATTCAAACTGGAATCAGAAGTGGAACAAGGGAAATAATTGCTGATGTCAGATGGATGTTGACTGGAAGCAGAGAATACAAGAAAGATGTTTACCTATGGTTTATTGACTAGGCAAAGGCACTTGATTGTGTGGATCCTAACAAATTATGGGTAGCATTGAGAAGAATGAGAATTCCAGAACACTTAATTGTGCTCATGAAGAACCTGTACACAGACTAAGAGGTAGTCTTTTGAACAGAACAAGGAGATACATTGTGATTTAAAATCAGGAAAAGTATGCTTCTGGGTTGTATCCTTTCACCATACTTATGTGGTGAGCAAATAATCCAAGAAGCTGGACTAGATGAAGAAGAATGCGATATCAGGATTGGAGAAAGACTCATTAACAACCTGTGATATGCACATGACACAACCTTGCTTGCTGAAAGTGAAGAGGACTAAAAGCACATACTGGTAAAGATCCAAGACTACAGCCTTCAGTATGGCTACCCCTCAACATAAAGAAAACAAAAATCCTCACAACTGGACGAATAAACAGCATCATGATAGGCACAGAAAACAGTGAAGTTGTCAAGGATTTCATTTTACTTGAATCCACAATCAACATCCATGGAAACAGCAGTCAAGAAATCAAATGACATATTGCATTGGGCAAATTTGCTGCAAAAGACCTCTTTAAATTATTAAGAATCAAAGATGTCACTTTGAGGACTAAGATGCTCCTGACCCAAGCCATGGTATTTTCAGTCACCTCATATGCATGCAAAAACTAGACAATGAGTAAGGAAGAGTAAAGAAAAAATAATGCCTTGTGTGATAGTTGCAGCTGTGTGTCAACTTGGCTGGACTACAATTCTGTAGTTTAAGCAATTGTGATGTGGGTTGTTCCAATGATGGGATCAGATATATATGTTTTGAGCAGTCAATCCGTTGAAAGTGAGTTTTCCTGGGGGTGTGGCCTGCTTCCAGTATATTTATGGACATCTTCAGAAAAGAAACACTCTTCTGTGGATTGGGATTCTGTTGTGCTGCCTACAACTGTTTGTGAGCGAACAATCCACCATTCGGCCTGGAGATCTTGGATTCGTCATTCGTTGGAGTCAACAGCCAGTATACTGTCTGCCAACCTTGAGCTCCTCAGCCCCTGAAGCTGCATGAGTCAGGAAAAGCCTCCAGCTTGATGTTTGATCCAAGAACTTTGGACTTGCCAGCTTCGATAGGTGTGTGAGCCATTTTCCTAAGATAAATTTATCTGTCTCTATGTATATAAGCTTTACTGGTTTTGTTTCTCTAGAGAACCCAGTCTAACACACATTGGAATTATGATGTTGACAAAGAATAATGAATATACCGTGGGCTGCCAGCAGAACAAATAGATCTGTCTTGGAAGAAGTACAGCACAGCCAGGATGCTCCTCAAAAGCGAGGGTGGAGAGACTTGGTCTCATGTACTTTGGACATAATATCAGGAAGAAACAGTCCCTGGAGAAGGACATCATGCTTGGTAAAGTAGAGGGTCAGCAAAGAAGAGGAAGACCCTCAACGATATGGATTCACATAGTTACTGCAACAATGAGCTCAAACATGGCAATGATTGTGAGGATGGGGCAGGACCTGGAAGTGTTTCATTCTGTTGTACACAGAGTCTCTATGAGTTGGAACCGACTCAACAGCACCTAACAAACAACAGTGGTTATAGCAGGTTGTTACTTTTGGGCCTCTGCTTACCTCTACAACCTCCTCCTACCACTCCTTGCCAGGAACTCTGTGCTCCAGCAATACAAAATGAGGCCCTGTGGTGTCTCACCTACATTCCTTCGCTGGTTCCCTTCTATTTGGAATGCCCTCCCAGAGTTTGACCTCCCTTCTCCAAGGACTTGGTATTCTAGGAGCATTTAAGACAACTCAAAAGGAACACAGAGGACGTTTTAGTTGGTTTTTTTTTTTTTGTTGTTGTTGTTATTTTGTTTTTTTGCAGTATTCCCTCCCCTCCCTTCCTACCCCTGGTAAACCAAGTTTCCTTCCATATATAAATCTTTCCTTGACTTTTTACAATAATGAACTAATACAATAACACAGGGGAAGTTTTAACATGCAAATATGGCTCAACCAATTTTCAGTAGTAAGCTAATATCTGGCATTAGGCTGCTATATTAGCCAGTTTCCAAGATCAATAGAAAAAAGATCTCTTTGCATGTGAAAATTTTGATTTCTCCAATAGCATGGTTAATAAGTCCATTGAGCAGAGTCTGATTGTAAAATTAAAGGTGTACACGCACACACCAATCAAGTGCTTTCTGGCTTCTTTTGAGGATGCCCTACCCTCCTACTCAGCAGCGTTGGAATTTGATTGACCAGTGCCGGGTGAAAAGTAGCTAAGACCAGCTGCTCTTCAAGTTGATAAAAATCCTCTGCTTTCTCTTGAGTGCAAAGCTGTGGGAGGGAAACAAGGCCACCTGCTGACTCCCTGATGTGAGCCAGTGACTGTGACCAGAGCTGGTGCCTTGGTGGAATTCCCAGACAGTAACTTTTCAGTCACGGGTTTCTCCATCCTTGAGAGAGCATCAAGGACAGGCAAGTGTCTGATAGAGAGATAAAGCAAGCAGAGAATCCAAAAGAAAGGGGAGTAGGTCCAAAACCAGTCGGCACTGAGTGGACCTCCTGGCAATGCCATGTATGCTCCATAGCGTTTTCAATGGCTGATTTTTCAGAAGTAGTCTGCCAGGCCTTTCTTAAAAGGCACCTCCAACCTTTTGGTTAGCAGTCAAGTGCCGTTAATCAGTTGTCCCACCCAAGGACTCCAGGGATGACTCAGGACTTCAGAAATCCACCCACCTGCCTTGGCCAGGAGCTGGAATCAATGGATGCATTCTGAGAACTGAGAAAAACAGCTTCCAGGGCCCGACCACTGACAACAGCAAGACTCATAGGCATGCCTGATAAGGGACTTGTGAGTGACTCCTGTGCTTCTCTGAGGGTGATGCTTAATAGCTTCAAGGTGACATCAGGGTCGGGACTAATATCCGATTGAACAGAAGGAGACATGACCTAACTCGTCTCTCGCCATGGGCCTGGCTGTGAGAGCTTCTCTTTCTTTATTAATTTCCTAACTGGAGCTGCTGGCTCAGGCTTCCAGCCTGTCCCCAGAGCTGGGGCCCACAGCTGGGCGTAACTCCAATGTTATTGGGAAGGGAGCAGGCTCAGCCAGGCTCTGAGAACCCCATGTAGGGCGTCACCATCCAGTCTGGGCTCATCTTGGCGAAAGCCCAATGGTTGGCTTTATTTACCATTCAGCAGACTGACCAGGCTTTGAGGAAATCCAGGAGGGCCAATTCAAATTCTCTAAAGAATTCTTCATGGAACAAGAGAAAATGTGCACCAGCTTCCATCAAGCAGCAGCCTTCCCCAGTGCCTGCAAAGAATGGTTTTATTTGTATTTTTAAAACATGATTTAAAACTCGTTTTCCAGGAATACAAATCCTGCCTGAAGCGTCCAGTGCACCTGGCGAGAGAGTAGCTGGAGGGGTCTGAGCTGGCCCGCTGCCTGGTGGGGGCCGTGCTCTCGTCAGGGTCTTTGCCTTTAATGTTCTCTGCATTGCAGGAGAAATCGCTACCCCTTGTCAGCTTGCCTACCCCGGATCCCAGCCTCCCACCTCCACACCCCCCCCCACAGGTCCACCACCCCGCAGACACACACAGACATACACACTGACACAGACACATACAAGCTCATGCACACACAGACACACGTGCACATGCACATGCACATGCACATGCACACACACAGGCCCTGTTTAGACAGTGTTTTCTTCTCCTTTTACAGGGAAGCTGCCGCAAGGAAAAGGAAGCTTGGGTTTAGTGTCTGCTGTCCTACACATTTGTGTGTGACTTTAGGCAAGCCATTTACCCTCCTGGGGCCAATTTCCAGACTCTGAAAAAACAAAGCATTTGAAAACCTTGCTCCACCTTTAGTCAAAAAGATGAACAGACACTGTGGGGAAAGTGTTTAATAAGCACCCAACGGTACAGATGAGAGACAATAGGGGGTAGTGATGCAAGTCAAGGGTTCGAGGACACTGGGTCCAGATTTGAACCTCTGCTCACTTCCACACTGTGACCACATACATCAGCCCCCAAGCCCACCATATGACAGTAACTCAGCTATTAAAGCAATTTGGATGCTATGAACCTCACCCATCCCCATACTCCCTCCAGGAGAACATGACTTGAGTCTTGACCCTGGGGCCTGGCACCTGGGGAGGAACAACCTGATGCTCACACCTTGGAGGTGCCCCTGGAGGAAAGCAGAAATCAGAAGCCCAGGGAACTGTTGGGCAACATCTCCTAGGAAGTATGAGAGTGACACATGACCTCACATGTCATCTCTCGGCAGCCTAGCCTCCCTCATTCCATCTTCCCACAGCACTGCCTGCAGAACCCACTTTCCCTTCCCAGAATGACCAGTCTGTGAAAGGTCTAGGGCAGGAAGAGCCAGGCACACTGCCTTCACACCCACCCTCAGAGCCAACCCTGCACGTCAGCCTCCAGAAGAGGAGACTATATGCCAGCCGAAGGCTGTGCTTCTCCTGGGAGAGGTGGGGAGGCCCAGTCCCCTTGAAACATGTTTTAATCCTCGGCTACCATGCCTCTTCCATTTTCTCCTCACCCACTTATTCCTGGAGAGGCCATTACCAAAGCCACGGGGGCAGAATTGCTTTGGGCTTCCGGGAACCTGGAGAGGCCTGCTGGGAAGCCTATGATGGGGGGTGGAGTTGGAAGGAGCTGGAGCAGCTGAACTTGTGAGGCTGGGGACTCCTTAGCCAGGACCAAGCTCTTTCTGCTAAAGACTTTGTAGGCCTTCTGGGGGCTACAGCACCTTCATCTCTCAAATCCCCTCCACGCCCTCCTTGTGGGGAGATCTGGGTCAGCAGGGAAAAGAGGAAATTAGGCAACGCTCTGACAGCAGGCTCTGTCTGGGGTGTCTGTGAAATATGTGCCACTGGGACTCCTTCTCAAGGCCAGTTCATAGCTGCTGACCGCCTCACTCCTGCTTTGGATTGAAAGGACACTGCTTGTTTGAGGGAAATGATGTAGACACCAGCTTCCTTCCCTTCCCTCCTCTAGGGCTCAAGGGAGCTCTCAGGGCTTGAGAAAGCTCATGGTTGCTCCTGGGAGGTGTGGGTATATGCGCATGTGTGTATGCATGTGTATATGTTCATGTATATATTTGCATACTTGTGTGTATATACACATGAGCATGCATGTGGGGTGGGTACATGCCTGTGGGTACGTGGGTGTATGCATGTGTGTTGATGTTTTCTGTATGTATGTATATGCTCCCTCTGCAGCCAGAAAAAGGGCTTCAAAATGCTGGCCAAGGAAGAAAATGAAAGACTCAAGGGAACAAATAATCTAAAGGACTAATAGACTATATATGAACCACAGCAGCCACTAGCCTGAAACCAGAAGAACTAGGTGGTACCCAGCTACTACTCCTGAACGCTCTGATTGGGACCACAGAGGGTCCTGGACAGAAGGGGAGAAAAATGTAGAACAAAACTCAAAATCATAAAAAAGACCAGACTTACTGGTCTAATAGAGACTGAGGGAAGCCCCGACACCGACACCATGGCCTTCAGTTATCTTCAAACCTGAAACTGAACTCACCCCCAGGGTTCACCTTGCAACCAAACAATGTTGTTGTTGTTGTTATTTGCCATTGAGTCGGCGCAACCAAACAATAGACAGGCTTATAAAGTGAAAAACAGCACTTGGGAAGAATGTACTCCTCAGAACCATTAATTCTCGCCTCCTGAGAAGGCTGGAAGGTGCACGAAAGGAGAATGAGTGGAAACAGGGAACCCAAGGAGCAAGCAAGGAGAGTGAAGAAGAGTGTTGTTACCTTGAGGGAATTGCAACTAATGTTACAAAAAAAAAAAAAAAAACACCTCACTGCTGTCAAGTGGATTCAACTCATAACCAAGGGGTTAGGATTTATAACACATTTTGGGAAGACACAATTCAATCCATAACATGGGCCAACCCATTTCTGAGACTTGAGCGCCTCCTTCCTCTTCTCCTCTCTGGACAAGGAATAGGATTTTTGAAGCAGGATTCCAGGATTTCCAAGTGCCACTACGCCTCTCTTGTCTCCAAGGAGTTCAGAGTCTCTGACACAGGCAAGGTGTTACACGATGTGGTAGGAAGAATCTGGCCTTTACAGTCAGACAGATCTGGGTCAGAATCCTGTCTCCACAACTTCCTAGTGTGTAACCTTGGCCAAGCCATAGTTTCTGAGCCTCAGTTTCCTCAGCTGAAATGGGAATGGTCTCAACCTCCAAACTGATGTGAAGAAGATTAAATAAAAGAGCCCAGTCAAGTGCCTGGTGCTTAGTCAGTGTTCAGATAGGGTGGGCTTCTCCTATCAGGCAAGAAGTGATATAGGAGAGATACAAGGCTAGTGAGTCCACGGGGAGGAAGCAGACAAGACCTCACTGCTCTAGAAACCAAAGAGAGAGAGAGAGAGAGAGAGAGAGAGAGAGCCAAAGGGAAGCTTCAGTGACAGGTATAAAAAAGATGGAGGGGAAGATTTCTAACAAATGGACTATAAGTCACGGGGGGGATGCAAACCAAAACCAAACTCACTGCTGTGGAGTCAGATCTGACTCACAGCAACCCCTCCTTGGTTTTCTGAGGCAGTATCACTACAGAAGTAGATTGCCCAATCTTCTTTCCCTCCTATCAGAGGATCCTATGAACAAACACCACTATGTTGACAAGACCTTGGAAGCCATCTCATCTAGCTCCTTTGACTCATGGGGAAACTGAGGCCCAGAGAAGAGAAGGGACTAAACTCATGATAGATGCTGAGGTATGCCTTCCTAGGGGAGTTCGGGAAGGGCTTAGGCCTGGAGAGGTAACCTGCCCTATCAGTTGGAGGTCAGGAGAGGGACAGGAGGGAGGGCTGGACCAAAGACAGCAGCCAAGGCTTAGGCTCCCAGCCTTCTGTCCAGGGCCTGATGTCCTTGCGATGGGTCCAATCTACCAGCGGAAGCCAGCTGGCCAGCTCTGGAGGTCCCTATCTGTCTAGACTGCTCGCTGGCCCATCCTGCTGAGAAACACAACTCAAAGGGGGGTTGGGGCGGGCAGGATGGCCTTGGAGGTCCCCGACAGCTCCGGAAGTCTGAGCACAAAGTCTCTGGAAGACTGAGAGGTGTTGTCTCTGCAGAAAAGCCGTCGGACATTTCCGTGTGATGGTGACACAAACCATTCCTTCCTCCATAATCACCCCTTGCTGCAGTGCTGGCTCAGGGCAGACAGCCTGCATGCATGGACTTTATTTTAAAATCCCTCTTGCGTTTTTTATATCCCTGTGAATACCTGAACTCCCAGGCAGAGGAAAGCTCTCAAGTCTGTCCTTGAGTGTGCTGTTGGTGAAGTGATGTCCCAGACGGGACCCTCCAAGCTCTGCAGCAGAAACAAACCCCCTGCTGATGTAATTTAAAAGAATAACCTCCCAATTTTCTCATCTCCCTTTGCTGGATACACCTTATCAAATAACAGGAGAAGCCAATGTTTGGTTAAATGGTTCAGAGGTTAATACTCAACAGATGGGAGAATTTTTTTGTCTTTTTTCCTTCCAGGAGACTCTGGTCTGCTCTTCTCTCTGGATATATGAGGCTAAGGGAACCCAGGGGCATTCTTCCCATCATGCCCTTTGTTGGACCCCATTTCTCACAACTCCCATTGGCCTCTCGGGCTCTCAGGCTGGGTCCTCAGCCTTCAAGGATCGTACTGTGGGGCAAGGCCAGCCGAGCCTGGCTGCATTCTGGAAGATAGAAGCTGTCTGTCCTGCAAGATTCCTAGGTGGTACCCAAGACAGTAAACAAACTCATTTCCCCCACACTGCATAACGGGGATGGACTTGGAGGACATTATGCTGAGTGAAGTAAATCAATCACAGAAGGACAGATACTGTATTAGTTCATTATTGTAAATAGTTAAGGAAAGGTTTATACATGAAAGGAAACTTTCTTTGCTGGTTACCAGGGGTGGGGGGAGGGTAGGGGAGGGAACATTGCAAAAATAAAATTTAGGAAAAAAGTGCTGGCCTGAGAGTTGCCAGGCCTGCTCCTTCTAACCATCTTTAACTCTATGACCTTGAGCCAGTAACCTCACCTTTCTGGTTTTCTCTTCAACTGTAAAATCAAGTCCCCTCCCCCCCAGGTCCTATTACTCCATGAGTCTATAAGGATGACCCACACACAGTCCTTACCTCATTCTGTATCTTCCTCCTTGGGACTCCCTTAAAACTGTAACTGCAGGGTATGAAATAGGAAGTCTGTTCCAAGCCCTTTACCACATCCAGTGTCAGATTACCCAAAAAGCAAGGTAAGCAAGGGTTTATTTGTGCTTATTTGCTAATTGGTAGTGAACAATTTCTCATTTTTCACCACATCAAAGATTCTGCTTCTAGGGATGGCTGGCATCTGTCTCTCTCCCAACCCCACAGCACCTTCCTACAAAATCAAAACCTCTTTTCAACTTTATAACCCCTGACAGGGACTCTGGCACTCTGGTGATGCAGTGCTTAAAACATTAGGCTCCTAACTAAAAGATCAGTGGTTTGAACCCATCAGCTGCTCTGTGGGAAAAAGATGAGGCAGTCTGCTTTCATAAAGATTTATAACCTTGGAAACCCTATGGGGCAGTTCTACTCTGTCCTATAGGATCACTATGAGTCAGAATTGACTCGATGGCAGTGGGTTTGGTTTTGGGTTTGGACAGGGACAGAGTATGTACTCATAAGCTAGGTATGCATGGGCTTACTGTACTTACTAATCTATAGGGAATGATTTCGTGTGTTTTCACCACATCAGATGGTACTTGTGCTTACCTTGCTTGTTGGGTAATCCACCCCTGACCTCATCCTCCCATTCCCTACAGTGCACCTTATGTCCTACCCTACAGACTCAAGATGTTGGAGTTGGAGGCCTTAAAAGCCACCATTACAGAGGAGGAAATGGAAGCCAAACACAGGCAGGGCTATGTTTGGTGCTAGTGGCAAGCAAAGACCAAACCCATCCTTCAAGGCCTGGCTCTCGATTCAGCTGTTGTAATTCCCTCTCTGAATATTATCTTATCGATGATCAAAGGCAACCCATCCTGCCTGAAGACCAAAAGCCTCCAAGACCCCCTCCAATTCCTTTCAAGCCAAGTCAACCCACTACTATAAAACACATACTGTGTGCCAGATTCTGGCCTCTAAAGCCCTCAGGGGCTTACCTCAAGCTGGAGAAGGTGACTCCAGGGCAAAGACTTATATATAATACAAGTGACAGCAGGTACCAGAGAACAGCTGTGGTTTTGGAGTCAAAACATCTGGAGCTTTACCATCTATCTTTGCAGCAGGCATAAACCCTCAGACCACAAACTTTGGTGGGTGAGAAAGAAGACTTTATTTTCTACAATGCAACTTACTACCTATTTTAAGCCCTGATCCTACTAGGCTGATCCTTTAACCTCAGTTTTTCTGTTTTTCTCCCCGCATGTGGCCAGTCTCTTATGCAGGGAAAAGGCATGAAAGAGAAACGGTGGCACGTGGACCTCAACCCTCTGCCTCCCAGGTGCTGCTGGGATGCCTGTTCTCTAAGTTTCTGCTTTATTCATGTTGGGCTGGGCCCCAGAATCTCTCGTCTATGTGTCCATGTGTGAAAAAATGACAAGAGGGCAGTATCTGACCTCCTCTGACTTCACAAAGGGGAAAGAGAATCAAGATCAACAGCCCCAAGACTGATTCCCATGGGATGGAGGTCAGATATGCCTACTCTCTCCATCCTTTTTACCAATTCTGACACCAGCCATCCTTCCCATGGCACTCTCCACCCCTCTGCTGGGTTTGATAATTCATTGCAATGGCCACACAGAACTCACAGACAATACTCACAATTATGCAGTTTATTAGGGAAGTTATCAGGTTACAGTTCAGGAGCAGGAAAGACTTAGGATATAATTCTTTGGTCAGGACAGCTTCTCAGCTGTGCCCATAGGCCCCTTGGGCTGGCCCAGCCTCAGCCCGGCTCTGGCAGGTGTTACAAAGCTCTTTAGCTCTGCTGATAAGTGCCCAGAGGCACCCCACTCCACCAATAAGCCTTGGTCTGAAGACACTCAGCTCTCTAAGTCTGTGGGTCACCAAGCCTAACTCCAACAAGTGCCCAGAGGCACCCCATTATTCTGGTAAGCCTTATGCTCAAAAGTACTCAGCTTTCTTGCTCCATAAGCTGGGAAACCCACCACACTATTTCCTGCGTGTCTTCTGGTTCTGTTGCCTCTGCTGATACCGTTTCTCTGCTGCTGTTTCTCACCATCTCTTGCTGTCTCTGGTGTTAAGCTTTCTCTCTCTCTCTCTCTCTCTCTCTCTGTCTCCTGGGTCTAAGAGGTTCTCAACTCAGAGAACCTGGGCCTAAAGGATGCTCTTGTCTGTCCTTTCTTTTTTTTTTT
>NW_006922082.1:213290-229690 GCF_000298275.1 Orycteropus afer afer | reverse complement strand
GCCATCTTGCCCCGCCTCCTTGTCTGTCCTTTCTTGATAGTGATGAGGTCTCCCCTCTGCTCCAGGATTAGCTCTCTTTTTAAGCTAGTGGAATGGCAACCAATCCCCTCATTAGGATTCCATACACCTTATTTGCATGGTCCCAGCCCCACAGGAGTTCCATGTATCTTATTTGCATTATTAGCAATGCTGTCCAATCCCCTTGGTGGGCCACAAACACTTTATTTGCATAGTCCCAGCCTATCATTTTGTAGGAGTAACAGACAATGGCTAGACAGGTCATATTAAGTAATTCCCTGCACCCCATTATGGCTTTGCTGGCATACATACAACCCAAGATGGCTTCCACAAATGAACATTTGCAATCAATTTGATGATAGGAAGTACTAACTTTGAATCACCCACAAAAGAAGCTTATTCTTCCCAGTAGTAGATCAGCATTGCCAGAAAAGAAAAAAGAAAAGTACTCAGTAATTATTGTAGTTTGAATTTTGATTTCTCTATTATTATATAGGGAGCTCTGGTGATGTAGTCCCTAAAGCATCTGAAGGCTGGTGGTTCAAACCCACCAGCCACTCCTTGGAAGGAAGATGGGGCAATCTACTTCCATAGTGATACAGCCTCGGAAACCCAAGGAGGATTAGCTATGAGTTGGATCCGACTCGACGGCAGTGAGTTTGAGTGAGTTACTGTTATATAACACATAAATAATAGCTTTAATTTTGCCTCTTGGACTTCACAGCCTCAAATGTTTACTATTTGGTCCTTTACAGAAAAAGTTTGCCAACCTTAGTCTAACATTGGCTGATATTCAATTTTAAATGACTTCCTGCTTCAAAGCCCTGTGTTACCTCAAACCTCAAGTGACAGTCTGTAAAACACATACCAGCCCAGTGTTGGTAGAACTTAGGAGGTGACTGGTAGCAGGTTGGAGGAGGCCTGAGACAGAACTAGGGCAAAGGAAGGTGAGCCAAGTAAGAGTTAAGAGGGAATATACACAGAGTTCTGATCTACTCAGGAGCCCCAGGAGACAATTCCACAAATATTCTAGAGGAAAGTGACTTTGGAAAGAGCCAAGGAAAGGGCTAGATCCTTCTGTTAATTGAATGGGGCTACCTAGGGCAAATAATTGATTGTTCCCTGTTATGGATTAAATAGTGTCCCCTAAAAAGAGAAGCTCAAGTCCTCACTCCCCTATCTGACCTTGTTTGGAAATAGAGTCTTGGAAGATGTTATCAGTTAACATTGGTCATACTGGAGTTGAATAGATCCTAATCCTGTCTGAGGTGGTGTCCTTATCAAAGAGGAGAAGAGACACAGGGACAGACTGAAGAAGGACAGCCATGTGAAGTTGCATCTACATGCCCAGTGTTCTGGTCACCTAGTGCCACTCTGACAGGAATATACCACAAAGAGGGTGGCTTTAACAAACAGGAGTTTATCGTCTTATAGTTTGGAGCCTTTAACTCCGAGTTCAAAATGCCAGGCTCTAGGGGCTGGGTGAAAGCCCTCAACTTTGGGGTCCAGCTCTGCCTCCTGCTCCTGGCCCACTGGAGCTAGAGGCTTTTCTTCACTAGGACAGCTACTGGTTGCTGAGACTGACAAGCCCAAGGTTGACAAGTAACAAGGCCCAGTCCCGATGTTACCAAACCACACAGCAGGCCATTAATTCAAGTCCGTTGAAAGTCCCAAGGTCGGCAGAGCATGGCAGCTGCTGAACAATGACACGGCAACATGCAGGGTTCAAGCGTGCCATAAGCTAGAGACTGTTTCCAAAGCTGTTTCTTACATATGGGAAGCAGACCACATACATACTCAAAGGCAGCTACTCAGCTGCTCACAGTAGATTCCACCATGGAGTTGATTGCCAGTCTCATCGTGGGGAATACTACTACATCCAGCTGCCCAGCCACTCAACCAGGCCCAGCCAAGTTGGCACACAAACTTAACCACCACACCCAGGAACACCTGAGGCTGCCTGAAACCGAGAGATAAGAAAGGATCTTCCTTTAGAGACTTGGTTGAGAATGTGGCCTTTTCAACTCCCTGAATTTAGGCTCTTAGCCTCCAGAACCGTGAGACAATAAGTTTCTGTTCTTATAAGCCACCCAATTTGTGGTACTTTATTATGGCAGCCCTAAGAAACTAAGAGACTCCCCTATGAGATGACCAGTCCACCTAGGGGCAGGAAAGGTCTTATTCATCTCTGTATCCTCAATATGTCTAGTCTGGCACATAGTGCATATTCAGTAGATATTTGATGAATGAATTAACCAACGAACAAATTATGGGGCTTAGCTGACCTGAGTGATGAGGTTGCTCAAATGGTGAGCTGGACTAACCTCAGAGATGTGCTCCCACCCCCTCTCCTGGACACTAGCAAGCTTTAACAGCATTGCCCAAGCTATGTTTCTAAAGATGTCAAAAGGTGATTTGGGGGCGGGGTGAAATACTCTAAAGATAAATGCATTTAGAAAATGCTGCCTGGGGAATGCCTTTCCTGGACAGTCTCAAAATACAGCAAGTCAGCTCAGGAAAGGCACTGAGAGACCCTACAGCCACTAGGGACTCTGTTTCTCAGATTCCCTGCCTTCTGCCTTAGTTGAGCCCACACCCAATCTCCCCTACTTCTGAAGGATCCCAATGCCACCATTCCCAAGATTTGGGGGACTGGGCATTGAACATTAGATTGGTTCTCAGCTTTTTTCATGGTTGATTGAAGGTTGAGCTTTCTCCATTCTGTTAAGGCCATCTTCTTTCAAGTTTCCAAAATCTCACTTGTTGTCTCCTCTTCTGATCTCCCTGTTTTTGTGGATTTATGTCTTACCAAAAAAAAAAAAAAAATTTTTTTGCTGTTAGTGGGATTTTGGTTTGGGAGGGAGCAAAAGCAGTTGTGTGTGTTAATTGTTGTTAGGTGCCATTGAGTCGGCTTCAACTCATAGCAACCGTACGTACAACAGAATGAAACATTGCCCGGTCCTGTGCCAGCCTCACAATCCTTGCTATACCTGAGCCCATCATTGCAGCCACTGTGTCAGTCCATCTCATTGAGGGTCTTCCTGGTTTTTGCTGACCCTCCACTTTACCAAGCATGAGATCCTTCTCCAGGGAATGGGCCCTTCTGACAATATGACCAAAGTAGGTGAGACAAAATCTGGCCATTCTAGCTTCCAAGGACCATTCCAGCTGCACTTCCTCCAGGACAAATTTGTTAGTTCTTCTGGTAGTCCATGGTACTTTTGGTATTCTTTGCCAACACTACAACTCATAAGCATCAAAGGTGTGTTAATTAGCTATCTTTAAATGAAGAAAAAAGAGCTCTGTAATGGTGTCATATCCAGCAACAGGAAAGTCAAGAAGGCAGAGAGAAAAGGAAGGCTTTGGGGCATGGAGCTTGCCTGGCTTCCCTGAACCACACGGGAATGGGGGAGGGGTGGCTGATTGGCCAAAAGCTTTGTTGTTGGGTGCCTATAGCCAATAGCAACTCATAATGACTCCATGTGACAGAACAGGACTGCCTCATAGAGTTTTCTTGGCTGTAACCTTTACTGAAGCAGATTACCAGGTCTTTCTCTCACAGAGCCTAGGTAGGGTGGGTTCAAGCTGTTAACCTCTTGGTTCACAGCCCAGCACTTAACAATTTACACCACCAGGGTTCTGCTAGGGCCTGAGAAAGCAAAAATGTGGAAAAGACTCCTCCCTCAAAGAGCTTATAGTTTAGTGGGTGACATGATAGAGATAAGCAGAGGAGACCCCAAGGAGAAGTAGTGAGGTGGTCAGTCCTGAGAGAACAGGGTATGCATGTATTTGTGTGTGCACTCGTGTATTTGTGTGCATACATGTGTTCTATGTGTGTGCATTTGTGTGTGTGTGTATGACAGAGAGAGAGAGAGAAAGCTTCCTGGAGGGGGGAAAGGATCAGGAACAATGTTACAGAGGTAAGAATGGCACTTAAGGAGTCTCAGGCTCCTGGCAAGTAAGTAAAGTGCCAAGAAGAGAGTGTGACATCTGAGGGTGGAGAGGAGGTGGGGAAGGAACCAGGAGGGCCATGAAAGCCACGTTGGACTTTACCATGTGGGTGATGAGGAGCTGTCAAGGGGTGACCTGGTGGATCACTTGGACAGCTAGGTGGAGGATAGGCTGGAGGGGCCAGCATTGGAGTCTGGGAGACCACTGTGTTAATTTTCCAGGGCTAGAGTAACGAAGTACCACAAACTGGTGATTTCAAACAACAGAAAGTTATTCTTTCACAGTTCCGGAAGCCAGATGTCTGAAAGGTGTTAGTAGGACCAAGCCTCTCTCTGAAGAGGCAAGGAAGAGTTCTCCTTCCATTTTCTCTAGGGAAAAGTCTTTCCTTGCCTCTTCCTAGTTTCTGGAGATTGCAGGCAATCCCAGCATCTCTTGGCTTGTAGCTACATCACCCCAATCTCTGTCCCCATCATCCCATGGCCTTCATCCTCATGTGTGTGTCTCTTTGTGACTCCAAATCACCTTCTTCTTATTAGGACACCAGTCATTGGATTTAAGGTCCTCTCTAACCCATTACGACCTTATATTAACTTGATTACATCTGCAAAGACCTTGTTTCCAAATAAGGTCATGTTCAAAAGTACTGGGTTGTTAGGACTGCAACATTTTTTTTTTTTTTTTTGAGGGGGCACAATTTAACCCATTACAAGCACTTAGACCAAAACCCATTGCCATTGAGTTGATTCTGACTCCTTGAGACCCTGTAGGATAGAGTAGAACTCACCCATAGGGTTTCCAAGGCTGTAATCTTTACAGAACCAGATTGCCTCATCTTTCTCCCACAGAGAGGCTGGTGGGTTCAAACCACTGACCTTTTGCTTAGCAGCCAAGCTCTTTAACCACTGCAACAACAGGGCTCCTAACCACTTAAAAGGTTTGTGCAAAACCTGGAAAGCCTGCATTCAGGCACTATAGTAGTTAAGGTTGTGTGTCAACTTGGCTGGGCCTGGTTTTGAGTGCTGGGCAGCTGGATGTAGTTATTCCCCGTAATGAGACTGGTAGTCAACTCCATGGTGGAATCTACAGGAGCAGCTGAGTAGCTGTCTTAGGGTTGTGGCCTGCTGTCAGTATAGAAGAAGACAGTTTTGAGAAAGGTCTCAGAGTTGCTTGGTACTCTTAGACCCTGCATGTAGCTGAGTCTTCATCTCTATAGCCTGCCGTGTTGTCTGCTGATCTTGGGACTGTAATGGACTTGAATTAGTGGCCTGCCATGTTGTCTGATAATTTTGGGACTGTGCCATTTAACTTGTTGACCTTGGGTTTGTCAGCCTCAGCAGCCAGCAGCTGCCTGAGTTAAGAGATGTTTCCAGGTTCAAGTGGGCCAGGATTAAGAGGCAGAACTAAAACCCAAGGTCAAGGGCCTTTCACCCAGCCCCTAGAGGTGGCACTTTGAACTTGGACTTCTAGTCTCCAAAACTATAAGAGAATAAAATCCCTATTTAATGAAGCCAAACATTTGCAGCAATTTCTGTTAGAGCAGCACTAGATAACCAAAACAGGCAGCAAGAGAACACTGGGGACAGAATGGAGGAGGAGAAATTAGGGTGGAGAATGTGGGCCAGGGAGGAGGGAAGAGGAGTCCCAGCTTTGTGGCTCTGTTGCCTAGAGGCGGGGAGGGGATGGACTGTCCCTTCCAGCTCCTCTCCCTCTTGGTCCAAGCTCAGGGTGACCCCCGGACTGTCAAAGGAGAGTATTGGCTCCTCTCTTTGCCCCACCTTCCCGCCTTCAACTCTGTTTGCCTGGAATCCCCTGGGAAGAGAGGAGATGAAATCATGGAACAAAGGGGATTAGAGCCACATTTCTTCCCTTCTCGACAATGGAAAACTCTTAAGTTTGTGGGGAGAGGGGGGCTCTCAGGGGAGGCATGATGAGGTTATGGTTTTGAAATAGTTGCTGTCTCAAATCACCAATCTGACACTAATCTTGTTAGGTTTTCATTTGTCTTTCTTCTAAGTGGGTTCTCTTCTTGATTGTGCCCAGCTTAGAGCCTCCTCTGCTGGAGTAAAGCCATTCTAGGATATCCCCTACTGTGTGCACCCCCTCTACCTGGCCAGGCACCCACAGAAGAGGAAGATACCACCTCCTAAAGGGTACCTGGCCATGGAGGAAGGAGATAAGAGACAGAGGTAGGGTTGGAGGATATGATTTCATGCCCAAGTTCTGCCACTTCCCAGATACGTGAACTTAGACTAGCATCTTATCTACCCTGAGTCTTAGATCCTTCATCTGCAAATGAAAATCATACCCAGTTCACAGGATTACTGGGATGACTAAGCAAATCTTGTCTGTGGGGCATAAAATGGGCTTTGGAGGTCAAGCCCACCCCTAACAATTGCAGAGTCTGGAGCTAGTGTGCAAATGAAGACCACCTCCAGTTGCCATCATGACGACTTCTACTCAAGGTGACCCCATATGTGTCAGAGAAGAACTCTGTTCCACAGGGTTTTTAATCATTGATTTTTTAAGAAGTAGATTGCCAGGCCTTTCTTCCAAGGCACCTCCAGATAGACTCAAACCTCCAACCTTTCAATTAGGAGCTAAGTGCTTGCCCATTTGCAGCACCCACGGACCCCAGAGATCCACTTACATATATCTAAATACTTAAGAGTTAAAAATCAAGTTTGAAAAACTCATTGCCATCAAGTTGATTCTGTCTCATAGTGACCCTTATAGGGCAGAGTAGAAATGCCCCTTAGAGCAAAGACTTCCAAGACTGCAAATCTTTCAGAAGTTGACTGCCACATTTTTCTCCCATGGTGCCTCTGGGGGTTCAAACCTCAGACCGTTTGGTCAACAGCTGAATGAATGCCTTGACCACTGAACCACCAGAGTTCCTCTTAAAATCAAGTTTAACAAACTCTTAAATGAAATATGTTTCATCTTCTAACCTTGATAAACAACCTACTGAAACAACCTGGAAGTCCAGGTCTGAGTTCAGAGTTCCTGGACTCCTTGCTCAACACAGAACACAATGACTTAGGAAGAAGATGGTCTATGGTTCTGGCCCACATGCTGTTTCTCCCTTCTCTTCCTGCTGTTAGCTCCATCCTGTATAGCAAGGGCTTTATGCAGGTGCATAAGGACACCCTGTCCTAAGGTTGCATCTCCATCCACACACCTCAACACAAACAGTGGTGGACCTAGAGGTGCACACTGGAGGCATCTGGCAAGGAGAGATCGGAGGAAAGGGCTCCTACAGACTCTGGAAGCAGGCTCAGAGCTGTTAGGGCTGAAAATTCCAGGGTCCCAGGCACCCAAAACATGGTATAGAAGGGGCGTGGGCTGCAGGTGGGCACATCTACTTGGCCTCCTGGACTCCTTATCCCATGCAGAGGGTATTGTTGCAGGAAGCCAAAGCAAGTTCCATAAAGCTGAGGTCTCAGATCAGAGGCTCCTGCTGCCTGCTCTAACGGTGGTAGATCCTGCTCTAAGCTATAAAGTGATCCTGAGTAGGAGGGATTGTGATTCTTTCTGCACGGGTTTAGTACCTCTTTTTCTCTCTCTGATTCTCCACTCCTCTCTTTCCTATTTTCCTTGAGAAGAATTTGAAGATAATTTACACACTAGTGGGTCAGAGAAGTAGGAGAGTAGATGCCTTTGGGGACAGATGAACCAGGACGCCAGGAACTCTTGAGTGAGGTCCAAGGCTTCTTCAGGCCTCAGTGCTGCTAAGCATCTCCCTCCGCACATCTCTGCAAGACTTATGGCTTGTTATTTATTATCTGAAAACAGAGAATCCTTAGAGCCTTACGCAAGTGCATGGCCAAAGACTTGGGGAAAAAAAGTGCTCTGGGCACTCACCAAGCACAATGAAAAATGTAGTGCTGGAAGAGATTTGGAGAGACACAGTGACATCCACCTGCACAGGAGATTCAGGCCCAAGGCTGAGCTCAAAGCCATCCTGTCCCACAGCCCCACACTGGGTGAGCACACTGTACCCCAAGGCCTTGGTACAGAGAAACAGGCCTTGGGGAGCAATGCAGAGAGGACTGGCATCTGGACCAAGAGTTAAGAAACCTGGGCCTGACTGGAGGGGCATTCTGGGTAAGAGGAACATGGATTCAGACCTGGGACCTAAGACTAGCTCTAATCATCCTAGCTACCAGCCATTGAACTCAGGCAAAGTCCTTTCCCTTTCTGAGCCTCAATTTCTTTATCTGTAAAATGGGAATAATGGTGGATTTTTTTGTTGTTGTTGTTTTGTTTTGTTTTCACAGAGCAGTGGTAAGGATTTAATTAGACAAAAGCATGAAATCTGCTTAGCACTGTGCCTGAAGCGGAGAAAACAATAAACACTGACCATGTGACTGGGCCTATGATCACAGTGCCTGGAAAATGTCACTCAAATGATAGTTGAACTTGTATGACCTTCAGCATATCATGTCCCATTTATGGACCTCAGTTTCCTCATCTGAAGAACTGCCTTTGTTCCCTAGAAACATTTTGCTGGCAATGCCCAGAGGCCCCTGACACAGATAATAGTTACCACTTACAGACACTTGCTGTGTGCGGGGCACTGTTCTAAGCACTTTGCATGAATTGCATCCTTTCATTCCCACTGTCCCCTTTGCAGGGTCTTCTAGTATTACCCAGCAACCTGGGACATTGAAGGGTTAGGGAATTTGCCCCACATCACCCAGCAAGAGCCAGGCAGGCTGGCTCCAAAATCCATCCTCCTGACCTCGAATGATTAGCCTCCCTTCCCTGTCCAGATGTGGGCTGTGCTCCTGCTGGAGCCACCAGGCAGCCATTCTCACCGGATCCTCCTGTCAAGCCAGTCAACTGACTGGCTTGGCTGATCCCTTGCCCTTTACTGAACTGACTGGTGATGAAGCCAAGTTAGTCATTTTGGCCTTTGAGTCAATGATCCTGCCTCGATGTGTTTAGACTTTCTGACTGTGACACAGTCCCTCTGGCTCTGGGTTTGAAAGAATCAAAAACCAAAACAAAACCAAACACAATGCCCTCGAGTCGGACCTGCCTCATAGCGACCCCTCCTTGGGTTTCCGAGGCAGTATCACTACAGAAGTAGATTGCCCAACTTTCCTTCTGAGGAGTGGCTGGTGGGTTTGAACCACCAGCCTTCTGATTAACAGTCAAATGCCTTAGGCATTATGCCACCAGAGCTCCCTTGAAAGAATTAGTGGTAGGAAATACTGATTTTGAATTAAAATGGGAAAATGGCCATTCTTGAGGTCATTTGCATATTAATCTTGTCTCTTGGGGCACTCACAGGCCTGAGATTAGTCCATTTCACAGATGGAGAGGCCCAGCTGAGGGTAGAGGGGTGGCATCAACAGCTTGGGATTGCATAGGGTGGAGCCCATGGTGGAGGCAGGATTCAAACCCAGGTCTCCCAGTGCTCCGTTCTGTATACACCCCACAGCCTGGACCCATTCTGTTGGTGACACCCTCTGAGGGGCTCTGAGTCTCCAGCACTGGGGCATCATTGTGAAGAGTGAGAGTAGCTGCAGACCATTTGGCCAAGCCTCTCCCATTTGCTCTGCCTTTTGGCACTGATCTGTAAGGTTACATTAAGCGGTCTTTTCCAAATTGTTTGTGGGCAAAAACAACCTTGAAATTGCAAGGAACGGAGGCACCTGGCTCCCCAGGGACAATTTCAGAGTCCATCTCCCCACCTTGTTTATTTGTAAAATGGGAACACAGACACAACTGGTGTATGTTTTACATTAAACCAAAGAGGAGCTTGTGGCATTTCTGTCTGTACTTGAGACATGTTTATACTGCTGGGTCCATTATGAATCTGTTTAATATCCTCTGAATTCTCTGAGTCCTTCCATCCCTGCAGCCAGGAAGTAGGTAATGTGCACACGGGGAAGAAATTTCCAAGCACTCAGACCTTTAGGTAAATGAGGACTCTTTTCTTTCTTTCTTTTTTTCTTAAGGAGGGAAAAATCCTGTTTCAAAAAAAAAAATTAAAGTCTTCCCGTTCAAAATGGTTTTCCAATGATGCTTTCCTCATGGGAAGTTGCTTGGGTCCAAGGGAGATATTGAGGAATGACCAGGTAGGGAGACCTGGGGCCTACCCTGGTGCAAATAGCATCCTTTGACTGGAGAGCCAGGGGTGGAGACACGGAGGGGAGTGACCCTCCAGAGGCATGGGGGATATGTAGCCAGATCTTGAGGTTGACCGAGGGTTGGCTCAGCTACTGGGGGGCTCTGGGAAGCCAGCTTCAGACAAATCCTGCTGGATTTGGAACAGTCATCCCATAGGACTGCTGGCAGGAGCAGCGCCTTGCTTGCTGGCAGAACACAGAGGTATTATTTTAGGGAGAAAAATGAGATTTCTGTTATTGCTTTATTTCTCCTTCAGAAATGTTGGTGTGTCTCAGCCAGAGCCAAGAGGAGAGGTGGGTGGGTGCCAACAGAAGGGTGAGCTCATCGCATGGGGGGATAGGAGGTGTTTCCAGCAAGGCACAACGTGGAACAAAAGCTCCTCACTTACAATCCCAAACCCCTTGTCGAAGCAGAGCCCTTTGACCTTCCCACCACCTCGCTCCTCCATCAGCTAATCCATCTGTCACCCTCCTTCTCCGTCATCTCCGTGCCCCATTATTCAAGCCCTCTCCTATTTTATCTAGTTTCTTGCATCTCTGACCAAACACTGCCCCTCCAACACCCTGAAGTGTTCATGCATGTTTTTGTTTGGAGACTGTGTGAAAGGAAGAACCCAGGCTTTGGAGTCTCAGAGACCTCGGTTCAAATCCCAGCCCCACAACTTACTGGCTGTGTGATCTTAGAAAAGGGTCTTGCCTTCTCTGGGCTTCTGCAGTCTCAGCTGTGGCCATGTTATCTCGCAGTTAGATCAAAAAGCAAATGGGAAAAATACCTGGCACATAGTAGATGCTCTTAAGTATTTCCTTCTTCCCTCCCTTCTTATGGAAGTAAAGAATATTGTATAATTAAAGGATGATGAGACTTTGTTGCTGTTAGCTGCCATCCACTCCATTCCTACTCATATCTACCCCGTGGACAACAGAACGAAACATTGCTCAGTCCTGTGCCATCTTCATGGTCATTTGTATGCTCAAGGCCATTATTGTAGCCACTATATTTTGAGAGCCTTCCAACCTACGAGGCTCATCTTCAAGAGAATATTCTGTTATGATCTATAGGATTTTCACTGGCTAATTTTCAGAAGTGGATCACCAAGCCTTTATTCCTAGTCTATCTTAGTTTGGAAGCTCCACTGAAACCTGTCCACCATAGGTGACCCTGCCAATATTTGAAACACTAGTGGCATAGTTTCCATGCATTCTAGCAACACACAGGTCACCATAGTATGGAAAACTGACAGACAGGTGGTGGTGTGAGACTTCAGGATTTATAAATGTCAAATTCCCACAGGATTCTGGGAAATATGGGGTCATGGGTTATTTGTTGTACTCATCACAGAGACCTGGCAATGGGCTAGCGATGACACAGGTCATACTGGACTGAACCCAGAATTAAGAAGAAGGATTTGAGAGAGGTAGGGGAGTTTCCTGGTCTTGGCTGAGAAAGAAACCGCATGTGTGGCCAGAAGATCCAGTCAGAGAGGGCAGGAAACAAGACGAGGCCAGTTGTATAAAAGCAGCCTGAGAACTGGGAAGCAAGAAACTTCATAAAGTGACACCAAGTTGTACCAGTTGGAAATTCTAAAAGAGGAGGGTGAAAAGGGGCCAGCCACAGTGTGAGTCACCTACGATGGGACCCAGAGCTCTTAAGTGGTGTTTTGGCTGCCCTCAGGGAAAGGCCTGGAACACACCCTGAGATCAACTTTGATTTTCCACCTATGAATCAGGAAGGGGTGTTACTAACAATGGGCCCTCTGGAAGCTTCCTACAGAAGAGCCAGATTCCTTTGTTTCTGTGGCACTGCGTGATCCCCTGTGCTCCCCCAATGTAAATGTCCCAACATTTAAAATTTTATCACTCTCTGGAATTATTGTATTAAATTTCACATCCTTGAAATTCCCAGCCCCCTGGCCAAAAACCCCAGTTGGCCTGCCCTGGTTCTGGCCCTGGTTACAGGGGGAGGAATCGCTGTGATATAAATTAGATTGGTTTATGCTTCCTGGGTTTTATTTCTCTCTTAACTTTCCTTTGTAATTGGTGAATATATTTTTACTCCATCCTATCTGAGTTTCGCTAAAGAAAATCAAGAAAAGGGGTCTGGGTCCCCCCTTGGAGAAGTGAGGGACAAATGGTGGGCCACAGACCATTAAGGGGGTGGACTGGGAGTGGCAGTGGGAAGGGAACAGAAATGAGGTGTGCACCTTCCGGGATGTGAGAGCTCTATACCATTTTCCCTTTGTTTTGTGGACATTTGCAGAGACAGAATGGACCTCATCCAAAACTGATGATACACCGTCCACATACTAAGAAACTATGAAAAGGTTTATTACTCACATAATGAGGCTTTCTGGAGAGAGCAGGGAAAGGAGACTGGCCTAGGGTTTTTATGGTGGTTAGGGGGTGGGGCTGTGGCGAGAGTTCTTGTGCTGTGCTATGAACTTCCTCCTGGCCCCCAAGGAGGGAACGCCTAGGCCTTCTTGTCAGCTTTCCAGATGTTGGGTAGAAAAGGAAGAGAGAGGGATGGGGCTTAGAAGCTGTTAGTTGTCAAACATCAAAAACGGAGTGAAACTTTATTACACCCTCTTCCCTCCTCAGTTGGAAGGCCGGAGGTAATGGAGCGCCATCTTGGGCCATGTAGGAGAGGAAACTGCTCTAGGAATGGCCAAGCAACCAGAGAGCAGGAGATTGGGCCCCCATCTGGAGCTGCCATGTTAACCCTAACTGAACTCTCCATCTGTTACCTGAGAGAAAAATCAGTTTGGGAGTTTCTGTTAGAGCAGCCAGACCTAATTCCCACTAATACAGGGGATAATAACACCTCTGACACAAAGTCCTGAGGGCTAATGAGAGAATGTAGGGAAGGCACTTGGTAAAGCACAAGCCTATTCATTTGTTTATTAATTCAGCAAACTGTTATTGGCACCTATTGTGGCACTTAATCATGTTACCACCTTCATACGGACTCTGGTGCTATCTGCCCAGGTTCAAATCCTGGCTTCACCACTAACTAGTCTTATTAAAAGTTATTAACCTTTTCTGTGCCTCTGCTTCGTTGACTACCAAATGGGGTTGACAATGGCACACACATCAAGAACTCTGCCCTGGTCTCCCAGAGCCCTGGGTAGTGAGAGAGGCAGACACACTAATCCGCTTTCCCTAGAATTTCATTCCAGCCAAAGGCAAGAGTATGGGATTTAAAAATAAAATCAATAAGCCCCAAAGGCCAGTTTTATGGCTTATTGGATAAAGTGAAGTGAGGAAGCCTGGAGAGATGACCAGCAGACCAAACTGACGGCAAGTTAAAGCCAGCCAAATTCTGTATAACAAATGAGACTGTTTATATGGAGAGCGCGTTGTGTGCATAAAAGGAACCCACAGCATCCCCAGGGGCCCTGCCGGCTGTCACCAATCAACATGGTAGAAGCACCTACTATGTGCTGGGAGGAAGCAGTGATGGTTCAGTGGTATAATTTTCACCCTCCCCAGCCAAGGCACCCCGTACACAGCCACCACTCATTTGTCAGTGGAGGCTTCCATGTTGCTATGACACTGAACAGGTTTCAGCTGAACTTCCAGGCTAAGACAGACTAGGAAGAAAGGTCTGGTGATCTCCTGAAAATCAGCCAGAGAAAAGCCTGTGGATCATGACAGTCCAATGTTTTGTAGTGTTGTGCATTGGATCACCTTGAGTTGGGCCCAACTCAATAGCACTAACAGCACCACTACCACCATGTGCTGAGAACCAGCGGTATAGGAGATGTAATCTATACCAGAGGGAAAATGATGGCCTAGCAGGGGTCATAAACAAGCTTAGGGGTGCATACAGCCCAGTGTGAACGATGCTGCAGGGAGAGCAGGCTCAGGGACTGTAAGAACCCAACAAGAGCACTTCCCCCAGACTGGGGAACAGGATGATCCTTAGAGTCACATATAAATTCGGTCCACATTTATGTCCCATTTGGCCTTTACCAAGTTGTTTTTTAAAAGCCAACAATTAAAACTTGAAGATCTCACATCAAATCCAAGACTTCCAGCTTCTCTTTGAAAACTGGACGATCCGGCCAATCTGGGTCGATGCTCTCAGCCGTGGCTAAGTAGCAGCTGCCCCATTCAGAATGAGACCCAGGCTCTCCAGATCCCTCTGAGTCCACAGTGCTAACTGCCTGCACACAGACCCTTTACTTTTTCATGCGGCATCCTTAATATAGACACGGCAGCCTTGTGCCTAGGTCCAAACCCCGACTGTACCCCTAACCAATTTTATGCTCACGAGCAAGCTCTTTGTCCCTTCTGTGCCTCTGCTTCCTTTACTACCAACTGAGGGTGACAATAGAACCGACATCACAGAATAACACATGGAAAGCGTTTAGAACAGTGCCTGGCATTTAGTTACCACTCAACAAATGTCAACTATTACTTTATTTTCATTTTTACCCATCTGGTCCCTGTAGACACAGAGCTGAGATTCTAGCCCAGGTCTGGTGATCCCAAAGCCTGTGCTCTTTTTTTTTGTTTTTTTTCTGTATTCTGTGATTTCTTGCCATAATTCAGACCCACCCATCTGACTTCCGTCCTGCCTGATTTCAGACCCAGGCCCCACTCAAATTTCTGACTTATAGAAACTATGAGATAGTATTTAAAAAACAAAAAAAAAAAAAAAAAAAAAAAAAAACCACTAACATTTGGGGTAAGAGCCCTGGTGATGCAATAGTTAAATGCTCCACTGCTAACAAAAGGTTGACAGTTCCACCCCACCAGCGGTTCTGCAGGAGAAAAGACGTGGGCATCTGTGCCCATAAAGATTACAGTCTAGGAAACCCTCTAGGGCAGTTCTACTCTGTCCTATAGGGTCACTAGGAGTTGGAATTGACTTCATGGGGCCTAGCAACAACAAGCTCTGAGTTTATGTTAATGATGGAGGAACAATTTAGAGAAGAGAGTGAGAATGTTGCATAACTTGAAGAACATGATTGCTGTCACTGTATATGTAGAAATTGTTGAATGACTGTGGGTTCTGCTGTGTATACACTCAATAACAACAAAAAGAAATGAAACAAAAAATTTTCTAAGATCCTTAGCTTAATTGCATTCTGCAAAGACCCTTTTTCCAAATAAGGGCACTTTCATGGGTTCTGGGCCACCATTCAACCCACTGCACAACCAAAAAGTACAGCTATGGGTCTACATAAATAATTTATCTACTCTGAGCTTCAGTTTCTTCACCTTTCAAATAACATCCATCTCATGCATTGACCCATGTCACTTTAGTTTTGTGTATTTCACTGTACATAAATTATATTTCAATACAATGTATTGAAATAAATAAATAACATCCATCTCTCAGAGTTTGGAAGAATATTTGATGAAAGTGCATAAGGAATGTGTCCGGTACAATGCCTGGCACATAGTAAGCTAGCAGTCGGTAGAAGCCTTTGTTAGCTAAAGTAATTTACATAAGGTAAGTGCTAAAACCAGGCAGAGGATAGTAGAGTCGTAGTGGTGTGGTCAAAGAGTTCAGGTATAAAACCTATCTTTGCCTTCTGTTCATTGTGTGAACTTGGGCAAACACCTACCTAGCACCCAAGGTTATTGTGAAGGACAGTGAGGTAATGTGAAGTACAGGGCAAAAGTGAGTTATTCTCATGACTGGGCTCTTAATGTTTTTGCTGATTACTGTCACTGCCACAGCAATGGACCCCTCCTTGCCTGTAGAGCTTTTTCTTCTTTTGAATTATTTCCTTGGAACAAATTCAAAATCCTTTCTCCAACTTTTTCTGCAGTTGTCAGATCCAAGAAAAGTAGGTAGCAGTAAATCGTGCTGCAGCTAAGACTCAGGACCAAGTTGTGGCAGCAGCTCCCCAGCTAGGAGCTGCCTGCATCGGGTGACGCACAGCTGCTCATTCTAGCTGAGGCCCGTATGCCAGAGATTACATCATCAGGAAGGATAGATTTTCAGTCATGGGGATGGGAGGAAGGGATAGGAGGAGGAGATTTTTTTAGTCTCTTGGGATCGCTACTTCATCGTGAGGAGAAGAGCTGGTACAAACGGAGAATGGCACGCTTCCCTGGTAGTTCTGGGAGCACAGTCTAGAAAATTGTCATGGGAATGTGCATATTACATCTGAGAATGGAGATAGAGGGAGACTGAGTGTCGGGGGTGAGGCCCTCAGACTTGGCAGAAGCTCTGGTGGTGCAGTGCCTAAGGCATTTGACTGCTAACCAGAAGGCTGGCGGTTCAAACCCACCAGCCACTCCTTGGAAAGAAGATGGGGCAATCTACTTCCGTAGTGATAC
>NW_006922082.1:210966-213190 GCF_000298275.1 Orycteropus afer afer | reverse complement strand
CCTCGGAAACCCAAGGAGGGGTCGCTATGAGTCGGGTCCGACTCGATGGCACACAACAACAACAACAAGAAGACATCTGACTGCTAACCAGAAGGCTGGCGGTTCAAACCCACCAGCCACTCCTTGGAAAGAAGATGGGGCAATCTACTTCCGTAGTGATACCACCTTGGAAACCCAAGGAGGGGTCGCTGTGAGTCGGATCTGACCACAGCAGTGAGTTGAGTTTATGTGAGAGGAAATACACAAACGAGAATATGGAGGAAAAAAGCAAAGACCGGAAAAAGAGATAGGGTCCAAGATAGGGGTCCTTCACTGGAGCGCCTAAATGAGTTTCAGGGCATCCTGAAGCCCTAGGACTTATGCAACATTTTGTGCACACAATCCAGATGTCAACTAAGGTACCAGACCTTTTGAGTTCAAGTAAAATTGGCACCTACCCCATCTCACATGCAGCCCTCCCAGTTCCTTCGAAGGATGTGGGATCTAGCTCATCTCCAGCTCTACAGAAACATCTTGCCACGCTGTAGGTACTACCCTTGTTCTCCTCTGAGTTAACCTGGACATGGAAACCAGCCCTTCTCCATGACATCAACACTCTTGACCACACACAAAACCACTCATATACAAGTGTGCTGCAGACTTGGTATTTGAGGACCAGCAAGATAGACATTCATTTTGAAGTTGATGTTGTTGCTTTTGTGTGTTTTTTTTATTTTATCTGCCCAGCATCCCTTTTACCTTCTTGTTAAAACAAAAAACACAGAGAACTGTCTTTCCCCAATCCCATATGTTTCTGGAAGTGCTACCATACATAGTATCCCAGTCTACCCAATTACCAGGGTGGGCAGAAAAAAGAGAAATGGACCCAAGCCTGGCCCAAACTCATTACAGTACCCCATCGCAGAGACGGGGGCTCCTAAGCTGGTTTGAGGTAAGTCTGGGGCTGCTGGGACTACTCTCCCTACCATGTGGAAGATGTCTCCATACAGGGGGAGAGAATAAGACCAAGACCAAAAGAAGACAAGATAAGAGAAAAATAGGAACAAGAAGAGAAATATCCTTTGAGTTCCTGGATCCATTTGAGTCAAATGTGAGAACAATCACAACATGGATGGAGCCCTCTGGAGCCGTGCAACTCCATAAACTTCTCCACCACGGACTTCCCAATTAGGGAAGACAGCGTATTTCTTTTTTCCAGGATTCTTTCCCAAGCAATTTGTGTTGGAGTTCAGTCACTTGCTACCAAAAGATTGGTTACAGAGGGAGTGTCTATCTGGTCTACCTTGCTGGGTCTTGAAATTTTAGCCAGACCTACAACACATTTTTATTATTATTATTATTATTATTATTATTATTATTATTATTATTGAACACATGGTGATGGGTTGATTTCTTTGTCTGAATCAACCCAGAGCAGATAAGGGTAGTAACTCCAGGGTGGCAAGATGATCCACAAACTGAACCACTTTCTTACAAAGAGCAACTTAGTCCTCCCTTTGTGCTGCTCTACATTTCATACTCAGCCCTGAGACCTATCTGTTTAGACTCAAATAACCCATCAAGGAACTTTCCCAAATAAAGACAGTTTCTTTCCTAAAGAGATTTCTGATGTTAAATAGTT
This sequence comes from Orycteropus afer afer, assembly GCF_000298275.1. Taxonomy (NCBI): domain Eukaryota; kingdom Metazoa; phylum Chordata; class Mammalia; order Tubulidentata; family Orycteropodidae; genus Orycteropus; species Orycteropus afer. The sequence goes on along the minus strand of NW_006922082.1, from coordinate 211,569 downwards.
ATGTTTTCACTATATATATGCATTTTTTTTTCTATTTATATTTTTCTGGGGAGAAGATTGGTAGCTTTCACCAGATTCTGTAAAAGTTTCATTTCTCAAAAAACAAGATAGGGAAAAAACAGCAATAGGCGTGGAGTGGGGGGGAGATCCGCTGTGCAGTGGACCAGGAGAGGGGAGCGCTGACAGAGAGAAGCTGGAGTCAGACACTATAGGGCAGATCACAGACGGTTTGAGCCAGAAGAATCCTCAGAGGTTTTCAAACATTTTCAAGCTCAGCACTCTTTGTTCAAACAAAATCTTACTAGAAACCCAGCCTGTGAAACAGACAAAAGGAGGCAACTTAAGGGGGACGACGTTACTGTTGTAGCTGTCATCAAGCTGGGCCGTGACTCATGGCGACCCCATGCACAGCAGCATGAAATGCTACCCAGTCCTGTGCTATCCCAGTTTTTTCATTGGCTCATTTTTTCGAAGTAGGTCTCCAGGCCTTTTTTCCCAATTCATCTTAGTCTGAAAGCTCTGCTAAAATCCGGTCAGAATCATTGTTGTTTTTGTTGTTATGTGCCCTCGAGTTGGACCCGACTCAAAGAGGCCCCCCCCCCC
>NW_006922082.1:179767-210866 GCF_000298275.1 Orycteropus afer afer | reverse complement strand
TGTTGTTGTTGTTGTTGTTGTTATTATGTGCCGTCGAGTCAAACCCGACTCATAGCGACCCCTCCTTGGGTTTCCGAGGCAGTATCACTACGGAAGTAGTATTGTCCAACCTTCCTTCCGAGGAGTGGCTGGTGGATTTGAACCGCCAGCCTTCTGGTTAGCAGTCAAGTGCCTTAGGCACTATGCTACCAGAGCTCCATCAGAATCATAGCAACGGGCAAGCCTTCACTGACAGATGGTGGCTACGCATGACGTGCATTGGCCGAGAATAGAACCCGGATCTCCCACATGGAAGGTGAGAATTCTACCACTGAACCACCACTGCTCCTGTAAGAGGAAGAACACTAGTTAAATATTCACGGCAGAGGGCAAGTCTTGACCCTGGAAGACTTCAGACTTTGTGAAATACTTCAAATTCCTCAGAGTGCACTTGGTGAGATTCCTAGTCCAGCCTAATCAACCCATTTTACAGATAGGGAAACTGAGATCCACAAAGAATAGTTGTGACGTCATCGGGACTAGCATGCATGACTCTGTGGCCTCTCATGGTTAGGGGAATGCTCATCTCTTTGTTAAGAGAATGTGAAACCTGCACTTTTCTCCCCCAACAGCCCAGGGCGCTCAGGCCCAGCCCACACACAGGGCCTGCCTCCTGTCCTGTAAACACCCTCTCGCTCCAGCCGGCTGACCCTCACGGTTTTTATGGGCCGGACACCAGGAATCTTCTCCACCAGGAGGAGAGCTGTGGAAGCCAAGCCAGAAGACGTCTCCTCACCCAGCTGGCAACACAGGTGAAGCCGTGTCCCCTCTATCAGGGTCTGGGGAGGAGCCAGTATGAGCCTGGGGCCCCAGGGAGCCAGTTCTGCTCCAGGCAGAGTCCCAAGATGTCTCACTTTACAAGGATAGAATTTCACGACTTGTGTATTTTAATTAAATTTTTATTTTTATGGCATTTTAGCAAAATTTCCCCTACTCCTGCAGCTCACTCATTGTTATTAAAAACCATGACAAGATGAGGGAAAAAAAAAAATGCTGACAAAGGGGCCAAAATGAGGCTTTTTTTTTTTCCAGAAAGATCTGACCACATTGTACACTTGAAACCCACTCCCTGCCTTCGGATGCCGATGCCGCCCCTGTGACTTCACAGATCAGATTTTAAGTCTGGGGCTTATTGCTTTCTGAGCCCCCTGGGGTTTAGAGGATTATTCTGGATTTAATCCTTTAATAATTTTTCCTCCCTCCTGTCTGAGGCCTGGTTTTCCAGCTGAACATGGCTGTGGGTGAAATAGCTGGCTTCCAGCCCTGGTGACCTCCACTCTCAGACTGCTGTCTTCTGTTCTGTAAGAAAATTCAGGAGGGGGATCTGTGGAAAGCTGACCATTTGGGGGATTTACAAAGATAAAGCTAGAAGTCCCTATTCTGAAGCAGTTGATACTGAAGCGCTCATGGAGGAGTGGAGGAGGCCTATGCCAAACCCTGTGCCTGAGGATGGCATAACGTTATCTTGCATATTATTCCTTACCACAGCCTTGAATGTGAGGGTTATTATCCCCATTTTACAGAAGAAGAAACTGAGGCTCAGTGACAACTTGCTTCAGTTGAGTCAGGTGGTAAGAAGCAGAACCAGGCTTTGAATCCTCTCCCACAGAAATCTGGAGTCCTTGTTCTTTGCACCACACCAGCTGCCCAGTTCTGCCCTCCTCCACCCCAGCTTAGGGAGCTCTGGTAGCATAATGCCTAAGGCATTTGACTGCTAACCAGAAGGCTGGTGGTTCAAACCCACCAGCCACTCCTTGGAAGGAAGGTTGGGCAATCTACTTCCATAATGATACTGCCTTAGAAACACACGGAGGGGTCACTATGAGTCAGGTTCGACTCGACAGCACATAACAACAACACAACACCACCCCAGCTTGTTACCCTTTTCAGCTGAGTGTGTGTCTAGGCGGGGATACTTTTGGAATGGAGAGTGGAGGAGACCCTTTCTCAACCAAGCAGCTCTGGCAGGTAAAGGGTGAGCCATGTTCCAGCAACTCCCCCTGAAAGATGAGCAGATTTCAATTCATACCTACTGCAAACCAGGCTGGAGAACAGAGGTAAAGGAATGAAGGGGACTGCCGATCTGGCAAAGGAACCAAATGCATTCATAACCTCCAATTGTGATGCCAACTAACATAACAACAGGCCATGACGTTGCTGCCATGTGCAAGCCCAGAGGAGTGAATGAAACTCCATCTGGGCTGGGCCTTGAATGGATGAGTTTCATGCCATTGTGGTCAGAGAAGATAATTTGTATGATTTCAATCTTTTAAAATTTATTGAGACTTACTTTGTGTTCTAACATATATTATGTCCTGGAGGATGATCCACGTGCAGTAGGGAAGAATATATATTGTACAGTCTTGAATGGAGCGATCTTCACATGTCTGTTAGGTTTATAGCAGTCTCCCTTTATTTTTTTAACTGATCTTCTTTCTGCTCGTTCTATCCATTATTGAAAGTGGTGTGTCGAAGTCTCCAACTATGATGGTAGACCCATCTAGGTCTCCCTTCAGTTCTCTCAGTGTAAGCTTTATAAATTTTAAGGCTCTGAAGTTAGATGCATGTATATTTAGAATTGTTATCTTTTTTGTGTGTGTCATTCTTTCTTTAATAATTTATTTTTGTTGTCATTGCAAAACATACCAGTTCAACGATTTCTCCATGTGCAATTCAGTGATGTCCGTCACATTCTTCCAGTGGTACAACCATTCTCACTCTCCTTTTCTGAGTTGTTCCTCCCACTTTAACCTTTAACTTCCTGTCCCCTAAGTTTCCTACCCGATCTTTTGAGACTCCATCTGTTGCTCTTGTTAGGTGGTGTTGAGTTGGTTTCAACTCATGGCAACCTCATGTACAACAGAAGACTGCCCCGTTCTGTGCCATCCTCACAATTGTTGGCATGCTTGAGCTCAAGGCTGCAGCCACTGTGGCCACCTCGTTGAGGGTCTTCCTCTTTTTCACTGGCCATCTACTTTACCAGGCATAATGTCCTTCTCCAGAGACTAGACGCTCCTGATAACATGTCCAAAGTAAGAGAGGTGAAGTCTTACCATCCTCGCTTCTAAGGAGCATTCTGGCTGTACTTCCTTCAAGAAAGAGTTGTTCACTCTTCCAGCAGTCCATGATACATTTGCCATTCTCCACCAACACTACAATTCAAATACACCAATTCTTCTGCAGTCTTCCTTATTCATCGTCCAGCTCTCACATGCATATGGTACTATTGAAAAGATCACGGCTTGGGCCAGGCGCACCTTAGTCTTCAAAGTGACAGCTTTGCTCTTTAACACTTCGAGTAGGTCTTTTGCAGCAGATTTGCCCAATACAGTACATTGCTTGATTTCTTGAGTGCTGCTTCCATTGGCATTGATTGTGGATCCAAGTAAAATGAAATCCTTGACAACTTCAATCTTTTCTCCATTCATCATGATAATGCTTACTGGTCCAGTTGTAAGGATTTTTGCTTTCTTTATGTTGAGGTAAAATCCATACTGAAGACTATAGTCTTCAATCTTCATTACTAAATGCTTCAAGTCTTCTTCACTTTCAGCAAGCACAGTTGTGTCATCTGCGTATTGCACACTGTTAATGAGTGAGTCTTCCTCCAATTGTGATGCCACATTCTTCTTCTTTTGGGTTATTTGCTCAGCAAACAGATTGAATAAGTATGGTGAAAAGATACAATCTTGACTCACACCTTTCCTGATTTAAAAGCATGCAGTATCCCCTTGTTCTGTTCAAAAGACTGTCTCTTGATCTATGTACAGGTTCCTCATGAGCACAATTAAGTGTTCCCAATGCTATCCATAATTTGTTATGATCCACCCAGTCGAATGCCTTCTTTGCATAGTCAATGAAACACAGGTAAGCATCTTTCTGATATTCTTTGCTTTTAGCCAAGATCCATCTGACATCAGCAATGATATCCCTCATTCCATGTCCTCTTCTGAATCCAGCTTGAATTTCTGACAGTTCCCTATCAATGTGCTACTGCAACCATTTTTGAATTGTTTTCAGCATAATCCCATATAGATAGTTCTTAAAAGAGCATAATGCTTAAGGTAGACATTTTTTATTAGTCAAGGTAATAGTGTTTGGGTTTAAGACTTCAGGGGATACTTTTATTTTAAAGTTTAAAGATTATATCAGGGCAATAGTTTCCTGGGTCCATTACTCTATCTCATTGATAAATTGACCCTTTTATGATTATATAGTGTCCTTCTTTCTCCCCGGGTGGTGCAAACAGTTTGCATTTGACTACTGACCTATAAGTTGGTGGTTCAAAACCACTCAGCAGTACCACAGAAGAAAGGCCCGGCAGTCTGCTTCCATCAAGATTACAGTCAAGAAAATCTTACGACGCAGTTCTCTCTGTAACAAATTGGGTCTCTATGAGTCTGAATCAACTCAACAGCAACCAATTTTCTTATGATAAATTTTCACTAAAAGTCTATTTTGTCTGACATTAAAATCACCATGCCAGCTCTTTTAATTATTATTTGCATAGAATGAATGGAGGTGACAGACATTAACTAGGAGGAAAGAGCAAGTGTTTACTGAACAAAGGAGACATCTGTACCTTTGCATGAACAAAGGTATGGAGGTACAAAAGAAATGGTACATACAGGAAATTACACAAACACACCTCTAAGAGTGGAAGGGGGGTAGGTACAAAGATAGTTAAGACACAGGATGTGACCACAAGGAATTCATAATTTGGAGCAAAGGACCAGCTCTTGCTCACCTGTGTGGCTGGAGCATAAGGTGGTAGGAAAGGGGACTGGGATTCAGCTCCAACTCAAAGGAAAGGGCAGAGGGTCCAGTATCCTTTCATCATCTAGCATTTCCAGGTCTTAGAGGGAGAAAATCCAATTGAAATCCTGACTTTCCATTCCTGCTTCCAGCATCTCTGACTGGCAGCTGAATGATCAGTTTCAGGAGATCTTGGTGTGGGGTGGGGGGAGTTGCACTCACTCACCTTGATTGGGGTGAACCCCACTCATGACCACTCTAGAACCCAGAGAACCAGCCCTCTTGCCCTCACCTGAGCTCTCCAACCAGCAAACCAGTTCTGTACTCACAGTTCATTTGCCCACAACAAACCTCCAGTGAGCATTTCACTAGGCCATGCACACACCCTGGGCTTACACTCCAATGGGGTAAGTGACAAAAGAATGGCTAACTGCAACCCAGCAGGACAAGTTCTATCAGTGAGGTGGTCCCCAGGATATATAGCAGCAGCAGCATCTCCTGGGACTTGTTAGAAATGCAAATTTCCAGGCCCCACCCTAGACCTGTTGTTAGCTGTGGTAGAGACTCCTCCAACTCCTGCTACAGAGTGGAACTGCTGTGGTGAAATGAATTGCTTTATGTGACCTTTTGACTTGGTTCTTTAGGAAAATAGCTGGAGAGATTTTTTCCCCTAAACCCTGAGGAGTTACATTTGCCCTAGTTTTCTACCCCAGAGCGTTTGTTACTTTTAGCCAGGTTGACTGACATTTCTTGGGCAAACTATAAACAACTTGACTTTTTGTCTGGCCCTGAGCTGCAGTCTGCCAGTGTGATTGGTATGCACCTTGCAGGGATAGGTCAATATACTATGCAAACGAAGTGACTATAGACCATGCAAATGAAGTGACTGTACCCTACCATGCAAATGGAAATGTCTGTGGCCTACCAAGAGGGGATTGGTCAGTTCATGACCCCTGTGGGAGAGCCATGCCTTAAAACTGATGAGGAGTTTGCTTATATATGCAGCCAGCCCTATAGAGGTTGGCAGATGGAAACAGAAGGAACAAAGAAGAGAGGAGAAGCAGACAAAGAGAAGGCAAGGAACCTCCTACAAGAGCTGTGACACAGGTCAAGGGTGTGACACTGAAGACAGCGAGAGGCCCAGAAGGGGCCCTGCAGCAAAGTCGGTGGTGCCAGCAAAAATCTGCTGCTAGGGATGCAGTTAAGAGAGCTGAACGAAAGCACTGCCCTGGCTATGAGCCGGGTCAGCTTACAGCGGAGAGGCCAATGGCAGGGAGGCTGAAGGCAGAGAGGCCTGTCCTCCGGGGACTGAGAAGAAACCTGGCCTGAGGGGGCTGAGAGCAGGCCTGCACAGCTGAGAGGGAGAGTGTATGGCAGAGAGAAGGATCTGCTTGCTTGCATGGCCGAGAGGAGCTGAGAGAGCTGTCCTGCATGGTAGAAGGACGGGATGTGCTTGCCTTTTTGGGGGAACTTCCCAGACTTGCCTACATGCTTCCTGATCCAAATCTTGAGTTGTAGCCGGTGGATCCTGGTCTCAAGTCGGACCCTGTTACTTCCTTAATAAACCACTTAACTCTAAATGTGGTCTGTGAGTTCTGTGTGGCCATTGCAAGAGATTATCAAACCCAGAATAGAAGTAGAGAGTGCTGTGAGAGGGATGGCTGGTGTCAGAATCTATAAAAGGCTGGAGAGCAGAGGTGTCTGTGACCTCCGCGCTCACCTCACGGGAATCAGCTTTATCCTACTGGTGATTCTCATTATCCCCTCCGAAGTCAGACAGGTTCTGCTGCTACTCCTACTTCTACCATTTCACAACTGCTCCATGAGAATTTCTTGGCTGTACTCTTGACAGACACAGATCACCAGGCCTTTCTTCTGTGGCTTGAGGTGGGCTTGAACCGCCAACCTTTGGATTAGCAGTCCAGTGCAAACTATTTGCACCACCTAGGGACTTGACCCTAGACCTACTGATTCAGAAACTGGGAGTGGGGCCCAGAAATCTGTGTTTTCACAAATCCTGCAGGTGATTCTGATGCATGCTAATTGAGAACAATGGGCTATGGGAACACAAAGTGTTCTGATCAGGGACTGAGTGGACTGATCAGGGAAGGCTTCCTGGTAGAAGCAACTCCTGCAGTGAACCTTTGCAATCAAAGAAATAGATGAAGAAGAGGGTGACGAGATGTCAGGTGAACGAAGCTGTGTGTGCAAGACCACAGAGGGTGAGGAGCTGTGGATGTGTCCAAAGAACTACAGGGGTTGTGATTGGCAGACAAATGGCAAGAAATGAGGCTTCAGGGGCTGGTGGAAAAAAGAGAGAGATGGGAAGAAAAGATTTCAGAGTTTCCGAGAGAAAAAAGGAAGAAAGAAAGCCCAGTATGCAGTGGACCCCACTGCAGCACGTCTGGAGCCCTGCAGAACAGATACTCAGCATCCCAGGGGCCAAGGAACCCCCCACAACGCCTCGCAAGTCCTTTTACCAGAGCGGCATGACCTCATGTGTTATGGCTGCAAAGGCGGGGGAGACCAAATCCGGTGTTTGTATTGAAATTAATTGGGGGCTCCGTGGATGATGGAAGCTTTGAGGAATGTACAGACCCTCAACGTGATCCCACAAACAATGGTGTCGCTTACGACCACCATGACCCCCAGCGGGGCTCACGTCTGCATGTCCACAGCTCTTCTCGATGAAATAATAATAGCACCCGGTGATGAATATTGAAAATACAAAGCAAATATATACAGGGATTTGGGATGAGGAGGGCTCAGAATGCAAATGCACCCCAGAGCTATTTTTAGCCCAGGATCCGGAGCCCCCATTTTACCAGGCCAGCGGCTTGTCAATCAGGAAAATCCCACTGCTCCCCCCAACCCTAATTTATGGTGATTCAGAAGGGAGATGCTGCCAGGAGCAGGCCGAGGCCAGGAAAATTTCATCTGTCTGGAATCCGACAGGAAAAAAGAGGCCTGGAAATTTCAGAGGAAGCTGGGATCTGCGCCGGTTCCAGCGCCTCTGTTTGTGTTCGCTCAGCTGGCTCCTGTTAGCGAGTTAAGGGTCCGCTGAGGAAAAGCGTCAGCCAGGTTTTTCCATCACTGCGGAACCTTGAGCTTGATCCCCAGGCAGCGGCTGCTCCTTCGACCTCCGACCCCAAACAACAGAAGCCTTCACCAGGTTCCTGGTCCCTAACCCCCAGCCCCCAGCCCCGGCCATATCTTAAATCAACATCTTTGTTTTTCTCTCTTTTCTCTTACTAAAAAAAAAAGAAGATGACAGCCAAGTGATTCTTTCTTGTTGTTTGTGGTTTAATCAAAGAGACATTTAGCCAGTCACGAACAGGTTTCAATATGAAAACTAATTAATTCAATTTACTTTTAATTTCCTCCCCTGGAATGGCCCGGCTCTCCTGAGGTGGCCTTCTCACCCCCTCCTTCCTGGTGCTGGGCACCGGGGAACCCCTAACCTTCTAACCTGATGCCGTGAGCTCTAGAATGAAGCCAGAGATTAGGGCTCCACACAAAATCTTGCTGTGTGAGGGGATTCTGAGCTTCTGTTAAGCAAACCAAACCAAACTCAGTGCCGTCAAGCCCTTTCTGGCTCATAGCAACCCCACCTTTAGTTTCTGAGGCAGTATCTCTACAGAAGTAGATTGCCCAGTCATCCTTCCGAGCAGTGGCTGGTTGATGGGTTTGAACCACCAGCCTTCTGGTTAGCCTTAGGCACTGCGCCACCAGAGCTCACAAGCTTCTGTTAAGGGTAGTGGAATATTAGGGAAACAAATAAGGGTGACGTGATGAACATAATGTCACTGAACCATATGTGTGAAGACTGTTAAGATGGCAAATGTTTTCTGGCAAATGTTTTCTTACAAATGTTTACCACAATTAAAATCAATAAATAAATCTTGTTGCGTGGTAAACCCTAAAGAGGCAAACAAGATGTGTCCTTTCCATCCATGCATTCATTTATTCACTCAGTGCCTATTTGTGCCAGGTCTTGAACTGAGGGTATAGGGGTTGGGCAAGAGGATACAAAATGGGCATGACCTGCCCTCAAGGAGCTCACAGTTGGGTGGGGGACACAGCCCTGTAAATAAACAACACAATGCGGAGGGAAAAACAAGAGACCAGGGTGAGCAGAGGGGAACCCCAGAGCACAGAGAAGACTTAAACTGATTCCAAAGGCAGAAGAGAGCTTGGGTGCAAAGACAGAGAAGCGAGGAAGAAAGAAGCCGTGCACACCACACCACGCAGAGGGCGGTGTGACTTGAGCCTAGATCTGGGGGCTGGGCCAGCCCTGGGAGACCATTTGTTCTGGGTGTTTGGACTTTATGCTGAGGGCGCTGGAGAGTATAAGATCAAATGTGCACTTTGTCCAGGTGATCCTGGTGCCGTTGCAGAAGCTGGACTGGAAAGAGGTGAGACTGGTGGCAGGGGGACCAGTCAGAAGAATGAATGGGAGCTGGCAAGGCAGGGGCAGTGGGGGTGGAGAGGAGGGCAGGGTTTAAAAAGATATATAGACCCCTAATTCTGTCCTCCTGGTGGCTGGCTGATTGCAGCTGTTCAATAAATAAACAACATTGAGAGAGGGGAGACCTAATTTCCTAAAGGACCCCGAATAACCTTATGCTCCAATTTCCAAGGTCAGACAGTATCCAGGCCCACAGCTGCTTTGTAAGGGCTACTTGGGGATATGGTCAGAGACCTGGGAGGTAGGCGCCAGGGGCCTGGCTCTGACCTGCAATTGCACACTTGAGGAGGGCTCGAGAGAGCAGTGAGGCACTTGCCTCAGGCACAAAATTCAAAGCACCCAAAAAGTCAGTAATCAAGATAAATAACATTTTATTGTTGTTGTTATATGCCCTCGAGTTGGACTAGACTCATAGTGACCCCTCCTTGGGTTTCTGAGGCAGTATCACTACGGAAATAGATTGCCCCATCTTCCTTCCGAGGAGTGGCTGGTAGGTTTGAACCTCCAGCCTTCTGGTTAACAGTCAAGTGCTTTAGGCATTATGCTACCAGAGCTCCCAATAACATTTTAGTGCAATGTTTTTTAAATATATATATATATATATGACAAACAAAATATGACAATTTTAAATAAAGATAAGATCCAATCCTGCACCCTGCCTCACTCACCTCATCCAAAGACCAGCCCTTGTTCCAATAAAACTTTATTTATAAAAACAAGCAGCTAACCTACAGGTTATAGTTCATTAGTTTTGTTTGTTTGTTTGTTTGTGTTAACTATTAAAATGTTATTTGTCCTGATGGCTGAGATTTTGGGTAGCCCCTTACATTTTAAGCCTGAGGTGAGTGCCTCACTTGCCTTACCCTAGACCTAGACCTGCCAAAATGGCCCCTCCCTGGAATAAAAACCTCAGTGAGAAGATTAGCAGCCTACAGAAGACAATATGCCCATGGGAATTCATCTTGAGATCATAATGACGCCATATGTGTGGAGGGTTTCATGCTGGTCAGCCACCCCAAATGAAGGGGTCCCACCAAACCTAACGTCCTGTCCCTTGGAATATCTGATGCTACTCTGCCCCTCAGAAAAGGCTTAAGCTTGCTAAACTCTGTTGCCTCATCTATAAAATGGAAAGAGGAATATCTATTTGTTGCTTTTCATTCCAAAGAAATTGAAGTTGGCCCAAATCCTGGACCTTTTGTACATTCAGCACAGAAAATTTGAGTCCACACCACATGCTAGGCACTGTCCTGGGGAAACAGTGATAAATGAGGCAAACAGTGAGATATGTATTCCCAATTCCCTGCCCACCACTGTAGGGCACGTTTATACCACAGATTAGGAAAAGGTAGGAACAGAGACCAAATTCATTCATTCACTTGTTTGTTTATTCATTCAGTAATGAGTATTCACTGAATACCTATGGTATACCAGACATTGCCAGGCACTGGTTGAATCAGACATGATCCTCAATCCCAAAGAATTTGAACTGAGATAGGCGCTCTGGTGGCGTGGTGCCTAAGGCATTTGACTGCTAACCAGAAGGCTGGTGGTTCAAACCCACCAGCCACTCCTCAGAAGGAAGATGGGGCAATCTAATTCTGTAGTGATACCACCTTGGAAACTCAAGGAGGGGTCACTATGAGTCGAATCCAGCTCGACAGAAGTGAGTTTGCTTTTTTTTTTTTTTGGTTTTAGTAGAGGAGACAGATAGAGAGAGAGAGAGAGAGAGAGAGAGAGTGTTGTAATTTGTCTCTAACAAAGTAAGGTGGCATCTAGAGAGGACAACTAATTTAGTTGATAGTGTGAGGAGGTTTTGCAGAGCAGAGCTTTGAATCAGAACAGTCAGAATTATGCCAGACGGACTAGAGATTTTCAGACAAAGACTTGACTTGTATGTGCTAAGACAAAATGGGAACAAAGTTGACATGATTAGAGACAGGCGAAGTGAGGGTAGCTGAACAAAGTGTGCAGGAAGGAGCTGTGATGGGAGATGGGGTTGGTGAGACAAACAGGCCAGACTGTGAAAGGCCCTGTATGTTAAGATAAAAATTTGGATTTTCTCATGCTGGCAGTGGGGAACCATTGGAAGCTTTTTGGCAGAAATGGCATATTCAGTCTGTTTTTAGAAAGAAAATGCTGGCAGCCCTGGAGAGGAGGGATTGAAGCTGGAAGTGCCTGGAGGTGGAAAAGTCAGTTGGAGTATTTTGAGATAATGCAAAGGAGAAATGCTAAAGGCTGGGGTTAAAGAGATTTCTGATGAGAAGATACACAACTTGGTGACTAAATAGATATGGAAGGAGAGGGAGGAGCCTAAATTGATATCCAAGTTTCTGATTTGAGCGATGCTGCAGAGAGTGGTAACAGCAAACAAAGTAGGGAAACATTGAAAGAGGGACTAGTTTAAGAAGCAGGTGGATGTGCTTGAGTTTTGACTGGTTGACTGGGATGCACAGTGGACCTGCAGATAAAATAACCGGATGAGATATGGGCCTAGGCCTCAGGGACAAGTTTGGGCTGGAGATGTTGTTGTTAGTTGGTGTCAAATCATTTCCAACTCATTGGCAACGCCATTCATTCGAAATAGAATTGTTCCATAGGATATTCAAGATTATGCTCTTTCGGAAGCAGATCAACAGGCTTGTCTTTTGAGGTACCTCTGGGTACCTTTGAACCTGCAACCTTCTAGCTAGTAGTTGAGCACTTATCTGTTTGCACCAGCCAGGCCCTGAGCTAGAGATAGAGCTGTGCATGTGGTCTCCAATAGCTGACCCAGGAATATGGTTTAGAGGGTGAAGAAAACTGGGGATAAGAAGTCAGCAGAAGAAGAGTGGAAAGAGATGGAGGGGCCAGGGACCAGCCAGGAAGATCAGGAAAAAGAAATACAGGAAAGAGTAATATGCAAGAAGCCAGTGATAGATTAAAAATAAAACTCACTGCTGTGGAGTCGGATCCGACTTATAACGACCCCTCCTTGGATTTCCGAGGCGGTATCTCTATCTCAATCTAGGAAGTAGATTGCCCAACCTTCCTTCCAAAGAGTGGCTGGTGGGTTTGAACCACCAGCCTTCTGGTTAGCAGTCAAATGCCTTAGGCACTACGCTACCAGAGCCCCTAGTGATAGACTAAAGAAGGAGAAAAGCTCTGTGCAGCAGTGGGGTAAGGGGAAATGAAGAAGAAAATCAAACTGTGGTATCAAGATAAAGAGGTCATTGGTGACTTCAGCAAGAACTATTTTTAAATCAACCAAAATCTGTATCTCCACTGAACCCATGGTAGGAGGAAAGTTAAAGGGTATTTGTTGTTGTTATGTGCCGTTGAGTCGGCCCTGACTCATAGCGACCCCTCCTTGGGTTTCCCAGGCAGTATCACTATGGAAGTAGATTGACCAACCTTCTTTCCGAGGAGTGGCTGGTGGATATATGAGAGGTGAAAAGTGGAGGCAATGAATGTGGACAACTCCTTTAAGAAGTTCTGGAGAAAAAGAGAAAGTGGTAGCATGTGGGAGAGGCAGGGTCTTGAGTAGTGTTTTAGAATCAAGAGGGAAGAGACAATGGAGAGAGAAGTGAGACCCCCAACTGGGCTGCCCAGGCATGTCAGGCCAGCAGACCTAACCCCCAGAGGTCCTTGCTTAAATGGGTTATTTCAAATTCAACACTCATTTTCCCACACGAAGCTTAGCTTCCTCAACCAGACCCCAGAAACCTATTTCTCCCATAAGACACAAGCAGCATAGTACAAATTATGTGTGGGAAATGCACTCCTTGTTCCAGCTCCGAGCTCTGGAGAGTATCTCATCTCCTTAAGGATGCTAGAGGGCGGAAACCAGGCTCCCAAGAGTGGGCAGGGCAGACCCATGTTCTGGTCTGGCTCATTTAGCAGTGAGGAACAGAGCCTACTTAAATCACCTCAAGGAAAGAAGAGTTTGTGGCCAGGATACGTGTAGTCGTGGATTTAGAGCCAGAACATGAGAGAGACAGCTGCTGAGGACTGTCCTATGGTCACGCTGCCCCTCTCTGGGAATCTGCACCTCTGCTTTCCCTCTGCCAACCACTTCCACCACTCTGCTTTGACGGCTCCCTTGTAACTTCAGTTGTTATTATTGGTTACCACTGAGTCCATGCTGAGTCTTGATGGCACATTGATTAAGCTCTGGGCTGCTAACTGAAAGGTTGCTGGTTCGAACCCACTCAGCAGCTCCATAGGAGAAAGACCTGACCTTGTGGTCCTGTACAGACGAGAGCCTAGAAAACCCTATGGGGCAGTACTACTCTGTCATATGGGGTCATTGTGAGTCAAAATTGACTCAGTGACACACAATACAATGTAACTTTGACTTACATGAGGCATTGGCTTTTTTTTTTTAATTGTAAAAATATATATAACAAAATACTTACCATTTCAATGCTTTTATATGTAGAATTCAGTAATAATCATGTCCATCATGTATAACCATGCCCACTATCCACATTTTTCCATCACCCCTAATAGAAACTCAGTGGGCTTTAGCTTTCCATCCTCAACCCCACAAAATCCCCCTCAGCTACTATCCCAGCTGCTGCCAGAGATGAGGCTCTGTTGCCCAGTTGAGATTCAAGGTGAGGTTCTGATTGGCCCAGTCCTTGGATCACAGCAGGGCCTTCAGACACTAGCCAGTCTATAGTGGGCTGTCTTTGGGTTGACCCAACTCTAATCAGCAGGGATGGTAAGCAGGGACCCAGGGACGCAGGAACTCAGGCACTCAGGAACCCAGAGACCCAAGACAGTTCTTCCTGCAGAGGCTGGGACGGGGTTTGGGCAGGCACTCCAAAATGGGTGATAAACCTGTGCTCCTTTCCAACCAAAGCCAGTACCAGCTGCCATCAGGTCATTTTGGACTCATGGTGACCCGTGTGTTACAGAGTAGAACCTCTGCAGGGTTTTCAAGGCTGTGACCTTTCAGAAGCAAATCTTTGGGACTTTCTTCCGAGGTATCTTTGGGGTGGAGGTGGAGGTTGCAAACCACCAGACTTTCAGCTACTCGTCAAGTGCTTATCCATTTGCACCATTCAGGGACTCCCTTAAACCTACAGCCTGCTAACGTAGTCCAAACTGAGGGGATTACCATTACCAGGGGTGGCAGGTGACAGGGTATCAAAGCACTAAAGCAGCAGCCACCTACTACCGGCCTTTGAGGTTATGGCATAAAGCCCTGGAAATGAATTTGTAGCAGAGAATTATGAGGGAGATGGTCATGAAAGTCCCTGCCCCACAACACACACACACACACACACACACATACGATGTCTCCCAACACCCAGAGATGAGAGGAGTTGCCCACTAATGTGCTGGGTTCTGAGGGCTCAGGAAATAACTGTGCCAGGGGTTCTCTTGTCACAACCACCTTGGTGCTGGCCTTCCGCTGGCCTCCTCTCTCCCGTAAGTAGATGGCTGTGGGAGGCCTGGAGTGGAAGCCTGAAGGTGTGTTCCTGACAGCTGGCCCCAGTAGGGAGGGAAGGTCACGTAGGCTTCTCTCACTCTTCAGCCTCCACCCACTCTCTCCCAGAAGCTACTGGGTAAAAGTAGGAAGAATTCCCAACCCAAATTCCAAGTGCTTTCCCTCCCACATCCCACAGTCCCCACCAGCCTGCGCTCTTCTCAGAGCAAAGAGAGTTAGAAACCCACAAGGAAGAACGTGACATCAGGGGACATTGTTCAGAGACCTGCAAACCAGAAGGTGGGCCTGTCTGTGGAAGGGGCCAAAGAACAGGGACCTTAACTGACCCCTTATCCCACCTGCAATCTACTTTCTTTCTCCCCCCAGCCCTTTTGGGCCCCCAAAGACTTAGCTCCACAGGAAGATCCTGTCTTCCTTAAAATGGGGTGGAATGTTTGCCTCTGCTATTAACAGAATATCCGGTGACATGTTAATTGAAATTTTAACTCTAAGTATTCCAGTTTACCAGGAATGCAAGTGAAACAAAGATCAACTGTGATGCTGCAAATAAATAGAGGTGCAAAGATAGATAAGCAAACAGAAACAGAGAGATAAAGGTTGAGGACCAATGAGCCTGAGGAACCCCAGACAGTTATCCTACCCACAGCTCAAAGGTCATGGTCTCTGCCTCCCAGAAGTCCTGGGGCTACCACACAGGGAACGCTTTTCCTCCAAAATCTTCCCCAAATACATATACATCCTTCTACCTCCAGCCCCACTGCTGTTCCTGACCCCAAAACCTGTTGCTGTGGAGTCGGTTCCAACTCATGGTGACTCCATGAATACAAAGTAAAACTACTTCATAGGGTTTTCAAGGCTGTGACCTTCACAGAAGCAGGTCACCAGGCCTTTATTCTGTGGTGCTCTGTGGGTTCAAACCACTAACCTTTCGATTAGCTGCTGAACACAAACCGTTTGCCGTTTGTGCCAACTCTAAGCCCTGCTGCTTGCTCCAATGTGACCTGCAATCTGCAGACTTTAGTGTTGTGGATACAGAAGCTGACCTGAGATGGTCTCAAACAGCCTTCATTCCCTGCAGGGCACACAGCAGTGTGCAAGACACTCTGAGAAGCTGCCAGAAATAAACACGGAGAGAATATTTTAGCAGAATATTGGGCAGGGACAGCCTTTATTCTTACATAAATACTACCTAGACAGGTTATAAGGCAGAAAGCAATATTTGCATAAATTTTTAAGTAAAACACTGTCTTCCAAACGCAATGAGGTATCCTGGATTTGATCCTGGAACATAAAAAGGACATTCATGGAAAAACCGGTGAAATCTGAATAAAGACTGGAGTTTAATTATTAGGAATGTACCAATGTTAATTTCTTGGCTTTGACAAATGTACTGAGGTTATGTACGCTATTAATATTGAGGGAAACTGGATGAAGAATATATAGGAATTTGGGAATAACTTGGCAACATTTCTGTAAACCTAAAATTACACCAAAATAAAAAGTTTATTTAAAAATCATGGGCCTTCCCAAGCTGCTTCCAGCTTCCTGGTCCCTGGCCTGTTTCCCAGGGCATGAGTTTATGATCCTCTCCATCAGGGTTTCTAGGGTGGCAACCGCTGAGAGCCTTAAGGAGAAGCTGGGATCAGGGGGAGAATATTGGTTATAGGTACTTGTGAGGCAGCTCAAACACAAGTGATGAGCCCGCAGGACGACAAACAATGAAGATCAAAGCCTTGGGATTCCAGATCTGCCGATCACTCATTGGCTCAGTAAATGTTTGTCATAGCATATGCCAAGCACCAGGCTAGGCTGCAATGAAAGATGGGATGTGGAGGAAGAAGATTGCTGGTGTTAATGATGAAGAAGATCCAGAGACCCACAGTCTCTGTCCTTTAGGAATCAGTGAGGGAGACGGATGTGCTCCCCACACAGGGACACTGCCTGGCAATAACCAGAGGACTGAGATACGCATCAAGCCTGCAGGGGTGGGGGAAGACTTCACAGAGCAGGTGGTCTGAGTTCCAGCAACTGTACTCTAGTTACTACATGTGACCCAAAGACAGTCACAACTAATCTGCCAGCTCAGGAGTCTGGGAGGAGGAGCCGAGAAAAAGGAGGTCCACACTCATTGCAAATATCAAGTGCTGAAGGCATCATAAAGTCATCATCATCATCATCACCATCAGGCCCAGACGGGCAAGCAGGAGAGGGCCTGTAAGGAGGACGCAATTGCCCAGGGTGGTCTGGGGCTACCTACCCGCTACCTGCACCAGCGGGGCTACTTGGAAGGCGGGAAGGAGCATGTTGACACAGCTGGGGAAGAAGGGTCCCGCCTCATTAATCACTTCATAGCAGGAGCTCCCCGGGAAGGGGGCGCCCCAGGGGCCCTGGGCTGGCTCTCCTGGGGTTCTTGGGAGCAGAAACAGGGCGGCTGGCCAAAGGCCCAGGAGCCAAAGGAAAGTCTGAGGAAGGCAGGATGGCATGGAGGGCAGCTGGGCAGGCTCCAGGGAGCCTCAGGCCAGGGGCTTTCCCAGCCAGGATGTTTGTCCACAAAGCAGCAGCCTTCCTTCCCCACTGTGCTGGTAACCAACCCCCTAACAAGCATGGCCACGGCCAGGGAGAGGAATTTTTTTTCTTTCTTTCTCATCTAGCCAAGCCAGTGTCAGCTGCTTGCCATGCGGTTCCTGACCCTCCCTATACTCTGCCCCAGGGTGTGTGTGTGTGTGTGTGTGTGTGTAGCCTGTTCTGAACGTATCAAGGGTCACCAGCTTTTGCAAACAGAGAAGATTCATTCAAACTGAAAGACTTTGCCCTGAATGAGGCCAGGGGAACAAGGGGGGTTGTTTCTTGACTTGTGCATATTATTCACTCCAAAAGCCCTTACTGAGCATCTACTATGTGCCTAGCACTGTTCTAGGTGCCAGGATACAACAAAGAACAGCAAGAAGGAGATCCTGTGTTTCTGAAACTTACCTTCTAGAGAAAGGTAGTAGAGAGTAGAACAAAAGGGTGTTCACCAGATATGGTCAGGAAGGCCAATACCCTCAGTACCGCCCTCTTTGGGCATCTTCTTCCCCATTCTCAGTCCTCACAGAGCCCCCCACCCCCACTACAGTCTGGACCTGGAGTCAAAAGGGGGCTGGCGGCAAGAAGGCACAAAGGTCTGCATCCTCCAGACTCCCTAGTAGCTCCCGTCTGAAAGAAGGAAGGCAGTTCTGAGCGTCTCACGTCCAGTTTTCCCTAAACCTACTAGACTAGCAGGTGGCCAAGTGGCCCAGTGCCTCTTCCCTCTCTCCACCACCTCAAGGGGCCCAAGGGTGCACCCTCTGCCTCTCCCCCTCACTTCCTCACCCCTTTCTCTTCCCCTCCTCCTACTTTCTCCTCCTTTCCCTCACCTCAGCCCCGGTTCCCTCTCCACCCCCCACTTTCTTCCTGTCTCGCATTTTCCTGCCCAGGAATCAGACCCCAGACAGTACCTAGGAAGTCCGCGGTCTTGCCTAATAGAACCGTAATAGTCCTCAGGGAGGCACAATAATGACATCCTCCTTAAATAAAAGGACTTAATGGAGATTTCCCAAATTTGAAAACCACATTTCCACTAGCAAGCCATTCAGCGAGTGACTGCTCTGGAAAGGAACTCACGGGAGGCTGGGTGGGGAGGGGGCGAGGTGGGAGGAGGGAAGGAGTCTGTGCAAAGAATGCTCTGTTCATCTGGGGCTCTCAGTGGCAGCACAAAGAGCTTGGTCTGAGGACACAAATCATAAAAGCGGGCCACCTCGGGCCTCCCCAGACCTGCTGGGCCACCCAGAAAGACCCGAAGCTCAGAATCAAGGAACCGTGGGGGACCCTGGATGAGTTACATCACCTTTTTGAGCCTCTGCTTTCTCAGCTGTGAGTTGGGTGTAATCATCACCCAATATCACCCAACTGAGGGCCGGGAGCCAGCACTTACTGTGTCTAACAGACAGCAGGCGCCAGATCAACTGTAGTTAACAGCAGGCAAATCAGCACGAGTTCATCCATTCACAGGATTTAAGAAAATGCTGGACATTAGGATTTTCTCATTGCCTCTGTCACGAAGATGCTAATACATGGTAAGTGAGGTGCAAGATATAATTATGACTCTGGGGACTCAGGATCCCACAGAATCACATGACTCTTTCTGGCCCCAGTTGGGTCCTCTGAAAATGGAGATGCTAAGACTGAACCAGGGGCACTTGAGCCTTTGTAACCTTCTTCCCTGCCCGCCCCCCCCCACACACACACACACAAGCGGAAGAATGTGCTGGGAAAGGGCAGGCAGACAAATAGGAATGAATGGATTGAATGAATGAAGCAGGTCAGGGCTCCTGCAGACCCAGCTCTGCCACCAACTGGCCCTGGGACCTTCGGCCAAGTTCTTCCTCTCTCTGGACCTCCATTTCCCTGTGTAGAATCACACAAGTAGACAATTTGTAAGAGGATTCCCATTCTAAAAATGAATGAAACTGGAAATCAAATTCTGATGTAAGCCTCTCTGAGGTTAGTTTTTTGGTTTGGGTTTGAGGAGCAAGCTGTGGTGTGTTTGCCAACACTGCCACCTTATGGCAGCAATGCGCAACTGCCAGCTCAAGTGCGGACTTGGAGTCCTCCAGGTCTCTCAGAAGTCAAACGAGGGCCCTTGGGGTCCATGCACACACCACCACCCCACATTCCCTAACCAAGTTGCATTCCTATCAACAGATGGCTCTGTTTCCAAACATCCTGCTCTCACAGCTTGTGACATTTAAAAAAAAAAAACTCACTTCTGTCGAGTCGTTTCCAACTTATAACAACTCCCATTGGGCTTCCGAGGCTGTAAATCTTTATGGAAGTAGATCACCCAGTCTTCCCTGCATGGAGCAGCTGGTGAGTTTGAACTGCTGACCTTCCGGTTAGCAGTCAAGTGCCTTATCCACTACACCACCAGAGCTCCTTCTAGCTATACCACCAGAGCTCATTAGATGCTCATTTTTGCAAGTATGATCCAGTCTTGGGAGAAAAGAACTATGCTTCCCAAGCTCATACTGTGTGTACATAGTATGTACATATTTACCTCCGTTACCGTGGTAAATATGTACATTGTCTCAGTTGATCCTGAAAACAACTTTGTGAGAGAGATATTATTGGACCTCCTTTTACAGATGAGGAAATTGGGGCTCAGAGAGGTGAAGTGACTTGCAAAAAGTCACACAGTTAGAAAAGAGATTACCCTGAACTCAGAGAAGACCATCTGCCAAAGCCCAGGCTGCCTCCCTGGAAATCAGTGGTTCATTGTTCCCAGCTATTTCAGGACTCCATCTGCTTAAGCCTTTTAAGTTGGGGGCAGGGGATCACTGCATTGAAGGAGACTAGGGAGAGAGACCTCTAAGGGACACCCTGCCCTGCTCCTGGGATGGGAGTGGAACCTCACCAAAGGTTCTGGGCCTCACCAGTCAGTCTTGAGCCACATCAGAAGCTTTCTTGTGTTTTTGCAAAATACTGAAGAGAAACTTCCAAATCCTAAAGTAGGCATGAACCTATGACTCAGAGGAACCAGAAATTTGATTCATGTGTCTGTGGTATATTGGTTAGTTTATTCTGTTGCCACTAGTGGGAACCCCCTTCCTCATCATCCGTTGGCCATAACTGACCTGGGGAGGTGAGCGAACAGAGATTCATCTGGTTCTCACACAGCCAAGAAAAGGGAACAAACTCTTGATATGCTCCTGTGTCAGGAAACAGGACAAGTCCAGCTCCAAAATTATATTCTTAAAGTTGATTACCTCCCCAAACACACGCTCCTTCCAAAAGGAAACTATAAAACTCAATGATTAAACAAAACCAGCAGGAAGAACACATAAAGGATACATGCAGCCATTGGACAAAGAGTTAACCAGCAAAAGATTATCTAAAAAGTTGTGGTAGTTAAATTTGTATGTCAACTTGGCTGGGCCTGGTTGAGTGGCTGAACAGCTGGTGATAGTTATTCCCCATGATGAGACTGGCAATCAGCTCCATGGTGGGATCTACCACAAGCAGCTAAATAACTGCCTTTGGGATGTGGTCTGCTTCCTGTATATACGGAGAAGACTTGGGAATGGTCTCTAGCTTATGGCACGCTTGGACCCTGCATGTAGTTGTGTCGTTGTTCAGCAGCCTGCCATGCTCTGCCAACCTTGGGACTTACAATGGACTTGAATTAATGGCCTGCTGTGTGGTTTGGTAACATCGAGACTGTGCCATTTTATTTGTCAACCTTGGGCTTGTTAGCCCCAGCAGGCAGTAACTGCCTGAGTGAAGAGATGCCTCTAGGTTCAATGGGCCGGGAGCAAGAGGCAGAACTGAAGCCCAAGGTCTAGAGTCTTTGACCCAGCCCTAGAGCCTGGCACTTTGAACTTAGACTTCTAGCCTCCTGAACTGTAAGAGAATAAACTCCTGTTTGTTCAAGCCACACCATTTGTGGTATATTCCTGTCAGGGTGGCACTAGGTAACCAGAACAAAAGTCAATCATAAACAGACAAATATTGTATTAGTCTACTGTTGTAAAAAGTCAAGGAAAGGTTTATATATGGAAGGAAACTTTCTTTGTTGGTTACCAGGGAAGGAAGGGGAGGAAAAGGAACTCTGCTAGATAGATAGAGAGAAGTATTGCTGTGGGTGAAGAAAGTCAAAGGTAATGTACTAAACAACCAACACAATAACACTAAGGAAAGGGAAGACACAGAGAGGTGCATAAGAGGTACAGACAACAAAGATAAACACTTTTACATACACAATACTGCATTATCAGTGACAACAAACACCGATTTATGGGTAAATAGATGGATGTTATTGTTGTTATTGTTACGTGCCGTCGAGTCGGACCTGACTCAGCGACCCCTCCTTGGGTTTCTGAGGCAGTATCACTATGGAAGTAGATTGCCCCATCTTCCTTGCAAGGAGTGGCTGGTGGGTTTGAACTGCCAGCCTTCTGGTTAGCAGTCAAGTGCCTTAGGCACCATGCTACCAGAGCTCCCAAATAGACGGATAGACAGGCTAAATGATCAGTTATGTCTAGGCAAAAGGGAATATACCCATGACAATATATAAGGTTGGTAGATGATATTTGTATGTATATATTTGTATGTACTATAAGAATGTCCATAGACATAATAGAACTAACAAGGGGCAAATTATGGTAACTTCTTGGCCATAGCCAACCACCCTAAGGGAGCGAATAGTTGGACATGTGGGCTTGGGACTGTGCTCGCAGGGGACATCAAGCTCAGTTGGCATAACGTGCTACACAAAAACATTGATGAGTAGCAACTGTGGTCTTAAAAGTTTGCAAGTGGCCATCTAGATACAACAATGGATCTCTCCTTGTCCAGAGCAAAAAGAAAGAAAACCCAAGATGCATGGAAACAATTAGTCCAAGCGTCTAGTGGCCCATGCGAACATAGGGTGAACATTTACATCAGGTAGATACACTCCTTAGAATGATCAATCATGGGAGAACAGAAGGGCAGTATTTGCACAGGGAGATAGCTCACAGGGCAAGAATGCATAGGAAAGAAGAGCACAGGGAAGAGGGAAGAGAGCTGTTACTTTGTGGGGAATTGCAGTCAATGTCATGAAACAAATGTGTATGAACTGCTGTATGGAAAATGAACTTGCTCTGTAAACTTTCACCCAAATCACAATAAAATTTTTAAAAAAAAGACTGTCTAAAGGCAGGTGAAAGGAAGAGGAGCAAGCCCAGGTCTCGCTGCCTGCAGCCCTCTGCCCTCAAGCTGGTCCCTGCAGCTCACCTCAATTCCATATAAATATGCCCCATTTTTAAACTAACTTCAACACTTTCACATTTATTCATCATACATCAAGGCATCCAAATGTTCTTTAAGAAATTGCCTCTGTCTGTTGAGCATCAGATGATGAGGTTCTTTACCAGCAACTATCAGCTCTGTGAGATGCGCTCATCATCTCCACACACTCAAAGCACACATGCAATTTGATGCTACTGATAGTGATGGGCGTGGCATGGGGCTAGGGCTGGGGTGTGCAAAACACATCATTCTGAGAGCTACCCTCCTGGCCCTGCACTCCCCAGCCGTCCTGAATTGAGCACGGCCAGACACTCAACCCAGCCAAACCAGTTGCATGGCGTCAACTCTGACTCATGTCAATCCACATGTGCTCATAGGACTTTCAATGTCTGGTTTTGGGAATGTAGATCACCAGGCCTTTCTTCAGAGGCACCTCTAACCTAGGCTGGCAGCCACACACAGGAGCCATTTGCACCACCCTGGGACTCCTCAAAAATGCCAGCCCATGACAATGTCCTTTATTCACCAGCCACTTGATCACAGCAATGAGAAACATGTGACATCTCTGGAGCTTGAAAAGATACTGCAGCAGTGTGTGGGCCAAAAGAATGCTGTTGGTCTCTACCTACTGTGAGAACTAGTTTGCTGGAGGCAGCTTTCCTCTCATTGTAAACTCTGGAGGTAGGAAATCCCCCTTATTGGCAAGGTGGCATCACCTTGCCTAAAACCTCAAAACCAGACTCACTGCTGTCAAGTTTATTCCAACTCATAGTGACCCTGTAAGGACAGAGTAGAACTGCCCCCAAGGGGTTTCCAAGGCTGTAATTCTTTACGGAAGCTAGCTGCCACATCTTTCTCCCACAGAGCAGCTGGTAGGTTTGAACTGTCGACCTTTGAGCTAGCAGCTGAGTACTTAACCACTGCACCACCAGGGCTCCAGTCACCTTACCTAGTTGACCTTTCATTGCCCCATGGCACCCAACATCTAGGTCAGGGCAGCTGTTCTGAGGGAGCAGAGACACACACCCCCCCAAGTTCCATTCCCAGTAGGCCAGAGAGGTGTCATCTCTAACAGGTGGAACTAGACAGAGTCTTGGACCACCCTGCCAGCTGACCATCTGTCTAGTAGAGAACATGCATTCCAAAGTGCCAGCTTGAGTGGCAGGCAGGCAGCACAAAGAAGTCAACACTACCCTCAGTACCTTCTGCGGAGACTCAGGGCAGAGTGAAGCTGTGGTTGCTACAGGCTCCGCTGCCGCCCGAGTTGGGACAGAGGCAACTCCAGGAATCGAGAGGGTTAAAAACCTACTCTTGGCTCATGGCTCCATTCCAAAGGGTCTCCGTTAACACCAGAGGTCTCCTGATATCTCACTCTCTTTAATAGATTTTTCCCATTGACGGCTCAGTTTATTGACTATCATTTCCTTTTCTACAGGGGAGCTATTTTCTGGGTCACTGATCCAACCAACTTAAAAGGGGCTGCATTGATTAGGTTTTATTGGTGGTGACTTGGACAGAGATGGGCAGACTTGCTCCTACCTGCTAACAGCTCCTTTGTTTCCTCCTCCCAGCCCCCACCCCCACTGTTGACTTATGGGAGAGACAAAGTTGGAGCACTTAGGCTGAGGGCTTTATGGAGTGAGAGGGAACTTCTGGCTTCATTGCCTCGAGCTCTCTGTGCATTAGGGGTAAAGGCCATTAAAAAAAAAAGGGAGAGAGAAATTGATATTAACAGAGTTTGAATTAAGGTAGAAGCAAACCAGAAAATCATCCATTCATTGGCTGTTGTTGCTGTTGTTAGGTACCCAGTCAGCTGCAGTGCATAGTGATGTCTGACAGAACGAGCCGCTGACCAGTCCTGCAGCATCCTCACAAGCATTGCTATGTTTGAGCCCATAGTTGCAGCCTCTGTGTTGATCTCTCTCGTTTAGGGTCTCCCTCTTCTTCGCTGACCCTCTACTTTACCCAGCATGATGTCCTTCTCCAGGGACTGGGCCCTCCCGAGAATGTGTCCAAAGTGAGCATTTATTGAGCATGATGTTGGAATAATCACAAATAAGACCTTAGTAACAATTCATAGGTTACAAAACTTTTTTGAAATTATTATCCCAGGTGATGCCCACAACTCTGAGCCATATGTAGGATGATTATTATTCCCCTTCACAGATTTGAAAACAGCCCCAGTCACACAATTAGCAAGTGCCAAACTTAAAACCAGCTGTCTGACTCCAGAGTCTCTATTCTATGCCGAGAGCTCAAGAGAATACCGAGAGGTACCAGGCGAATAATGTGTAATGTGAGTCTGTGGATATTTGTGTATGTTTAGTGCATGTGCCACTAATAGACAAAGTGAGAATGGAGCAGAATTAGAAAGGCTCCAGGAGGCACCTGGTTCAACCAAAAAAAAAAAAAAAAGCCAGTTGCCATCAAGTCAATTCCAACTCATGGCAGCCCAATGTGTTTCAGAGAAGAAGTGCCCTCCACAGGGTTTTCATGGGTGTGACCTTTCTATCTTCTAAGGCATCTCTGGGTTGGTTTGAACTGCTAACCTTTTGGTTAGTACTTAACTGTTTGTGCCAACCAGGGACTCCTCCAGTGCAACCACCAGCCCTCAGCTTACCGGTGAGAAAAACGTGTCCTGGGAATGTAAAATAGCCTGCCTACAGCCAAACGGTCATTCTTATGCCCATGCATTTATTTGTTTATTCATTCCTTCAACAATAAATGAATGAGGTACTTTGTATGTGTCCTCTCTGGATCTCAGTAATGAGCTCTAGTGTTCCATGCAGAGAAATAACCAGCTGTCTGTGGGAACACTCGTCCGTATAGAGATAGCATCTGTCCAGGCAGCCTTTGAACCTTCTCATTTCTGGGTCACTGACCTAACTCTTTTCACCAGGAGCCCTCCCACTCTCCCACCTGAGGCTGTTACCACATGTGCAACAGAGAATCTTAGGCCAAGGCCCTAGAGCACCAAGTCCCCTCACTTGATCCTCGTTCCACATTGGAATGTCTCTTCAGTCTCATCTTGTACCCTCATCTTGTGCTGTCTTACACTCAGATAGACCTTGACTAGAAAGACAGCTCCTGCTCCCTAGAGGTCCCCTGAAAGCAAAGTGTCCAGGTGTACAGAACAAGAATCAATTATTAGAACCCAGCTGGGAAGTCATGAGTTAGTTAGGGGTGGAGAGTGTGTGTTGGCATGGGGGAATATTCATGTAATAACATTAGCACAGGATGGGGGAGGCTCATGAGGGACTGTCTGTCTATGTCTGTGTGTCTGCGACTGGGGCCCATGGAGTTCATCCTGTCCATTCCCCTGCCCTTTTGCTCATTCATTCATTCATCCATTCAGCACACATCTAGTCACCCAGCATCTCCTCTGTGGCAAGCATTGCACTGGGACCTGGTGATTCAGAGATGAATAAGACACAGCCCCAACCCAGGAGAAACTCTTGGCCAAAATGGGAAGAAAAACACATGTGCAAAGAATTACAGCCCAGTATGGTAAGCGCCACAGTCAAGATATTTGCAAGGAAAAGGGGGCAGGGAAAGCATCTCGTAAAATATTATGCCTGAGCTGAGTTAAGGGCAAATAAGAGTTCACCAAGTGGGCCAGAGGTGATGGAGGATGTTCCAGGCAGCAGAGAGAAACATGCAGAGGCATGGTGTGTTCTTGGAACTAGAACAGTCAAGTTGAAGGGAGGGAAGAGAGAGAAGACCACTGAGATAGGTGGGAACTGGATCACAGTGGGCCTGGACTACAGGCTGAAGACTGGGACTAGGGAAGCAGCTTCAGGTTGGGTGGAAGGAGAGGAATGCCTTTCTCAAATCAACCCAACAAGACCAGCTTTTATTCATAAAAGGCCACCAGGACTGGCCCTTATCCGTTTGGTCACAATAACCTTAGGCTCAAGTGTGAACTGCATTCCCACAGAGGGCAGTTCTCTCCCGGCTCTAGCTGAAGTCACCATATTTTTAACCTTCTTTATCCCTCTCTCTCCCTAATTCTCCCCTTCAGGCCCCTGTAGTGAAAGATGTGTTTTGTTCCCTTTAGCTGAGAGATTAAACCACTTGAATTAAATAAATGTATTCTTCTGGTCAGGAGCTTGGCACATTGCAGAGTTCCAGCAAACCCTCCAGAAACTAACAGAGGGCCTGAGTGCCACCCAGAAGAGCAACAAGGGCTGGCTGTTACCAGAACCCGTTTTCAAAGCATAATCTGCAGCAGTCAAAGGAGGAGCATCACAAAACACATGAAGCCTGTTCATGAGAGGGGAGCAGCACCAAGCGTTTGCCAGGCACTTGTGCCAGAGAAATGAGTCCCAGCACTTCCATCCATGGCACATGCTACATGCGTGTAGCATATGCACACACAGGCCTCAGCAAGGTCTCAAATCCCAGCTCCATATCGAGAGGAAAGTTTCTAGGCTCTGTTTAAGGTGGTGCTCACACACACACAAACATCTTTTACACACTCACTCATACACAAAAAAAATCGTCTCATACACACTTACACACATATACTGCCCTCATACCCACAAGCACACTCACTCACCTTCCACTCAAACACATCTCCCACTCATGCTCACAAACACAACCACACATACACACACACACATCACATGTGCTCACACAAATGCAATCACACCCATGCAAAAGGACACCTACTCACACATCCACACAAATACACACTCACAGAACACAATCAGACCCACTCACACACACATACACTCACATCTCACACACATTTTTGGTGCCTCAGGAAAGCACATTAGCACTTTGCACGTTAAAGTGAGAGGGATGTAGGTATAGGCAGTGAACTTTTAGTCTCATCTGCAAGGATTTTTCCAGTAGTGTCCTCATGTGCCCCAGCAGAGTAATAGAGCTTGGGTGATGCAGCACTATCTTTCTGTTCCTGCAACTAGCCTCAGCAAAAGTTCCCTCTTTTTCCCAAGATGCCTTTGGAGCTATTTTTTATGTAAAGTGTATTGGAGTATAACACACAGAGAAACGTGCCTAAGCATACAGTTGGATGACTTTTCACAGAGGTCACACTTGGATCAAGAAGCAGAACATTTCCTGAATCCCAGAAATTCCCAAGTGCCTCCTTCCAGGGGTAGTTCCTCCCTTGACTTCTAACAGGAGAGGTCAGCTTTACCTGGCTTTGAACTTTATTTAAATGGAATCAGAAGCTCATTTTCATGTGCTACAGGGCTGACTCCATGGCACATAACAACAACAATGACATCCACATCAAGGAATTCAACACGCTGATGAGAGCGATGTAGGTATAGGCAGTGAACTTTTAGTCTCAGTAGGGCACAAGACTAGAAGACAGGAGTGGAGAAGAGTTCTTTGTAACTCTAGGTAGACAAAGGACCAGAAGGGGTTCTGAAGAGCGAAGACATGCTTTACAAAGGCAAGGAGTTCTCTGATCCTTCAAATGAAACCAGCCACCCATTCTCTTCTTGCTGCAACACGTGGGTCTGGAAAAAGGGCCACAGTGTACATCCAGACTCTTTCCTCCTTGAGCATTTGATCAAAATGGATTAAAACCACTGTACTGAACCCAGATTCTAGGGATCTGGGTGAGTGCCCCAGCTCTGCCACTAACTCCTTAGTGGCCCTGGGTGAGTCACCTCACCTCTCCACACTTCTGGTTTCTCATCTCTACAATGGCAGTGAGGATGGTAACAGCTTCCTTGAGTACTTGCCATGTGCCAACCACTGGTCTGACTCATTGAATCCTCTAGATCAAGGCCCAGCAAAGTATAGCCCGTGGGCCCAATCAGCTCCCAACCTGTTTGTATATGGCCTGCAAGCTAAGAATCCTTCTTAGACTTTTAGACTTTTATATATATATATATAAACAGTTTGGAAAATTTTTAATTGATATTTCATGACATATGAAAATTATATGGAATTCAAGTTCCAGTATCTACAAATAAAGTTTTATTGGAACACAGACACACTCATTTATCTACATGTTGTCTCTGGATGCTTCCACAGTGGCTATGACAGAGACCATATAGTATGCAACCTAAAATATTTACTATGGCCCTTCAAGAAAAAGTTTGCTGACCCCTTGCCCTAGACCACCCTTACTTTAGGTAATCTTGTGTGTGTGTGTTAAAATATATATGGAACATAAAATTTGGCATTGTAACCATTTCTGAGTGCACAATTCAGTGGTGTTAATTACATTCACAGTATTGTGCAACCACTATCTACTTCCATAAACTTCATCACCCCAAACAGAAATTCCATACCCATTAAGTAATAACTCCCCATTCTCCCTTTCTCCCAGCCACTGGTAGCTGCTAACGTACTTTCTGTTCCTGCATTTTCTAGATATTTCATATAAGTGGAATCATATAATAATTTTCCTTTTGTGCCTGGCTTATTTCACTTAGCATAATGTTTTATCCATGTTGTATCGTGTATCAGAACTTCATTCCTTTTATGGCTGAACGATATTCCATTATGTGGATAGACTCGGGTGGTACACACGGTTAAGCTCTGGACTAACTGAAAGATTGGCAGTTCAATCCAACTTGGAGGCACCTCAGAAATAAGACCTGTTGATCTTCTCTAAAAGGTCACAGCCTTAAAAATACTACAGAGCAGTTCACTCCACACACGTGGGGTCACCATGAGTCAGAACTGACTCGCAGCAACTAACAACAACAATGGATATACCATATTGTGTTCATCCACTCATCCGGTGATGGGCACTGAGATCGTTTCCACCTTTTGATTATCCTGAATAATGCAACAGTGAACATTGGTTTCTGTTTGAGTTACTGCTTTTAATTCTTGGGGTATATGCCTAGGAGTGGAATTGTTGGCTCATATGGTAATTTTATGTTTAAGTTTTTAAGGAACCCTAGGCACTCTTTTCATCAGCCCTTGTAACAGGTAAGAAAGCTGAGGTGGAGGCAGGTTAAGTAACCTGCCAGGGACCCCAACTGGGAATGGTAGGTCTGCATTTCAAGTACAAGCAAACCAGCTCTCATCCATTCACTCCAGGGAACTGCCTGCCACGTGCAAAGACTGACTAGCTAAGGTGGTGAGTATGGCAAATTGCAGAGAGAGTTAGAAATGTGAGTTTAGGTGCCTGCCTCCCCTCCAGGCAGGCATCAGTGACTGAGCCTACACTCCCCCATCAGACCAAAACGCCCTAACATCCCCCACATACCGTATCCAGCCCAAAGACTTACTGATGTGGTTAGTGATTTTCTACAGACTAACTTCTACCTCAGGAGCAGAGGGCTGATCTACTCCTAACCATAATATGCTTTACTAAAAAAAAAAACTCACTGCCATTGAGCTGGATCTGACTCATAGCAACCCTGCCTTGGATTTCCAAGAGGCGGTATCTCTATGGAAGTGGATTGCCCAACCTTCTTTCCGAGGAGTGGCCGGTGGATTTGAAC
Organism: Orycteropus afer afer; assembly: GCF_000298275.1. Lineage (NCBI taxonomy): Eukaryota > Metazoa > Chordata > Mammalia > Tubulidentata > Orycteropodidae > Orycteropus > Orycteropus afer. Next base: position 180,922 of record NW_006922082.1, on the reverse strand, counting down.
CACCAGGCTTCTTGTTAGCAGTCAAGTGCCTTAGGCATTACGCCACCAGAGCTCCTCAGTGGAGACATACACAACACAAACATTTAACATGTTACATATAAAGCACACTTGCAAAAACAAAAATCTACAAACCACTCACTCGTTACACAAAACTCATACTCTACTTCTACAGACATAGAACAAAGCACGCAAACCACTCATATGGACCAGACACTCTGAAGACCCAAACCAGAATCCCCCCTGCCCTCACGGGACTGTCAGCTAAGCCTGACTAGGGACGAGCTATGGTCCCCTCGATCCCGGTCCTGTGGCGCCCAGGAATAGGGTAGAGAACTTACCAAACGCCAGCACCTGAACCTTCCTTTTGCTTTTCCTTTTCTTGAGGAATGGACTGGCAGTGCCATCTGTGTATGGAGGCAGTGGGTAGTCTACCCGGGAAAATAGAATCCCAGAGGCTGCTTAGAGCAGGCCACCCATGCCTCAGCCCAAGACGGGGCCACCACGTCTCAGGGGGCCCGTCCCTGTTTGGGCCAGTTCTGTTGTAGGAAAACAAAGTCCTTACCCTCTGTCACAAAGAGCCAATAATCAAAACAGGTTGAAGAGGGAAGGCAAAGGTTTATTGAGTATCGAGACCCAAGGAGACAGTGAGAACCATTTCTCCAAAATGTCTATCTCATCGTAGCCCATTAATATAATTGGTCTGTGCAGGGCCCTGGTCTTGGTTTCATTCATTTACACATTCATTCATTCCCTTTTATCCCCATATGCTACCACCATATCATAGTGGAGCCCTGGTAGAGCAAGGCTTAAGCTCTTGGCTGTTAAGCAAAATGTTGGCGGTTCAAACCCACTAGTGGTTCTGTGGGAGAAAAGACTGAGTAATCTGTTCCTATAAAGATTACAACCTAGAAAACCCTACAGGGCAGTTCTCCTCTGTCCTATAGGGTCACTGTAAGTTGGCACACAACAACATCTTTCTGTTTGTTGAATTCTTACAGAATGGGTAATGTTATTTCAAATGCATGTTTTTTATTTGCATAAATGATACTATGTCCTTGTTGTTGTTGTTGTTGTTGTTGTTATGTGCCGTCGAGTCGGCCCCAACTCATAGCGACCCCTCCTTGGGTTTCCGAGGCAGTATCACTACGGAAGTAG
>NW_006922082.1:175473-178397 GCF_000298275.1 Orycteropus afer afer | reverse complement strand
ATGGGGTCGCTATGAGTTGGAAATGACTTGACGGCACTTAACAACAACAACTCTCTTATTGAGGTATAACCTACATTCAGCAAAGCATGTAACATGTGTTGGTCTTAAGTGTACAATTCAATTTTTTTTTTTAACCTATGTATATGTTCATGTAATCGCCACCCAGATCAAGATATAGGGCATCTCAGCTCCCCAGCAAGGTTCTCTTGTGCCCTTTCCCAGTCGATAAACCACCCACTCCACTGGAGGCAACCACTATTTCAGCTTCTGTCATCATCAATATAATTTGTTCTTGAACTTCATTTAAATAGAATCACACGGTGCTCTCCTTGTGTGTTTTACTTCTTTCACTCCACATCCCTTGGAGATGGGAGATTCATCCATGTGGCTGCTGGCAGGAGTTTGTTCTTGTTTGTTGCTGGGCTTGTTATTGTTGTTATGTGCCGTTGAGTTGGACCCGACTCATAGCGTCCCCTCCTTGGGTTTCCGAGGCAGTATTGCCACAGAAGTACATTGCCCAACCTTCCTTCCCAGGAGTGGCTGGTGGGTTTGAACTGCCAGCCTTCTGGTTAGCAGTCAAGTGCTTTAGGCACTACACCACCAGAGCTCTGTCCCTGTTTGCTCTGGGCACACCTAGCCTGCTGCTTTTCACTCTTGGGTCATGCACCTTGGTGCGTGCTTTAGGGCACCTACTCCATTTTATTCAGCAGGAGACATCCAGGGTGCCTCCAATGACGCTCAGTGACCCATGTTCCCTTATGGACTTGTGCAAATGGTTAAGAGCTCAACTACTAACTGAAAGGTTGGCAGTTAAAACCCACCCAGAGACACCTCATAAGGCCTGGTGGTATGCCTCCAGGATCACAGCCTTGAAAACCCTATGGAGTGCTAGTCTACTCTGCATTCATGGGGTTGTAATAAGTCAGAATCAATTCAACGGCAACAACAACAATCCTTCAGTTGGGATGAATTCCTAAGGAGCGGAATTGCTAGGACACAGCATCTAGATAGCGTGAAATTGGCAAACTCTTTGCTAGGTCTTCCAAAGCAGAAGGAGCAGAGAGAAGCGAAGAACTTCGGTGGTGCTCCTCCCCTGACCTCGTCCTTCCCTGCCCCCTTCTCCAGGAAGACCTCTCAGCTCCTCCTCCGTGTCCTCCTGCAGGACCCATCTAAGCATTTCCTGAATGTCCCTGAATGTCGCTGCCTCCGCGGCAGCACTCGCCATCCTGCTGCATTATAACAAGACGATAATCAATGAACTGCTAACTCTATTGCAATAAAGGAGCGAGCCCAACCTTATATAATTCTTTTTAATTGTTTTTTCACATTACAAGGTTTTTTTTTTTTTTTTTTTTGCTAAACTTATTCAACCATAAGTTATGTCGTTTAATTTCTCAAAGTGCTAATATTTTAATTGCTTCCTTCCTGCAGACAAAGTGCCTGCACTGTCCTCCCTCCCCAGCACGGAGATTATAAAACGGAGCTGGCAGGAATACCTAAGAAGGGAGTCTTTTTGGCGGCATGATTTGATGGGAAGCCGCCTTCTCAGAAGTCAGTGTGTGAGGCTGGAAACCCGGCTGCGGACTTCAAAGGGGCATTGGGCCCAGTCGAGTCTGCAGCTTGCTCGCGGGGTTTATGGTAATCACAGGTGGGGGAAGGCAAGGAACCGAGATTGGAAAGGAGGCATGGTGTGGGGAGCGCGGAACAAGGAGCTCCCCACCTGAAAGATCTGAGGGGAGCTGTGATCTATCCGCAACATAGGGAGTTGGACCAGAATCAGGGAATATTCCTGTCAGTCAGTACTCTGAGGGCTGACAGGGCCACAGGGCCTCGGAAAGGGTAGGAAGGTGACCTGCCATTCAATAATGCCTCTGCCATCTGTCTGGGGTGAGTAATGGCATCCCAACTTATACAGCAAGAAGGAGGAGGCAAGGGCCTCAGGGGACTACTCTTAACAGGGGCAGATTACCCAATAGACAAGGAAAGCACAGGGTTACTTATGCTTATTTTCAAAACCCATGTGAAATTGATCACTACAGATTACTAAGTAAGCACAAGCAAGCCCTTGCTTTCCAGATACTCGTCCCTGTCAGGGATTGTAAATTTGAAAAGAGGCTTTGTAGGAAGGTGCTGTGGGGTTGGAGACAGACAGATGGCAGCCAGACCTAGAAGCAGAATCTTTGATGTGGTGAAAAATGTGAAATTGTTCACTACAGATTAGTAAGTAAGCACCAGGAGGCTCGTGCTTACCTTGTTATTGTGCACTCCAGCGCTGACTCTTAAAGGCAGTGTTCTCCCTCCAACCCAAGGTGTGGTCAGGTCAGACCCTCATGACCTCCCCCCATTGCCTATAGGCGACAATCCAAACATGGTCTCCTAAAACATGTCTCCAAAATTCTCTCTTCCCAGTCCCACCCTCGATACCCCAAACTTGTCATCCTAGGACGCTGCTTCTTCATCCTCGAACCTTTTTCCTTCTACACATGATCCAATCTCACTTATCCTACAAGGCTGGCTTAATGCCTCTTCCCCTCTCACCCAAATCGAGTCCCCTCTCCTAGGGTTTCTAGGCCACGAAGGCCACATCTTCTAAGACCTAGTCTGGTGTACTATTGGCATGAGCTTACTCATCTGTGTTCTCTTGTTACTCACTAGCTCTGTGGCTTGGGGAAAGTTAGTTAACTTCTCTGAACTCCACAGGGTACAGGGGTACTGTTCTGGTTACCTAGTGCCACTCTGACAAGAATATACCACAAATGGGATGGCCTTAACAAGCAGGAGTTTGTTCTTAAAATTTGAAGGCTTTAAGTCTAAGTTTAAATTTAAGCCTCGAGTTGCAATATTGAGAGATTCTATGGGCAAAATATTGAATGATGCAGGAAACATCAAGAGAAGATGGCAGGAATACACAGAGTCACTGTACC
>NW_006922082.1:94579-173638 GCF_000298275.1 Orycteropus afer afer | reverse complement strand
GCAGGGTCCAAGCGTGCCATATGCTAGAGACCATTCCCAAAGCTGCTTCTTATATGTGGGAAGCAGACCACATACCCAAAGGCAGCCTTCCAGTAGATTCCACCGTGGAGCTCAATACCAGTCTCATCATGGGGAATACTACATCCAGCTGCCCAGCCACTCAACCAGGCGCAGCCAAGTTGACACAAACACATAACCACCACAGGTACCATGAGAAGAGAATGTGTTAACATATGTAAAACATTTAACTTGGCCCCTGGTGAGTGCTCAAAGAAAAATTCTGTTATTTGCTGTCATTTTGACCATCCCATCTCCTGTGTCTGGCATGTTGTAATTGCTGGTATGTAATAAATGGATAAAATAACTAATTAAATAATTACCCACCCTGACCCCAAGAATGCTGTTGTTTATCCAAGTTGGGACCCCCAGCTGTAACACCTGTTTGCTGTTTCATTCTCCTGGTATTTCCTCTGGAAGGGCAGGCCCCCAAGGGTTCCAAATAAGTGAACACCCCATCCCACTCCAGGAAGTAGGTCCAGTGGGCATCCTGCCTGGGACGCCAGGGTAGATGCTTGCCCAAGCTGTCCTACCTCCAGACACAGAGAACCCAGAGCCTGGCCACCAGCGTTACTCTCCATTTCCCTCGCCTTTCTCTGGCTCTGTCTGCATTGCTATTTGCGGAGCCAGGAGTCCTCACCTGGGTCTGGCCAACCCCTTATCTTGCCCCTCTTCTGGGTGGGGGTAGATCTGGGACAAACCTCAGATCTCCTGTTCTCAGTTCACTGATAAAATAAAAAGAGTATTGAGCAGACAATCAAAAGTGTTCAGACTTCAACTGCCAATTCTGGCTGTGTGACCTTAGGCAAGTCCCTTAACCTTTCTGAGCCCCCAGACTGTGGTATAAGTGAGACTCAATGAGGTAAAAGCACAAACTATTCGGACCGGCTCCTTGCCCTGTAGCATCTGCCTGCCATGGGAGAAGAAAGAGGGCAAGGCCATAGCCAAATGCCTTGGAGTCTCCAGCATTCAGGAGCCTGTGGGGACCGTGGAAGAGATATGGGATCCAGAACCCCCACCATCACCCTAGCCATGGAAAGGTGGGTGACTTGGAGGGAATGGGAGACAGTGGACAAGGCACCTGAGCATAGTTCAGGGGCGTTGATGATTCCTCTTCACAAGCAGTTGCTGAAATCAAGTGTGGGCAAAAAAACAGCACTCACTCCCCCAGGGCTATGTGAGGAGACAGAGTTTCTAACTTCTGTAGGAGAGCAAGGGGACCCCAAAGTCACCAAGGAATCTCCCACCTCAGGAGCAGAGTTTTCACAAGATCCATAGAGCCCCCGGAAGTAGTTCTTTGTCAGGGACAGAGTAGCAAGACCAGCGGAGGGGCTGGCTAACTGAGGCTGTGAGTGGGAAAGGTCCAAAGTGGAAGGGCCTCAGGGAAGAGGCACTGCTGAGCAGATCAGGAGCTTTGAGTCTCTTCAGACTGGAGTGGATCCCCACCCAGGAGAGGCCTTCTTCACTTGCACTTTGACTTATACCTCCCCCAGGTTTTCTTTTGTGCCTCAAACTTGAGTGATGAAAAATGTTATTATGTTAACATTACACTGTCACTCCCACCTACACTCCACTACAAAGAAAATATCTGGCAAGTAGGGGCCTGTTTTTCATCATCATAGACAAACCCCATCCCCAGCACTTACTCATTTATTCCTTCCTTCACAAATATTTACTGAGCACTTACTAGATGCCAGGCACAATTGCAGGTGCCAGGGCCCCAAGGCAGATGCCTGAGGCCCATTCATTAAGGGTATCAGCTGCTAACTCCCCACATTGGGTCCCCATCTTTGATCTCTCAGGTTCTTAGAGGTAAAACACTCCCACTCCATCCCAGAAGGGGGCAGCGGGTCTGGCTTCAGCCTGGTGAGGACAAACAAGAATTTCCCTTTTCTTCCTTCCCTCAGTACCAGGGGTGTGACGGCTCCAAGGAAAATTCAAGGCAGCACCTGGAATCTTGGAAAAAGACCAGCCTAAGTTTCATTCAAGGGAAACCCTGCCACCCAGACTAGGTCTGGGCACTGGGCAACCTGCTCAAGGCCCACTGGTATGTGCAGGCCAGGCAAAGTCAGTGCTGACCCAAGCATCTCATTCTTAAGCACCAGCCAGGAATTTCTCATGCAGCTTTGAAGACAGCTAGTGCAGACTTCAGGGCTGGGGTCCCAAAGCCAAGATTCCAAAGAGAAAATCCCAAGGTTAACACCTCAAGGATTGTCTCCCCACTTCCCACAACTCTCCCAGGCCACCCTGGAGTCTCCCTGTTCTGGTTACCTAGTGCTGCCCTGACAAGAATATACCACAAATAGGATGGCTTTAACAAGCAGTTCATTCTCTTAGAGTTTGAACACTTTAAGTCTGAGTTCCAAGTGCCAGGCTCTAGGGGCCATGTGAAAGCCTCTCAACCTTGGGCTTCAGCTCTGCCTCTTGCTCCCGGCCCACTGAAGCTAGAGCATTCTCTGCACTCAGGCAGCTACTGGCTGCTGAGGCTAACAAGCCCATGGTCGACATATAATATGGCACAGTTCCAATGTTACCAAACAACACGGCAAGCCATTGATTCAAGTCCATTGAAAGTCCCAAGATCAGCAGAGCATGGCAGGCTGCTGAACAATGACTCAGCTGCGTGCAGGGTTCAAGCATGCCATAAGCTAGAGACCACCCCCAAAGCTGCTTCTTATATGTGGGAAGCAGACCACATCCCTAGCTGCTTGTGGTAGATCCCACCATGGAGTTGATTGCCAGTCTCATCATGGGGAATAACTACCACCAGCTGCCCAGCCAGTCAACCAGGCCCAGCTAAATTGGCACATAACCTTAACTACCACACTCCTCTCCCCCCTCACCTCACCTTATGCTTCCCAGACTTCTGCTTTGGTCCTGATATCCCCTAAGCCTGTAACACCCTAGCCCCACAACCAAATCCTTCCCACCTAATGCCAGCTCCAATGCCGCCTCCTCCAAGAAGTCTCCTCTGATCTTCCTTGTTGTTAGTTGCCATTGAGTTAATTCCAACTCATGGCAACTCCATGTGTACAGAGAACTGTTTCATGGGTTTTCAAGACTGATCTTTCAGAAGCAGATCTTAAGTCTCTCTCCTGAGGTGCCTCTGCGTGGGTTCAAACCAGTAACCTTTTGTCTAGTAGTTGAGCACTTAACCATTTGTGCCACCCACCAAAACTCACTGCCATCGAGTTGATTCCAACCCACAGCAACCCCCACTGGGTTTCTGGGGCTGTAAATCTTTATGGTAGCAGACTGCCTCATCTTTCTTCCACTGAGCACCTGGTGGTTCAAACCACCAACCTTTTGAGTAGCAGCCAAATGCCTTACCCACTACAGCACCAGAGCTCCTTTTGTGCCACCCAGGGAAACATAATTTCCTCTAGACTTCGAATTCCCAAGTTCAGGCCTCTTCTGCAGCTGAGGTTAGGGCTTTGGCCTCTGAAATCAGACAAGCCTGGGTTCCTAGATTGTCTCTGCCCCTTCCCCAATGGGTGGTCTCAGGCAAGTTTCCTCTCTTCTCTAAGCCTGTGCGCTCCCATCTGTGTAATAAGGGGCGAATGAAAGTAACTCCCCCATAGCTTTTCCAGAAGATTAAATGCTTTAATCCTCAAAGGGTTTAGGATAGTGCGTGGTACCTACTATGTGCTCAATAAATGTTAGCCTTTTAAAAAATGAAAAAAAAGCTGTGATTTGGGTGAAAGTTTATAGGGCAATATTCATTTCTGCACAATTCATACACATTTTGTTTCATGACATTGATTGCAATCCCCACAATGTAACAGCTGCCTTCCCACCTCCTGCCTGTGGTCACCTCTTCCCTGTGTCCTCCTTTCCTATACATTGCTGATCCCTGAGCTATCTCCCTGTGCAAATACTGCCCTTCTGATCTCCCATGGTTGATTGTTCTAAGGAGTACATCTACTTGGTGTAAATGTGCACAGTATACACCTGTCTGATATTTGGCTGGGAGCCACAGGAGTGAGTTCAATTCCAGGCCTAAGTGGGGCTGGGGTCCATTGTTTTAGGGGTTTCACCAGTCTCTATAAGGCCAGTAAGGCTGGTCTTTTTTGTTTTTGAGTTTTGTTCCACATTTTTTTTCTCCCATGGTATCCAGCATCACCTGCCCTGATCCCTTTCTGAGTGGGTGACAGTGGTAGCAGGCACCATCTAGTTCTTCTGGTCTCAGGGCTAAGGTTCACATGGTCCGCTAGTCCCTTGGACTAATCGTTTCCATGAGTCTCTGGTTTTCTTCATTATTTTTTGATCTGGATAAGGAGAGACCAATTGGTGCATCTAGATGACCACTTGCAAGCTTTAAAGACCCCAGTGACTGTTAGCCCCCTGTTAGCTCTATTTTATATATATGGACATTCTTATAGCACAAACAAATGTGTATGTAGAAATATCATCTACCAAACTTATATATGGCATTGAATACATTCCCTTTTGCCAAGACATACCTGCTCATTCAGCCTGGCTACCTATGTATCCACCCATAAATTAATGTTTGTTATTACTAATAATGCAGTATTGTGTATGTAAAAGTGTTCATCTTTGTTTATACCTCTGTGCACCTCTCTGCATCTTCCTTTTCCTTAGAGTTACTGTGTTGGTCACTCTCTTTTTGTATATTGCCTTTCCCTTCACCCAAATCAATACTTGTCTCTACCTATCTAGCAATTTTCCCTCTCCTCCCCTCCCATCCCTGGTAACCGACAAAGTTTCCTTTCATATGTAAACTTTTCCTTGACTTTTTACAATAGTGAACTAATACAATATTTGTCCGTGACTGACTTATTTCATTAAGCATAGCGTCCTCCAAATTCATCCACATTATGAGGTGTTTTGCAGATTCTACACTATTCTTTAGTGTTGCATAATATTCCATTGTGTGTATGTACCATAGTTTAGTTATCCATTCCTTGGTTAATGGGCACTTAGGTTATTTCCATCTCTTTGCTATTGTGAATATTGCTATGATGAACATGGGAGTACATATATCTATTGGTGTTCTGACTCTCACTTCTTTGGGATATATATCTAGTAATAGGATTGCTGAATCAAATGGTATTTCTATTTCCAACTTTTATCGAATCACCATATTGTTTCTCACAGTGGTTTTATCATTTTATAGTCCCACCAGCAGTGTAGGGGAGTCCCAATCTCTCCACATCCTTGCCAACAATTATTATTTTCTGTCTTGTTGAACTTGGCTTAGTGCTAAGGTGAGATGGTGTCTCTTTGTTTTTTTTTATTTGCATCTCTCTAACGGCTAATGATTGCAAACATTTCTTCTTGTGTTTGTTGTCTGCCTTCATATCTTCTTTGGTGAAGTGTCTGTTCATCTCTTCTGCCCATTGTTTAATTGGATTGTTTGTCTTTTAGATGTTGAGATGTTGGAGTTTTCTATAAATTTTAGAGATAAGTCCCTTGGTCAGATAAGTCATTGCCGAATAGTTTTTCCCAGTCTGTAGGTTCTCTTTTTACTCTTTTGGGGAAATTTTTTGATGCACCTAAGAATTTAATATTTAGAAGGTCCTATTCATCTAGTTTATCTTCTACTGTTTATGCATTTTTATTTATGTTTGGTATTCTATTAATGCCATATATTAAGGCTCCTAAGTTTGTCCTAGGAGCTCTGGTAGCATACTGCCTAAGGCACTTGACTGCTAACCAGAAGGCTAGCGGTTCAAATCCACCACCAACTCCTCAGAAGGAAGGTTGGCCAATTTACTTCCATAGTGATACCACCTTGGAAACCCAAGGAGGGATCGCTATGAGTCGGATCCAACTTGACGGCACATAACAACAACAACAACAAGTTTGCCCTGTTTCTTCTTTGATGAACTTCTTCTTAGTTTGGGATTTTACACATTTAAGTCTTTGAAACACTCAGAGTCAGTTTTGGGGTATGGTATGTTAGCTATCTCTTTTAACTAAAAGGTTGGCAGTTCAAATCCACCCACCAGCACCAAGGAAGAAAACCTCAGTGATCTGTTTCCATAAGGATTACAGACAATAAAACAGTATAGAGGCCAGTTCTACTCTGAAACACATGGAGTCCTCATGAGTAGGAATCCACTGTGTGCGGTAGCTTGATTTCTGTTTTACTTACAGCATTCTCCCCATAGCAGAGAATGTTAAATCTTCCGGAAGGTAAACTCAACCCACAGAAGGAATCCCAGGAATGTTTGTCATATGAATGAATGAACAAATGAAGAGAGACAAGTGCTGAAGTTATAAGCTTTCAGAAGAGGTGCTGTTAATTCTGTTCAAGATGGTCTCCTGGGGTTGACCCTCACTAAGGCATTTGACTGCTAACCAGAAGGCTGGCAGTTCAAACCCACCAGCCATTCCTCAGAAGGAAGGTTGGGCAATCTACTTCTGTAGAGATACCGCCTCAGAAACCCAAGGAGGGGTCGCTATGAGTCAAATCACCTTGACAGCAGTGAGTATATATATGTGACCCTCACACTCTTGGCCCTCAGGAAATGCCACCTAGGCACACGGTCTTCTGCTCATCTCTCTGACTCTTGGCAGTTCTTGAAGAAAACTTTCCAAAGTGTCTCTGGCTTCCTGGTCTCCTCCATATGAGTGCAAGAAGGAAAGGGAGAGGCCCACACACTTCTAGACCTCTTCTATGTAAGTGGTAGAAAGTGGAATGGGGCCACCTCCACAGTCTCTTTGCCTGGGGGCTGAGCCCTGGCCCAGGAGATGCTATCACTCCTTACCCCAAGAACTTGGGATCCAGGCTCCCTGTGATGGGCAGGGTTCAGAAGCTTCTCCATCTCATTCTGGAAAAAGCCAGGCTTCAGGAAGGTAAGTTCTCAGGTTACTGGGGCTTAACACCCACGCCCACTCTGCTCCTCCCACTATCAACCCTACTTGTGAGCATGGGTACCTTTGACCCCAAAGACAGCCCAGCACTAACCAGAAGACCTAGCCCATTCAAACACCAGCCTATACACTGAGTGCCTGCACTGAGTGCCTGTGGGGCTTTAAGAGAAGGGGCAAGATGTGCAAGGGGAAGGGAACAGGACATGGACCTTCTATACTCCTTTGTGCGCATAGGCATAGAGACTGAAAAGGGGTATATTCCCATTAGCTTGACATTTACTCCACATTATCTCTAGTGCCCCCACTCCCACAAGGGATATGTTATTACCCTCACAGTACAGATGAGGAAACTGTGGCTCAGACAGATTAACTGATTAACCTCGGTCCTAAAGCCTCTCAGACACACAACCAGGGTTTGGAACCAGTCTGTCTCCAAAGTCTATGTCAGGCAACTAAGAGTCAGGCAAAGATTATGGATAGGGCCCACACAAAGCAGAGGTGTCCATTTTTTTCTTTGAAATATTTTGGTATTTAACAAAAGCATCAAGGTTGTTATGATGGTAAAAATCAAATACTGTCCCAACTTCCTCTAAATTGTCATGTATTTTGTACTGTTTTCCTTTTTAATTGAATGGGGGTGGTGGGAGTGACCATTTTAACAATACACAGAATGTCTAAGGATTCTAATCTAGCAGCATAGCTCACATCATGAACTCCTGGTACTCCATGACACCAGCCTCTGTAGGGCCTCTGGACTTTCACACCTGAAGTTTCTTGGGCTCTTAACACATTCATGCCACTGTGTTCACAGTAAGGGGTCACCATTTGTGTCAACAGAGGGGAGGGGATTAATATGGTGAGTGAATTATGTATTTGCTTATATATGCACAGACTGTCTCAGGAAGGCAGCCAAGAAAAGGAAAACCTCAGTGGGCTCCAAACCAAGAAAAACAAACTCACTGCCATCGAGTTGATTCCGACTCATAGCGACCCCCTTTGGGTTTCCAAGGTGGTAAATCTTTATGTACGTAGATTGCCCAGTCTTCCCTCCGCAGAGTAGCTGGTGCCAGACTTCTGGTTAGCAGTGAAATGCCGTAGGCACTGGCAAAATGGGTTGCCGGGGACAGAGACAGGAAGGATTATAAAATTTCACTGGCGAGCATTACATGCCTTTCGGATTTTGTGCCATACTGATATCCTACCTATTCGGGTAAATAAATAAATGTTTCACAATTACTAGGGAACTCCACTGCGTAGGTGAACATTGTTTTAAGCAAAAACACACAAAACAAACAGTTGCGATAAAGTCAATTCCCATTCAAGACGACCTCACGTGTTTCAGAGTAGAACCATAGGATTTTCAATGCTTGATAAAGTGGAGGGTTAGCGAAAAAGGGGAAGGCCCTCAATGAGATGGATTGACACAGTGGCTGCCACAATGGGCTCAAGCATAGCAAAGATTGTGAGGCTGGTGCAGTACGGGGCAGCGTTTCGCTCTGTTGTTCATAGGGTCGCTATGAGTCAGAGCTGACTTGACGGCACCTAACAACAACAATAACTATCATTCAAAAGCTGAGAGCTTAACTGTTGGTACCACCCAGGAACTTCATTTTAAGCAAAAGTGACATAAAAATGTGAATCCTCTAACTTTTGTTGCCAACTCTGCAGACACAGCTGGGACCAGGAAGTATCAAGGGCTGATTACTACCTTGGAGTAGGGCAGAGAGAAAAATACAGAGAACTAAAAATAATTTAAAATCTCACCAAACAATCATGCCGAATAAGGATCATGGCTGGTGAGGGTCAGAGAAGCAAAGGAACCAGAAGGAGGGCATAGGATAGAGCAGGCAGAAGAGAGCTGGGCACTAACTGAGGAGGGGGAAGGAGGCTCGAGGTGTCCAGCCCCCTCCCAGCATGTGTTTGCATGTTGTTACTGTTGTATGCCACTGAGTAGATTTAGACTCATAGCAACCCTATGAGACAAAGTAGGACTGCCCCATAGAGTTTCCTAGGCTGTAATCTTGAAGCACTTATTGATAAAGATCAAAGACTACAGCCTTCAGTGTGGAACACCCCAAAATAAAGCAAACAAAAATTCTCACAACTGGACCGACATCATGATAAACTTAGAAAAGATTGAAGTTGTCAAGGATTTCATTTTACTTGGATCCACAATCCACACCCATGGAAGCAGCAGTCAAGAAACCATATGACATATTACACTGGACAAATCTGTTCCCAAAAAAACTCTTTAAAGTGTTAAAAAGGAAAGATGTCACTTTGAGGACTAAGGTGCCCCTGACCCCAACCATGGTTTTTTCAATCCCCTCATATGCATGTGAAAGCTGGAAAATGAGTAAGGAAAGCTGAAGAACTGATGCCTTTGAATTATTATGTTGGCAAAGAATAATGAATATATCATGGACTGCCTCGGAAGGAAGGTTGGGCAATCTACTTCCTCAGCGATAATGCCTCAGAAACCCAAGGAGGGGTCGCTATGAGTTGGGTCTGACTCAATGGCACATAACAACATGGGCTGCCAGAAGAACAAACGGCTCTGTCTTGGTAGAAGTACAGACAGAATTCTCCTTAGAGGTGAGGATGGCAAGACTTGGTCTCATGTTCTTTGGACATGTTATCAGCAGGGACCAGTCCCTGGAGAAAGACACCATGCTTGGTAAATTAGAAGGTCAGCAAAATAGAGGAAGCCCCTCAATGGGATGCATTGACACAGTGACTGCAACAATGAGCTCCAACATTGCAACCATTGTGAGGATGGCGCAGGACCAGGCAGTGTTTCGTTCTGTTGTACATAAGATCGCTGCCAGTTGGAACCAATACAACAGCACCTCACAACAGCCATCTTTATGGGAGCAGATCACCAGGTCTTTTCTGTTGTGGAGCCGCTGGTGGGTTCAAACTGCCTTTCAGTTAGCAGCCAAGTGTTTAACTGTTAGCTACAAGGACCCCTTGCGTTTGCGGGGGGGTATGGGGGAGTGTGTGAGGCGGTGGCCTTTAGAGAGAAGAGCAGAGCCTGCTGATTCCTGCCCTCAAGACACACCAGTAAGTTGAAGTAGAAAGAGACCACAGAGCAGCGAACAAGCATTGCACTTGTCTCGGCCTCAGCCACTCACAATTAGCTGGATCCCATCCCCAATCTGAGACTTCGTTTCTTTGTCTATAAAATGAAGGGTTTGGCCCAGAAAGATCTCCAAGGTGCTTCACAGCTCTAATATTCTCTGATTTCATGGCTCCCGCCTTCTGCAAACATGCATAAAATAAATTAGTTTTAGCAGTAGTAAAAACAAAACAGAAAATCAGATTTATCATTTTAATTAAATATACTTTACATGTTCAATTTCTAGGGAGCAAAATGCCTTCTCTCCCCCATCAGTTTTCCCTTTGTGGTAGACATTCATGTCTGAGGCACAATTTAAGAAAATGCAAACCACCCCCTAAGAAGATACACAATTAGCAAGACCCTACAGGTATTTCTTAACAGGAAAGTGAAACTTGAAGGGGGAGGAAGAATATAAAAAAGGAAATGTCAGGGAGGAGAGGGTCAGGTGGGGTCAAGAGATCAGGGACAGGGAGATCAGGCTGCTAAGAAACAACTTGCTTTGGTCTCGGCTCAGTTCCCAGAAGCCGGTACCCTTGGAGCTGGGTGGAGTCAGGAGATGGGAGTTCAGGCCCCTCTTCTCCCAGACCCCGTGTGACCTAAGGTAAATTGCTCTCTGAACTTCAGGTTACTCAACTACAAAACAGAACAGAAAGATACCTAGTTTGGGAAAAGCTGGGAAAAGAAAATAACAGAACATATCTGACAAGGCTTGTCGGGTGCAGTTGACTCAGCTCCGACTCACGGCCACCTTCTACACAACAGAACAAAATGGCGCCCAGTCCTGTGCCCTCCTCATGACTGTTGTAGGTTTGAGTCCACTGTTTTGGCAGCTATTTGTGCTGTTCCATCTCCTTGAGGGTTTCCCTCATTTTTTGCTGACCCTCTACTTTACCAAACATGAGTCCTTCTCTAGTAATTGGTCTTTCCTGCTGACACATCCAAAGTAAGGGAGCAGAAGTCCCCCCATCCTCCTTCTTTGGAGCATTCCAGTTGTACTTCCAGAAGGTTGACTTGTTCACTCCTCATGGCAGTCCAGGATACATCCAATATTCTTTGCCAACACCACAATCTGAACGCATCAAGTCATCTGCCTTCCTGTTGCACTGTCTAGCTTTTGTATACATATGATGCATTTGAAAAGACCATGGTTTGGGTCAGGCACATCTTAACCATCAAAGTGACATCTTGGCTTTTTAAAACTTGAAAGAGATCTTTTGCAGCAGATTTGCCTAATGCAATATGTCATTTGATTTTTTTTTTTTTTTTTTTTTTTGACTGCTACTTCCACAGACTGACAAGGCTTAGGAAACTATAAAGTGTGAAGTATACGCATAGACACCAATTTTGAAGCTCTAATTGGTATATGTGATCTGACTAGTGGAACCTCTGAGTGGTATAGATGGTTGAGGTGCTCAGCTGCTGACCAAAAAGTTGGACGTTCAAGTTCACCCAGAGACACCAAAGAAGAAAGGCCTAAACCAAAAAAACAAAAAACTCACTGCCATCAAGTCGGATCCGACTCATAGTGACCCCTCCTTGGGCTTCCGAGGCAGTATTGCTATGGAAGTAGATTGCCCAACCTTCCTTCCAAGCCTTGGTGATATGTATATATAATGTTTATATATTTCTGAAACAGCAGCCATTGAAAACCCCATGGAGTACAGTTCTGCTCTGACACACATGGAGTTCAAATTGACTCCATGGCAACTGTGGGTTAGTTTTTTTTTTTTTTTTTTTTTTTTTGGTCTGACAAATAAGAATGGGCTGCCCTGACCAATACAGAATGCCTGCCCCCTATACGATTAGATATTTTGGCCTCTCAGCACACATCCCCCTAACATCCTTCCTTTTTGCCATCCCCTTCTCCACACAAGTGCTTGGTACCCATAGCCAAACTCTACCAAACCACTGCTGTGGAGTCAGATCCGACTCAGAGCAACCCCTCTTTGGGTTTCTGAGGCAGTATCACTACAGAAGTAGATTGCCCAACCTTCCTTCCCAGGAGTGGCTGGTGGGTTTGAACTGCCAGTCTTCTGGTTAGCAGTCAAATGCCTTAGGCACTACACCACCAGAGCTCTGGTACCCATAGAGTGAGAAGAAAAGCAGCCCCTCACCCAGGAGGCACTTCATTTCCTGCGCTTTGGGCTTCATGGCCCCAAATCATAAATTAACAACCTTGGCTGTAAATTACCATATAAATCTGGGCTGGGGTCACCAGCAAGATAGATGAGACTCAACAGAAGTCAATTGAAACAGCAGCTCTCTCCAGTTGCAGGGAAGCCTGAGGGGCCTCAGAGGCAGTCAGGGGCTGGGGGTGACAAGGAGGAGAGGTCAAAGGAGAGGGTTTGGGAAAAGGAAAAAAAACAAACAAAATAAAACAACTCAGACATAAATCCAGGAATCTCTCACTCTCGACCCTTTCCCCAAAAAAGAATCCAAGAGGATCAAGGCCCCAGCCGGTCCGCAGGGTCCCTACCCTGCCTTACGAGCTGACATATCCATTGGGTTGCCCATTATTCGTGATGACAAAAGCAAATATAGACACTCTCAGAGAGGTGACGGGAGACTAAGTGGAATAAACGGCATTTAATCTTTAAGGAGAAAAACTGCCTCTCCTCGACAGAGCCCCGCCCAGCAGGAGCTGTGGCCCCCTCATAACTCAAGTCTGCACTTAATTAAAAAGGGGAACATCTTGGACTCTGCCCAGCTGGCACTGACTCCATCCTCATCCTTCAAGCTGATGACATTTGTCCGTTTGTCTCTCTTCGACAGAAAGGGGAAAAATTCAAAAGGGGAAAAAAAAAATTCTTAACATCCTACAGCGTTCAGACCAGGCCAGCCCTTGAGCTAGGGAGCTTTGAAATCTAAAGGAAGGCGGGGGGAAGAGGCTGGACAAGGGAACGGAAGAGTTGTATTTTTTGCGGGGAGGGGTCTTGAGATGAAACAAATACAAAAAGGCAACAAATACAAAAAGCTGAAGTCAACATCATCTTATAAAAACTGTTTTCCTTCCTGGCTTAGTCTCCCAGGGTCTTCTCCCAGCATTGGACCCGACCTTTCTTCCTGGGACAATATTCCAGAATTAAAAAAAAAAAATAGTTGCTGTCAATTCCAACTCATGGCAGCCCAACGGGTTTCAGAGTAGAACTGCACTCTGTAGGGTTTCAGAACCAGATTGCCAGAACTTGCTTCTGAGAGTCCAGAAGAAAGAAGGACATATTTCTTCAGCCTTGTTTAACTATATTGAAAATGCTCCTCACTGGCCTTCTGACAATTTCGTATTACACCCTCTGCAAAAGGTGACCCCCAGGAGAAATCCTAAACTCAGCCCTTCCCAGGGATGGATGGGACCCTGCAGGGGCCATTGTGTCTATCCCTCTGCTGTAGAGATTGTAACTGCCATACACAAGATGGAGGTGCCTCCAGGGATGCAAAACCTCCCACCTCAGATTCCTGGCTTTCAGCACTGACTGCCATAGGACATCCCTCAAGAGTTAGAGAGGGGTGATCTTCTTCACTCTGTTTTTCCCCAAGACTCTTGATGACAAGCCCCCCCCCCCATGCCATCCAAGGGAAAGGGAGGCCTGGTGTCCACCCAATGCCTCACCTTTAGGACTTTTTTCCAGACTTCTCTCCTCTACCAGGTACCCCCTGGGGTTGAGCAACCTATCAGCTTTGCCTCTTTAGCCCAATATGCTCCCAGCTGACTGGCTGGAGAGCAAGCCCCTTTATCTGTAGGGTCTCCAGAGAGGTCTCAAGCTAAAGGGAAGAAGAACAAGGGAAGCACTTGCCACACCTCATCCCCAAGGACATTCTCCAAAAGTGATGCCTTTCCAACCACATCTAAGGTAATACCGGAAGGAAGACCAGGCAATCTGCTTCCGTAGAGATACTGTCCCAGAAACCCAAGGAGGGGTCACTGTGATTGAATGGACTCAATGACAGTGAGTTGTTTTTTTTTTTTTTTTAAGGTAATATATGTTGTTGTTGTTGTTATATGCTGTTGAGTCGGACCCGACTCATAGCAACCCCTCCTTGGGTTTCCAAGGCAGTATCACTACGGAAGTAAACTGCCCCATCTTCCTTCCAAGGAGTGGCTGGTGGGTTTGAACTGCCAGCCTTCTAGTTAGCAGTCAATTGCCTTAGGCACTAAGCTACCAGAGCTCCAAAGGTAATATATACTGGCAAGATATTTGTAAAGAAGTCCATGATAAAAGACATTGAGGCCGTGGTTCTTAATCTTGGGAGGAGAAAGGGGTCATAGGCCTGCTCTAGAATGACCTTGATGAAGGCTATGAACTCTCTCCTCAGAAAAAAAATGCATACACACTGTCTTAGTTTCCTATGACTGCTGTAACAAAGTACCACAAACTGGGTGGCTTAGAAAACAATTGATTGCCTCACAGTTCTGGAGCCTGGGAGTCTAAAAGCAGGTTGTCAGATGTGTTCATACCTTTTGAGAGTCTGTGCCACGTCTGTCTGTCCCCTGGCTTCTGGTGACGGCCAGCAATCCTGGGCATTCCAATCTCTGCCTCTTTCTTCATATGGTCATTCTTCCTGTGTCTCCTCTCCTCTTTCATACCACTCATACTGGACAGGACCCACCCTACTCCAGTGGGACCACTTGTTAAACTACCTGATAACATTTTCAAAGACCCTATTTCTAAACAAGGTCACTTTCAGTTACTGGGGATTAGAACTTCAACACCTTTTAGGGGACACAATTCAATCTATCACGCACACACTGATAAAGGCAGTTTCGGGGGGTTCACACCTCCATGGATCCCGGATTCAGAGCACCTGCCGTTTCAAGTAAGCAATGTGAAAGTGGGACAATGTATCAAGGACAGAGGGGGTCTAAGAATGCCACCTGTTGTGGGTGATTCTGATTCATCAGCCTCCCCACTGCCACCTCCTAACCCTGTTCTCTGATTCTCTGCCCCTGGCAGAAGCCCCAGCCTGGGCGCCATTAAAGGGATATGGGGCACCACGTGGCCCTCTCTGTGTCATCCATCTGGTCTTACTGTGCTGTCTCCCTGGGTTACCCTCTGAATCCATCCTTTAAGCCTCAGGGACACTCAAATCTTCCAGGCTTAAAGGAAGCCAGGTGTTTGGGGATATTTCCGTCCTCCCCTCACAGTCAGGTCACCCACAGAATGTCCCCAGCTAACCCAACCAGAGAGCCAAATCCAGCCCTCTGCCGCCAAATCCATGCCACTGAAACATGAAAGAGAGGCTGCTCTTCCCAATGGCTCCAGAGCCACCTTGTCGCCTGACCTAGGACCTCGAGCAACTTCCTCTCCTTTTCATCCCAGCACCAGAGGCTCTTCCAACTCTAGGAGCAAGTCCTGGGCTGCCTTTGTATTCACATTTGCACATCTAAAACCCACATTTGCATTTTATAACTTGGATTCTTGGGAAACAGGTCAGAATCCAACCCCCAATATATTAAAGACAAGGAGACATTTTTTGTCAGACCTGCCCAACTCCCACCGAAGGTGTGGTGGAGGGTGTCAGGAGAATGTTGTGTGTGTGTCCCATGCATCTGTGGGTCGAGATTAAGGATGCTCACAGCATCCTTAATCTGGAATGTCCTGTGTCATGTGTTCATTGTGGTTCATGCATTTCTTCCATCTGGTCTATTGAGTGTTCTTTCAAAGTCCATTTTGTATGTCCTCAGTCTGTTGTATGGATCTTTGGGGTAGACACGAGTGTGAGGCATAAAGTATTGAACCTCTCCTTGCTTCTGTTTCCTCATCTGTAAAATGGGATCGATTCCCTTAGTACTTACACCTCGGGACTGCTATGAAGGTTGCATGAGTTGATGACCATCAAGCTCTTACAACATGGTCTAACCCCTGGTGCCCACTTGGTAAATTTTGGTTACTGTGATGTGATTTCAATGGATATCTGCAGCCCCTCTATACCTTCCCCTCCTTGACTTAAAGGGACTCCAGTGTCCTTTGGAAGAGACTCCAGTGTTTCTTTGGAGATGTCACTGCTCTGAGCCTGGATGTTGAATCAGAGGCCAGATGGGGCAAAGAGAGGTCAGAGAGAGGAATGAGGGCCCTGGAAGTGGTATCTTCTTCCTCTTTCATTGGACCTGCACAGTGAGCCAGAGGCTGGGGAGGGACTTGGCCTGGGGGAGGATGGGGAATAGAAAGGGACACTTTCCAGGGAGCCAGGGGCCCTCTGGGGAAATATATGACTAATACAGGAAATACGGTACTCGGAGCCAGAGGGACACCTCTAGAGCAGCTCCCACCGGAAGGGCTGCTCAGGACCCACTGAATCTTCTGGGCTCCATTAAAGCTGCTTTCCTGTAAGAAGCCTCCGAACTCCTGCTCTGCCGTCTTGACTCCAGGACACTTGCTCCTCCCAAAGCAGGTTCCACCAAGCCCAAAGCTGGCATTTGCTTGGACTTGTCTCCCCTTCCTTGGGCAGGATTCCTGCTAAACTCAATTAGTTTGGTCTTTCTTGTATCTATTTACTGAACAAGCATGTCATGGGACTCTCATAAACATGAAGCAGGCTGTGGGGAGGACTTCACGGAGCCAAATGAGACTTCCTCTCAGGCCTTGAAGAGCTCTCCATCCATAGGGGTAACTGAATGAAAGACGTTCTCACCAGACATATAGGTAAGAATGCTGTGAGGACCTTAATGAACTGATTTAGGCTATACCGGAAGGCTTCCTATAGGAGAAGGGCAGTAGACATGAGCCTTAAAGAGCAGTTCAGCAAAGAAATGAAAATGTATCATTTGATCAAAATGATCTCACGGAATGGACCCTAAGGAGGTGGCAGACGTTTGATGTTCTGACCTAGTTCTAGTCGTAGCTCTGACTCTGACCAGCTAAAAGACCTTGGATGGGTCATTACCTGCTCTGAACCTCCACTGCCTCATTTATAAAGTAGGGGTGTTAGATGAGACAAAGTTTTGAAAGCACCCCCTCCTGGCCTGGGGTTTGGCCAATCCCTGTGTTTATCATCAACAGGCCGGAAGCAAAATGAGGCTCTCCTCACAGGAATGTGTAGACTGTAGACCCAGGGAATCTTCTCAGAAAAAAAGACCTGGGGTTCATGTTCTGTGTGCCCCCACTCCACCCAGTCCACAGCCCAAACAGCCTAGCTCTCAGACATCTGTCTCAGCCACAGCTGTTCGCCTGGCACCCAACACTGAGTCCAGCACAATACATGTTTAATGAATGAGATGACAGAGGCTGTGACCCGCTTCTTGGCTGAAATGAAACCCTGCCCTCAGGCCATCAGGTCCTTTGGGGCCTCACTAATATCTCAGGCTTGATCTCAGGATAAGAGGGATGTTACTAAGGAGCTGCATGTGCAGAAATCCTGGGACCTCTGGTTTCTGCTGCAACCGATAGAAAGTGGGTCACAAAACAGCTCTGCAGCACACAGACCCCTGAGGAAAACGTCTGGGTTCTGTGCCAGCTTTCATTTATTGAGTGCCTACTGCGCATGGGAGCTCTGGTAGCATAGTGGCTAAGGCACTTGACTGCTCACCAGAAAGCTGGCGGTTCAAACCCACCAGCCACTCCTCAGAAGGAAGGTTGGGCAATCCTACTTCCGTAGTGATACTGCCTCGGAAACCCAAGGAGGGGTCGCTACTACTTCCGTAGTGATACTGCCTCGGAAACCCAAGGAGGGGTCGCTATGAGTCAGGTCTGACTCGACGGCACACAACAACAACAACAACTGTGTATCAAGGAGCTCTGGTGGCGTAGTGCCTAGGACATTTGACTGCTAACCAGAAGGCTGGCAGTTCAAACCCATCAGCTACTCCTTGAAAGGAAGACTAAGCAATCTACTTCCGTTGAGATACCGCCTCGGAAACCCAAGGAGGGGTCACTATGAGTCTAATTGATTTGAAAACCCAAGGAAGGGTCTCTATAAGTCTAATCGACTTGATGCAAGAGGTGGTTTTTTTTTTTTTTTTGCAGGGGGTACCGTGTATCAGGTGTCGTCACATAGCTCCATTCATTTAATCATGGCCTCAGAGTCCTGTACAGGACTGCCTGGGGATTTGGGCCGTGAACCCCAGCTGTGCTGACTGGCTGAGTGACCTCACGCAAGTCACTGCACCTCTCTGGAGCCTTCCTTTTCAATCTTTGTAAAATGTAAACAATAGACTCATTTCATCGGGTTATGGGAACGGAATGAGTACGAGGAAGCAAAAAGCTTCTAAAAGCTAGTTTTTATTGTTTCTCTGGGCATACAAGCCCGCCCGTCTCCCCCACAGAGCGCACACACAGACGTGTTCACACTCCCACGTACACGCAGATGTACAGAGACATGTGAAGACACCAGCCGCAGGCCCTCGCCGCGTCTCAGACCCAAGGGCGGTTGACAAGCCTGGTAGAAAAACCGCGGGGGGGACTTGGCTTACCTCGCTTCCTCGTTGCTCTTTATGAATGAACTGCGGGCCGCAAGTTTATTTTTTTATGAATGGGAGCCTGAGCGGTGAATGAAGCCGGGAACCAGCCCCTGCCTCCCGATTGGCCGCCACGACTGGGAAACTCCACCCCCTGCTTCTGCTGGGCGAGGCTCCTGATTGGCGGGCGTGCAGACCCTGGGGTTTCATTCACAAAAGTCAATGAAACAAAGGGAACGTCGGGGGGAGGGGGCGAGGCCCCGGCACAGGAAACGCACCAATCAGCGGCTCCCCGGAGCTCACAACTGTCTGCTGCGCCCGGAAAACTCGCGGGTGCGCGGGGACCCGGGCTCGGCCGCCTCGCTGCGGCCTATCCCTGCGGCCCTGCGAGCGGCCCGGGGCGTGCTCGGGGCCCCCAGCGGCTCCAGCACCGACGGGCGAGCCCCAGGTGAAGCTGTGGGAGGGGAGGGAGCGCGCGTATCTGCGATCTCCGCCTAGCTCACCACACTCGCTGCCCTTCCCCCGCCCCCGCGTCGTCAGATCCCAGGGCTGGGGTTGGCGGCGCTGGGGTTCGGGGCTGGAGGGGGCGCCCGAGTTGGGGGCGTGCGGATGATGCGCGCCCGGGCCGCTCCTCTGCGCGCGCGCGCACACACACACACACACACACATTCACACACACGCACACACACGCGTCTTATGTAACCGAGTAGGGCAGAGCGGGGCTGCAGGACGCAACAGAAAGGCGCGCCCAGCTCCCGGAGCAGGTGGGACCTTATTTGGCGGGAGGGGACTGGTGGCGGCGCCCGGCCGCGGGGCGGAAACTTGCGCAGCGCCGGAGTGAGTCCGCGAAGTTTCGCCCAGCACCCCGCGACGGCCCCTCCCGCCCCCGCCCCGCTCTCCCGCCCCGCGGCCCTCCGGGAAGGTGTGCGAACACAGCCCACCCCCACCCTCAGGTCTCTGCCCCCGCGCGGGGCCCGGGCCGCGGCCGGAGGGAGCGGCCGGATGGAGCGGAGGATGAAAGGCGGATACTTGGACCAGCAAGTGCCCTACACCTTCTGCAGCGTGAGCGCCGCGCGGCCTCCACGCCCGCCCCGCCCCCTCCCACGGCCCCCGCGGGGTCCTGGCGGCCTAGCCCTTGGGTCACTTGGGGACCCCAGCCCCGCCCCAACCCCGACCAGCGGCCTCTGGGTGACTCGGGGGCATTCTCCCCCTTCCCGCAGAAATCGCCCGGAAATGGGAGCCTGCGCGAAGCGCTGATGGTCCCGCAGGGGAAGCTCATGGACCCCAGCTCCCTGCCGCCCCCCGACTCCGAAGGTAAAGAACCAGACTGACAAACCGCGACCCTCCACCCTCTACACACACCCTGGGGAGGGGTCGATCCGAGAGTCACTGCCCGTTTCCCAAAAAGGCTAGCTGTCCGAGGGACTCCGGGCATTCTTCTCAGCCCCTACCCCCAAGGGGCTCGCCGGCTGGCTGGGGCTCCCACTCTCTCCGCATTCCCCACACCTCACCTTCTCCAATTCCACTATTCACCCCTCAGATCTCTTCCAGGATCTAAGTCACTTCCAGGAGACGTGGCTGTCTGAAGGTGAGTAGTTGTGTGACCTTTTCCATACTTGGGGCACTGGAGCCTCGGGTCCCTGGGTTGCAGCCTAACTCATCTCCTCTCTTCCTTTTCCCAATCTCAGGGGGTCGGAAGGTCCTTTCTCCACTCCTCTACTCCTCGGCTCTTCTCAGTGCCCAGGGTAGACACTTACATTGATATTTCTCTGCCCTGAGCCAGGCTTGTGTAACTAGGCCTGGGGATGAATCAAACCATTGTGTGGGGTATTTGCTTATTTGAATGGAACTTGGCCCCAGGCCTGTTTTCCTGGTTGAAATTTTCATTTGCAAAGTTTGTTTGGCAGCAGCGGACAGGCCAAGGTGTGTGTTGGAGTGTTGGGGGGCTGGGGCGGAAGATGGGGAGAGGGAGCACTTAGTTACCTATCTTTTGGAGTTGCCAAAACAGTCATTCCCACCCTCTTGGCTTCCTTTCTCCCCTACCCAGCACCAAACAATTTACAGTCGGAGCCAAAAGAACAACAACAAAAATTTAAATAATCCTTTTCTGATGCACTTTGGCTAAGAAGGCCCAGGGCTCGCTCCCCAAATCGTCTTTATTATAATTCTAATGGTAACCACTCCTCCTCCATCCTTCCTGAATCCCTCCACTCCAGGCCAATTTCCCCTTTTCTGTGTGTGGGGGGTGGGGGTGGGGGTAGCTACCATCTAGCGGGGGTCAGCCCAGTCAGTGGCTGGGCCTTGTATGGGTGGAGGTGTGTTCTGGATCTCTTCTGGCTGAGTTCTTTGGTGTGTGCCGGTGGGGCTTGAAGCTTGAAGGTGTTGCGCTGGTGGGGCTGCAGGTGGAGGTGAATTGGTGGCTTAGACAGTCTCTGAGAGGAAAGAGTTAGCACTCCCATTTTAGGATCTTTATTTCAACATGCAGAAAAGCTGGAAACCAAAGCACTAAGAGCCCCACCTTGGAGGCCTTTTCTCTTGCTTAGGAACTTCCCATCCCTCTACCTGGGTACTTCGTATGGGGATTTCTTTAAGTTCAAGCCCAGCTCCTTCCTCTTCCAATCCTCTATAGGAGTTTGGAGTAGAAGGAATGGACTCTTGGCAACATCCTGGGGGGGGGGGTCGGTGAGACTCGGTCTGTCTTGGTCACTGTAGTATCCAAAAAATATGTTGAAAGAATGACTCTTTAGCATAACAAAGATGGTGAAGGCATTTCGTAGAATGGATGATCGACCAACCGGCTGAGTGGGTGCTGGAGGGATGTGGGGTATATTGTGCAGTCTTCCCCAATTCTACCAGGCCTGCCTGCCCAGCCTCCTCCCGAGGTTCCGGAGGTAGGCTGGAGCTAAGAACGCCCGAGGTGTCAGTTTCCATGTTCCCTCAAAGACTTCCTTTCCCAACGTCTGATTTCTGTCTGGCTCACCAGGCTATGTCAGCTGCAGGTCCCTGCTCTCCGCACAGTGGGCAGCCGCCAGGGCTAGGAGCTGGGGTGGGCTCAGAGGTTGGCTTTTTGGCAGCAACTGGTCCATTTGTGCTGGGTTTGGAATGGGAGGGGAAGAAAAGTGTTCTCATCTCCTCTCTACCTTGGAAGCCCCACCCCTTGGGGGTGGGGGTCTAGAGATTGTGTGTCTGTCTGTCAGTGTGACAGCGTGTGTGAGTGTGCATGTGTGCGTGTATGTGTGTGTTACATGCTGCTGCTCTGGGAGTCCCTGTACATTTAAATCCAGTGGGTGGGGAGGCGGAGGTGGGGATCACAAAGCATAGGGGGGCTGGGATCTCCTTGGTTCCCTCTCCTTCCTTCTGAGGGAGCTGCTCAGGTTCCCAGCTGGCGATGGATGGCCAGGCCTGAGGGGGGGATGCTGAGGCCGCTCGCTCCTTCTCGCTCTCTCTGCGGAGACAGATGCAGCTGCCGGGGCCATGTCCCCCTGCACCATCCCAGAACAACCCCAGCCTCCTCTCCTGCCTCTTCCCACCAGGTCAGTGACCCCTGCAGCCCAGGGGGAGCTTTGGGGTGGCAGGGAGGGAACTAGATCCTTTGGAAACTGGCCAATGGTGGGGCACATAGGTGGAATGGGGGCTGCAGCCCAACCTCCCTCCCACAGCTTGGTTTCTCCCTAAAGCCCCGAGAAGCTGGTTTGCCCCAATGCAGAGAGAAGCAGTGGGTCCTTGGAGTATGGGTGAAGCTGTAGAGTCTAGCTGATGCTTAGGCTGGACCAGGGTCTGGTTTAGAGATGCGGTTCAGAGTCCAGTGCACTGGGGGTGACGTGAGTAGGGTTTGTTAGAGGCAGCTCGGACATATTTGGAGTTGGGCTTTTTATAGACAGGGGGATAAAGTGAGGCTAGGAGGGTATGTCTGGTTTCGGGGTGCCTGGGTTCTGCTGCGATGCTGGAGAAAGGATCAGGCTTACTGCAGGCAAACCCAGGCTCAGGCAGGCTGAGCCCATGATGCCGCTGGTTATGGTGGTCGCCGCTGTGCTGGTTTGGGTCAAGGGTTCCTCTCCAGGCTTCTCGGGAGTCCTTGGGAACCCCCCGGGGACAATGATTTTTGTGATGGGTTTGGTAGGAAGGGACACTGACTCTGGACCAAGTAGGTCCTTTGTGTGAAGCTGAGGTCCGTAACCTGGTTTCGGTGGATTCCCAGGGGCTCAGAGGATGGGTTGCAGCGGCCCTTGAGCCCTCTGCTATCATAAGTGTAACTCTTTGGGGGTGCACCATGCACACAGGTACATACATTTTCTAGGACCCTTCCTAGAAAATGGGCTTTTTTTTGGGGGGGGGAGTCCTTGCTCCCTAAAATGGTAAGAATCACTGCCTCCAAACCCTCTTCGAAGGGCTCCTATCCCCTTGCTCTTTGGCTTTCTGTCTTCATCTTGTGGGTCCAAAGGAGATGACGTGTGCAAAGGGGGTGCATGGAGGGTGTGTTTCACCTGTGTGCTGCCGTGTCACCACCAGAGTGGAGTAAGGGAATTGGGGTGTGTGTGAATCTGAATGCTGCGTGTCTGTAGGGAGAGATGGGGTTAATCCCCTCCCCCAGTCTTTTCTAGCTACAATGCCTCCTTCTACATCTTTCTGTCTCCTCCCCTTCCAGAAGGCTCCTGGGGACAAATGTCCCCCTCCATAGATAGAGAACTGGTTCCTTCCAGTACAGAGGCTGCCAGGGTGGGGGCAGGGGTAAGAGTGAGAGACAAGGCAGTGGTGACACAATGGAGCAGAAGCTTCCAAGAATGCCTCGCCCCTGCCCCCCACCCAGGGACACCTTGAGAAGCCCTCTTCCCAAGGATTGGGTCCTAGGAAAGAGAAAAGGTGATGAGGTGGGTCTCTTGTCAGTGGCGAACCCTGGGGCGCTGAGCTGCTTGGCTGTCTTAACCCCCCAATTCGTCTGGAGCCCAGTTTGGAAGCCGCTAAGCCCTTTCTCTTCTCCTACTGACCCCCCATTTGAGGAACATTGTCTAAAACCCTCTCTTTTTCTGGGTATTATGCTGGTTGGCACTTGCCCTACCCCCTCCTTACTCATTTGCCATCTCCCCAAGCAGGTCAGTTCCCCCTTAGTGCCAGGATGGAGTTGGGGATAGACCCAGGAACATTGGCTAAAGCAGCCAAAATAATCAAGTCAACAAATAAATAGAGTGGTGTACACTCAAGACCAAACATGGTAATTAAAAATTCTCCTGCTCTCTAGGAATGCAAAGCCCAGTGTTTTTGTTCCTGTTTTTGTGCTTCTTGGCAATCTCTGGGCCACTGAGGCTCTGTCCTGCCCCTTTAGGGGAGGGCTAGTGTTTTGGGGAGGGGCCGAGCAGGGACGGTTCCTGACGCAGCCCATTGTTGCCTCAGCTGATTTCTCGCTGGTTCTGGGAAGAGGATGGTGCCATCTCTTGGGATGTACACGTTCAGTGAGAGGAGGTGGCTTCCTCTGGGGTCTTCTAGGGCTTAGGATTCTGGTCAAACCTCCAAGCCCAAGCCAGGAGGAGAGGTGAGATGACCTCTGGGGCTATCTGCTCTTGGTTTTGGGTGTCATGTGAACTGGTCGGTGACGCCAGCAGGAGCTGCCCCCAGCCCATTACCTCAGTGGAAACTGGCAGTTAATGAGGTCCCAGGAGGGGGCCCACAGTGCGTCAGCCTCCCCCAACTTCTGTACCTCCTCTGCCCTTGGGACCCTCCTTGCTTAGGTAGCAGAGAGGGAAGTATCACTCACCCTGCTCCTATCACCCCCATCCCTGGCACCTTTGGGGGTGTCCCCTATTTGAAGGCACAGAGGGCATAGCAGGATGAGTGTGGGCCCAGGCAGCTTGAATAGATTTTGAGGCCCTCCATTTACCTAATGTTTTCCAGACAAGCCTATTAGGGCCACCAGGGGTGCTTATTAAAAATACAGATGCCTGGGCACTGCCCAGGACCTAGGGAATAACACTGTCCAGAGGCTGGGACTGGGAATCTGTTTGGAAATTGCTGCCTATAGGCCTTATTTGGGCTGGTGAAAAGATGTGTGCTGGCTGTGAGTTTCTGTCTGTTTTTGCCAGGGGGGCTATCACATCCTACTGGTTTATTGGATCATTCTATAATTGTTTTATAGGAGCTCTAGTAGTATAGTGCCTAAGACACTTGACTGCTAACCAGAAGGCTGGTGGTTCAAACCCACCAGCCACTCCTCGGAAGGAAGATGGGGCAATCTACTTCTGTAGTGTTACTGCCTCAGAAACCCAAGGAGGGGTCACTATGAGTTGGGTCCAACTCGACGGCACATAACAACAACAACAACATAATGCTCACTTTTCATGAGTTCTTTGGCTGTTGGTGGTTCCAAATTCTTAAATTCCCTGACCTCAATCACTCTGGCAAAAAGTAAACTGTCCCAGACAGATGGCTGTGAAATCAACCCTAGGTCATGATGACTCCATGTGTGTCAGAGTAGAATTGTGTTCCATAGAGTTTTCAATGGCGGAGTTTTCAGAAGTTGCTCATTAGGTCTTTCTAAGATACTTCTCTGGTAGCATAGTGGCTAAGACACTTGCCTGCTAACCAGACGACTGGCGGTTCAAACCCACCAGCCACTCCTCGGAAGGAAGGTTGGGCAATCCTACTTCCGTAGTGATACTGCCTCGGAAACCCAAGGAGGGGTCGCTATGAGTCGGGGCCGACTCGACGGCACATAACAACAACAACAAGATACTTCTGGGTGGACTCAAACCTCTAACCTTTCAATTACCAGCTTAGCTCAGGGACTCCCAATTATCTGTTGTTGTTGCTGTTACATGCCGGTGAGTCGGACCCAACTCATAGTGACCCCTCCTTGGGTTTCCGAGGCAGTATCAATACGGAAGTAGATTGCCCCATCTTCCTTCCGAGGAGTGGCTGGTGGGTTTGAACCTCCAGACTTCTGGTTAGCAGTGAAGTGCTTTTAGGCACTATGCTACCAGAGCTCCCAATTATCTAGAAACCTGTATTTAAAAGTTCTTGGCATCTCTGGTACCAAGTTAGTAAGGAGTCCTCCTGCCAATCAACTTCATTCCCTCAAGTGTCTGTTGTAAGAAAATGTTCTTTCACCAGAGAAGGTTTGCCTCTCGTGTTACCTACTCTGTAGAGAGGGGGCAGCCTAGGATGAGGCAAGGGCTTGGTTGGTTAGGAACTTTTCTCTTCTGGCTCCCGGGCCCACAATGCTTTTCTCTTCTGGCTCCTGGGCCACAATGCCAGGCTGAGAACCAGAGGTGATTATATGTTTATTCTAGTCATAGTCAACAAATAATGCATGGAGTGTCTACTTTTGGACAGACCTGTTCTGGGTGCTAGAAGTTAGAAAGGAATGAGACAGGTAAACTCCTGGCCTCAGGAGCTTACTTTCTAGTGGGGGAGATGAACACTGAGCAAGTAAATACATGTTAGTTATTAAGATAAGTTCAGTAGTGACATGTGCTAGGGAAAGAATAAAACAGTGGGATAGAGGCAGGAGGGAGCACTTTGGTTTGGGTGGCCAGAGAAGGCCTCTGAGGAGGTGACAAGTAAGCTAAGACCTTGCCAGAGAAAAACAGGCAAAGGCCTTGGGAATATGCATGGCAGAGACAATGAGCAAGGCACCTTTGAAGAATAGGAAGGAGACCAAGGCAGCTAAAGAGGGACAGGCGAGGAGGCATTGGAGGAGGTTGGAGAGGTGAGCTGAGCCAGGCCAGATCATCCAAGGCCTTGCAGGCCAAAGGGGAGAGCTTGGATTTCATTTTAGATGCAGCAGGTGGCCAGTGGAGTGCTTTAAGCAAGAGAGACAAGTAATTTGATTTCTGTTTTTAAAAGATCACTCTGACAGCTATGTGGAGGGGAGAGTGGAAAGAGGAAGTTCCAATAAAAGACTGTGGCAGGAATCCAAGTAGGAAACCACGGTGACCTGGCCTAGAGTGGACACAGTAGGAGATGGGTTGTGTAGTTATACAGGCTAGAGATGTGGACGTATTCTTCAGCTATCTCTCCATAGTCTTCACCTGTACCAGCCATTCTAAATTTCTGGTCATTTCATGTATCAGTTTCTCCATTGTTCAATCTGAGAGCAGTCTCCGAGGAACCAGAGACTAGTCTCCTTGGGATCCAGATTCCATTGCTTTACATTAGACCCACTCCTTCCTGGACTATCAGGAAGTTCTGATTGATATCCACCCTTCCCCTTCCTGCTGCAATCTATTTATTCTTGACAAAGGGGGAAAAATGGGCAAGAACACTAGAGTCAAGGGAGGTACTTGGCTTGGAAACCTAACTCTCTGAAGCCCAGGATCAGAATTAGAAATCAGAGTGGGGATGCCTGGGTCAGAGGCCTTGAAAGAGCTGCTGTTCTATTTCAGTCTTGCTGCCTAATCCCCAAACCCAGCTCCACCCACCCTGGCACCCTGGCAGTGCTCCTCAGACCTCCAAGCTTAGAAAGTCCTTGCTCCCCCAGCTGCACATCAAAGGGATAAGGCACCCACCGTGACCTCCCAGTGTCCCCAGCCTCCTGCAGTGTGCCCCCTGCCCACTGTCATCCTCTGTTCACCTCTTTTCAACCTTCCGCTTCCTTCTATTCATATCCATACTCCCCCAACTCCTCTGCATCTCAAAATTCACCTGGTAGGTTGCTTAAAATGCAGATTCCTGGGCCCAGCCCAGATTCAGAATCTATGTGATTCTAAGACCCTGGGCTCTCACTCTTTGTACCCCTGTCCCTCCCAATGTGACTCCCCTGTGAGCTTTGTGGGAGCTTGGAAGCTCTGAGGGGTGGGGTTGTCTCCACTTAAGAAAAATGGAGGGAATAAAGACAAAGAATCCAGGAATAGACTCTGGAATCTGCTCAGACAGGTTGTGGGAATACACAGGCTCTCTTTGCCTTCCCTCCAGGGTCTTAGTAGGGCCTAGAGATGGAGGGCACTAGGACCTGGGGTGGAGCCACCTTCAGACCCGTTGTCCCCTTCTGGGTTGGTGCTAATCCGCAGGACTATGGTAATGATGTCTTCCAGGGACTGTCTCTAGGTCCCCCATCCCAGACTCACCTGTGACTTTTCCCTGCAGCTCAGGTACCAGACAGTGATGAGCAGTTTGTTCCTGACTTCCATTCAGAAAACTGTGAGTAGAGGACCCTGAAAGGGAGGGGGAGGGCAGGAAATGAGTCATAGGGCTAGAGAATCACAGAAATCAACTTGTTTTCCTAAAGAAAAGGGTGAAGAGTAGGGCTCCCCATTCTTCCTTTGGACTCGAAGACCAAGGTAGTAACAGGGAGACTGAACACCTTAGTTCAGATCTGAGCCTTGCCCCATCCTAGCTGTGTGGCCTTAGAGCA
Organism: Orycteropus afer afer; assembly: GCF_000298275.1. Lineage (NCBI taxonomy): Eukaryota > Metazoa > Chordata > Mammalia > Tubulidentata > Orycteropodidae > Orycteropus > Orycteropus afer. Next base: position 145,888 of record NW_006922082.1, on the reverse strand, counting down.
GCCACTTCATCTCTCTGATCCTCATTCCTTATCTCTGAAATGAGCATTTCAGCAGGCTCCTGTTCTGATGTTCTCTGTTGCTTTCCTGTAACTGGGGACGATTTTGCCCACCAGGAGACGCTTGGCAGTGTCTGGAGATCTTTTTGACTGTCACAATTTGGAGTAGGGGTGCTGCTACTGGCATCTAGAGAGTAGAGGATGCTGAAAAAAAATAACCTACAATGCTTAGGACAGCCTCCCACAACAAAAAAGTGATCTGGTCCCAATGTCAACAGTGTCACTGTTAAGAAACCCTGTTTTAAATGTTGGTAATTTGCCCTCAAATGCCTTCACCAATGAAATGGAACAGGGCACAGTCATTCCAGGCAGTGCCCACCCAGCTTAGAAGCCACTTCTGCTGCTTAGTCTGATGGCTGGAGCTGGAGGACCCAGCAGGGGCCACAGGAAAGGCTAATGTTCTTCACAGATAATTAGGAGCACGTGTGTAATGCTATTCAGCTGACATTTGAGTGGGCTAATATCCAACCTAAACCAGAAAAAGAAAGATCCTTTATAGCCCCAAATAAAAAAACATGTCCCTGCCTTGGAATTTCCAGGGCACTCAGGAAAACCACAGGTCTTACTAAGGTTGAAGAGCTCGCTCACATGAAAGTCTTTTCTGGGGTTTGGGATTTTGTGTTAAATGTTGAACTTTAGACAGTTTCTTTGGTTAACATCAGACGTAAGACTGCCATAAGGAGTTCTGATGATGCAGTGACTAACGCATTTGACGACTAACCAGAAGGTTGGTGGTTCAAACCCACCAGCTGCTCCTTGAAAGAAAGATGGGGCAATCTATTTCCTTAAAGGTTTGAAGCCTCAGAAACCCAGTGGGGGTCACTGTGAGTCAGAATCAACAGTGGGTTTGGTTCTTTGGTTTTCAGACTGGTGTATAAAGCGAGGCATCATGTCAGTTGTCGAACTGTTCTCAGAACTGTCTGACTATAGATCTTAGGGAGTGCCTGTGGGGTGCACACGATTAACATGCTTGGCTGCTAACCAAAAGGTTAGACTTTTGAGTCCACCCAGAGGCACCTTGGAAGAAAGGGCTAATCATCTACTTCCACAAAATGAGCCGCTGACAGCCCTGTGGAGCACAGTTCTGCTCTGACACAGTTCTACCCATGGGGTCCTGATGAATTGGGATTGGCAACTGATAAAAATCTCAGGCAACTAAAGACCTAGAGAGAGGCCAGAGCTGTACCAGGCACCCAGCTGGTCCTCAGAGAGCAGAGCTGCGGCAAGCCCTGCCTTCCCCTCCCGTGACTCTCTGATCTTACTCTGCGGCTGCTCCCACCACCGCAGTAGCTTTCCACAGCCCCACCACCAGGATCAAGAAGGAGCCCCAGAGTCCCCGCACAGACCCAGCCCTGTCCTGCAGCCGGAAGCTGCCACTTTCCTACCACCATGGCGAGCAGTGCCTTTACTCCAGGTGAGGGCCCTGGGGAGGGAAGGGTGTCGGGAGGGTAGGAGGTAGAGAGGCACCTATGAGCATCAGCAGCAGATACATAATGGGAGACAACAAAAAGGGTTACTGAAGTGCTGTAAGAGGGAGCGATACAGATGAGGGTCTCTCGGAGTAGTCTGGGTGGACAATGCAGCAGGGGGATTCAAGAGATGTGTGGAAGGCCAGGGCAGGCCCCAGCCAAGCCAACCCAGGTACTCTGGACTGGGGAGAGGTATTCTCAAGAAAAAACCCACTTTCCAGATGGGTGAAAGGAGAAAGTGCCCACTTGGGATGGGGATGGGGTCTTTGGCTCCTGGAGCTCCTTTCCCAGCCCCCTCTACCTCTCCTCTGGGAACCCCTGTGACCACACTTCCCCTGGGCATGAAGGGCTCAAAGATGCTCGTCCAGATTCTCTGCCCCCTCACCCCTGTCTCCCCCCGACAACTCCAGTGCCTATGATCCCTCCAGACAAATCGCCATCAAGTCCCCCGCGCCCGGTGCCCCTGGACAGTCGTCCCTGCAGCCTTTTCCCCGGGCAGAACAACAGAGTTTCCTAAGGGCCTCTGGCAGCTCCCAGCCCCACCCTGCTGGCCATGGGTACCTCGGGGAGCATAGGTAAGGAGATCCTCTGCACTTGTGGGCCCAAGTCTCACCAGTTGGTCCTCAGTCCTCGAGGGCTCGCCACTTCCCTGCAGGCACCTGGGAGAAGGGAGGGAGGGCGGAAGGGATAGGAACCTGCCCCCCACTTCCCCTCACTGAGCCCACCCTGCAGGCTCTGGGAGTGCCAGGTAGCAGGAGGGATTGATTCAGGATTCTCTTCTCTTCCCTCTCCATCCAACCACATCCAGCTCCATCTTCCAGCAGCCCTTGGACATTTGCCACTCCTTCACGTCCTCTCAGGGAGGGGGCCGGGAGCCCCTCCCAGCCCCCTACCAACACCAGCTGTCAGAGCCCTGCCTGCCCTACCCCCAGCAGAACTTCAAGCAGGAATACCACGACCCCCTGTATGAGCAGGCGTGTCAGCCGGCAGTGGGCCTGGGTGGGGTCAATGGGCACAGGTACCCAGGGGCGGGGGTGGTGATCAAACAGGAGCAGACGGACTTCGCCTATGACTCAGGTAAGAGACTTTCTGGGGAGGGGGCAGATGGGTACTTTGTGAGATGGCCAGTGGGGGTGGCATGTGAGCCAATGAACACTTCAGTTCAACCCAGAACATCAGCTCACAAGTTTTTGTTTGTTTGTTTTTGTTTTTTCATTGTGATTTGGGTGAAAATTTACAGAGCAAATTCACTTTCCATACAGCAGTTCACATACACTTTGTCTTATGACATGGACTACAATTTACCACAATGCAACAGCTCCCCTCCCACTTCCTCCCGATAGTTACCTCTTCCCTGTATCTAACCCTCCATGCACTCCTGCCCCCTGAGCTGTCTCCTTGTGCATAAACAGCCCTTCTTTCTCCCATGATTGTTCTCTCTAAGGCGTGTATCTACATCAGGTAAATGTTCAACTCATATGCCTGTCTTTTGCTCACAAGTTTTTTACCTTCCCCTCCATTTACCAGTTCATACATCAGTCCACACACCCATCCACTCACTTTTTTTTTCATTGATTGAAAAGAATTACTGATTTTCAATCTTCAAACTTTTATTCAGGCCCTCAGGTGGCTAGTGACTTAGAGGAAATTGAGAGCATTGATTTATATTGAACCACCGTTTGGGTTTTTAATTCCCTGCTCAGGCTGAAGTGTTATGCCAGGGTAGGGGAATTGGAAATGGAAGGATACAAAGATGAACAGGGTACGTCCCTGTCCCCACAGAAGCTTAAAAATACAAAGGGATTTGAACTAAAAGAAACATGAACATGAAACTAGCCAGGCTCAAAGTTCCCAATAGGAACACAGGATTAGTAGGTGGTTTCCACATCCTGTCTGAGCCTCCGGCTTGATGGGCGACCCTCCCTCTTGGCCAGAACTGGGGACCGGAAGTCAGGCAGGATGGAGACACTGTTGTAAATGCTAATTCCACCTGGCTGTTGACAGGAGGGAGTTCACACACTCAGCCACGTTCATAAATAGCTTGATGTTCAGACCTCCGGGTGCAAGGGTTATTCTCATTTAGGAAGGGCCCAGAAAACTCAACAAAACAACAACATACTTTTGTTAGAAGTTCTGTAAGTTTTACCACTTGAAGTTTATTAAACAGTAATGTATCCTGCTAACATTCACACTTTGTGAAAAATAAATTCCAAGTTAGGTCTGCTTTCCTTCTGGCTTCTGTTACGTTGATAACAGCCACAAACCTGAGTTTATCTACAAACCTGCATTAAAAAAAAATAAATCTAGAGATTAGAGTCGGCTCAGACTTGGCTAGAGTTTGCGAATCTCCCTTTTCCTGGTGCCCACGGGCATTCAGGGGAGCAGGGATAAACAGCAAACCCCTAGACTGAAAGAGCCAGAAGGGTTCTCCTCTCCCCAAAACATAGCCCACTGAGCACGGCCAGGCAGGAAGATGGAAGGCGGGGGAGGGAGACGCTCTTGCCACTGACCTTCAAAGGCTATAGACCAGAGGGGATTGAGTTACATGCCCTTGAACTCCTGCCCCTCCCCCTCAGCTTCCTCTGAATGGAGTCAAGAATTCCATTCACAAAATGGAGGCATGAATGAGCCCACCCTCCCACCTCCTCCCTGGAGGTGTCGGGTTTCAACTTGTTCATAGGTGGGAACAGAAGGGGGAGGGCCAGATTGGGCTGGGACTGGGAGGGGGTTTTTCCACACTACTGCATTTTGGAGAAAGAGTGGAGATGGGATGTGCTCTGCTGTCAGACCTGGAAAAGCACAGCGCGATGTATGCTGTCTGCCTCCGATGTATGCAGGCACTCTCATGCACACGAACACACACACATACATGGCTGGGAACCTGACCTGACCGGACGTTTGCCCATTCCGAGGGTGTCTTAGGCATGGTCACCGGACCCCTTCCCCGGAGGTTCAGCCCTCAGCCCTCTCCTCCCCCCTGCACTCAGGAAACAGCTGCTCCCTGGCATCTCGGGCCTGGTAGAACAGTTTTGCCAGCCCCAGCTGCTGCCATCCCTGCCCTCTGCCCAAGCCAATGGGCTCCAGCCTCCACTCCTGGGTGAACTTCCCCTGGGATTTGGTGGTGTGTAGGCAGCTGGGGTGGGGCGTACAGCTTTGGGATTGCTGGGCTTGCAGGAAGAACTTACTGAATGTGTGTGTGGGACCAACCACCTATAATGTCACCTTTCTTCCTTTACCAGATGTCCCTGGGTGTGCATCAATGTACCTTCACACAGAGGGCTTCTCTGGGCCCTCCCCAGGTGATGGAGCCATGGGTAAGGCAGCCCCCTTTCCCTGCCAAGCCCTGCTGGGGGGAGAAAGGTCTCCTTGGCTAGAAGTCCCTCTGGACTCAGGGGTCTCATATCAGTGAGTCACCCAGATCTGAGTGATCCCCAACTTCCTCCACAAGGGTATGGCTATGAGAAACCTCTGCGACCTTTCCCAGATGATGTCTGCGTCGTCCCTGAGAAATTTGAAGGTCAGAGATGTGACTGTTTATGGGAGGGTCAGGGTCTCATCCTTGCCCTCTGACTGTGGCCCCCAGGAATCACATTATTAGAGAGGGAGGGCACACAGGAAAGGACCTGGAGAGAGGGAAAGGGGGTCCAAATGGGAACACAGCATTGAGATGTGGTTTCCAGAAGGCCCAATCCTCATACCTCATATTCTCTGTGTTCCCCAGGAGACATCAAGCAGGAAGGGATTGGTGCATTCCGAGAGGGGCCACCCTACCAGCGCCGGGGCGCCTTGCAGCTGTGGCAGTTTCTGGTGGCCTTGCTGGATGACCCAACAAATGCCCACTTCATTGCCTGGACCGGCCGGGGAATGGAGTTCAAACTAATTGAACCTGAAGAGGTGAGACTCTCAGGGCCGTGCCCCTCTTCGCTAACAGGTTTGGGATTTGGAGATGATCGAACATGGGCTGTGGTGGCTCATGTCTTCATTGTTCATCCTTGTTTCACCTGAATGGAATTCTTGCCAATCCTAGGTGCTTAGTTGCAAGGCTAGCTTAGCATTTTGCACAGAGAATGTCAGGTGCTCTTTCTGACCTGCTCCCCATAAACCTTGTCTCTTCTGTCCCCAGGTTGCTAGACTCTGGGGCATCCAGAAGAACCGGCCAGCCATGAATTATGACAAGCTGAGCCGCTCACTCCGATATTATTATGAGAAAGGCATCATGCAAAAGGTAAGGGTCCAGGAACCAAAGGCCAAAGGGTGAGAGAGGTGATAGTGATGGTAGTGGTGGGGGGTGCTAGGAGAACATTCCTCCACAGGTTCCTAGGAGTAGACAATGAACCAATCAGAGAGGAGGAGAAATTGTGGATAATCCCAAGGTTCCCTTCACCCAAAAAGTGCTAAATACTAACTGAAAGGACTAAGGCCTGGAGGATTGAGGTCAGAGGTGAACAGGAACTGTGAATAAAGTGGGCTCTTTAAGAGTGTCAGCATGGGGGAGAAATGTGCCTGCCTGGACTAGGAGAACGGCTGCATTCCTCATTGAGGGGGAAATGGGAGCCTAGTAGCTAGGCTGATCTATCCCCTCTTCCGCAGGTGGCCGGTGAGCGTTACGTGTACAAGTTTGTGTGCGAGCCCGAGGCCCTCTTCTCTCTGGCCTTCCCGGACAATCAGCGTCCAGCTCTCAAGGCTGAGTTTGACCGGCCGGTCAGTGAGGAGGACACAGTCCCGTTGTCTCACTTGGATGAGAGTCCTGCCTACCTCCCTGAGCTGACTGGCCCTGCCCAGCCCTTTGGCCCCAAGGGTGGCTACTCTTACTAGCCCCAGCAGCTGCCCTGCTGCTACCACTGGGTGCTGCCCTGTGTACATAGAGATGAATTTGGTATTGGGGAACCCCCCACTCAAACGCTCAGCTGTCTCTGGGGCAGATCCCCACTGTCCCATCGGCTGCGCTGGCCCAGACTCTGAGCTGCTTACCAGAGTCATGGGAGGGAAGAGTGTGGAGAAAGGCTCTGTCCAAAGGAAAGTCTTGAAAACTCCCCTGGGGGATTTGCCTCTGCCCGGGGGAGTCAGCCAGCCTCCTGTGCATCCTCCTTAGGGGCTCAAGCTCCACTCCCTTTCCTCCTCCACAGAGAACAAGAGCTTATTCTATCTGATTTGGGGGGCAGACGAGCCTCCCAAGTTTATCCTGGCTGGGGCACGATGCATTGAACTCCCCAGATCTCCTACATGGGGAGACCCTTGGACCCTACCTACAATCCACCCCAAGCTGTGGCCCTGGAGGGTCCCAGTTGTCAGTTCTTGGTGCTGTGTCCCCAGAAGCAGGGGAGGCTGGAGAAAGGAACCTGGGGTGGTTGGTGGAAGGCTGGGTGGAGGCAGACAGTGTGGGCCAAGGGGCCCTCTGCCTTCTAGGCCCAGGCCTGGAATTCCACCTCCACTGCGTCTGCCATACCTAATAAAGGCCCCTGCTTCTCCTGTTAATTCTCCCTGTCCTCTTTGCTGCCATGGGAGAGAGGCCTGGGGGTCATGGGAAAAGCTCTGGGCTTGGGGCAGATGACTAGTGTCTGAGACCACTGTTTCCACCATTAAGAATGCCTTGATTGCTGGCCGGGGCTGACCAGGAACATACTCGGTGTCTGAAACCCTGATACTTGCCAGTGCTTCTTTCCTCTGAAAAATGAGTGCTCCCCACCCAGATTATTTTGTGAGGATCCAGAAGTGACAGACAAAATGTACTTTGTTATCTGGCCCGGGGCCCCTGGGCCACCCTAGGCATGGTTCCTGCAGCAGTTTCCCAGCCCTGGTTGAGAAGGCGTCACTGAGCTACAAGGCTCACATGGTGGGGTTTCCTCAGCAGGGTCTTGGCCTGCGTGAAAAACATGTGCTTTGTGATGGCACTTGCTCCCCACGTGTCCACATCCACCCCAATGGTGTGTGCAGTCTGCCACCCTCTCCTCCCCACTTAATGTTGCTGTTTGGGGACGGACAACTGCTGCTGAAGTTGGGGACAAGGGTTTGTATAGCGAGGATTATCCTTAGTTGATCTGAGAATGGGCTAAAAGAGAAAGGTACCCTGGCAAGAGGGTGTGGGGAGAGATCCCAACAGGCCCTGGGTTCCGGCCAGTGAAGGACAGGAACTAGATCCTCAGAGGAGTGGGAAACAGGGCGAGGCCTGGGAATGGAAGGAAAACAAGAGGGCCAAAAGTGGTGGGAGTCCGATAGTAGCAGGGTAGCTGAGGAGGTGGCAAGGGCAGAGTGGGCAGTGGTAACAGGCGCTCTTCAGTTAAGTCAGAACCAGGCTGGGGTTGGGCCTGACCCTTGTTAATGCCCAAACCACTCCCACTGAGGAGGCAGGTCTACAGCAGCCCTTGAGGAAGGCATGTCTGTTGAGGATTGCTAAAACAACATCAACTCACCATTTAGAACAAAGAAAAATTGATTTAAAACACAGGTTTTAAAAAATATATATACAATTTAATTCCACAGGAAAGCCAGGCTATCATGGGGGGAGGTGGAAGCATCAGGTGTTAAGTACACACATGTAAGTTAGCAGCATCAAAGGGAGCTGTCCACAGGCTCCAAGACATGTACTGAGCCCTGCCCTGTTTGTTAATAAGCCCCTCCTGAGCTCTGCTCCAAAGGAGACAGCTATAGCAGCCCACCAGGAAATTCTTGGGGCTGTACAAGGGAGCACCGAAACAAAACCGTGCTCCAGGCTGGCAGAAGTTAAACTCTGGACCAAGAAGCCTGACCCAGCAGTAGAGCTTGCACAGGCCCCGTGAGGACTGTCCCCTGACTCACTTACACAAACAAGTACAGACTCAGCATTTGGATAGGAGCCGGCAACTCCTGAGGTCATGCTCCTGCTGGGTTGGGGTGAACAGTATGCTTTCATGGCCAAGAAGATTCGAGAAGCTGGTCAGGAGTCCCCTCTTCTCCCCAGGCAGGCTCGGCTGTGCTCCAACACTGCTGTTTCTGATGCAGTCTAAAGCTCAGACCCCCACCATGTTGTCAACAGCAGAGAAGTGACTCCCGTTCCTGGGGAGGGATGTTCAAGGAACACCCAGAGTTGGAGTCTTTTATTCTGCTCACCTAACCCAGAAAGATGACCCACCCTACAGCCTCTCTCCCTTGGCCTGTGGCAATCCCAAATCCCCCTTCTCAGGACAGTGATCCCAGAGGAGCCCACATGGGCAGTACTGGGCGCTTGGGCTGCTTTGCCCAGTTTGTTGCTGAACTGGGGAGACCTGGGCTAGAATTAAGATTGGGGAGCTGGTGCCCAGCCCCACTTTCCTTTCAGTTTCATTTTCCTGTCTCTGCAATCTCCACCCGTGTAACAATGCCTCAATTGCTGGCAGGGGCTGACAAGGAGCACACTCGCAGTCAGGCGCCCACTCAGCATAATGAAGGGCAGGGATCTGCAGTCAGCAGCCTCCCTGGCCTATATTCTTCTCCGTTGGGTTCTCCTCGGACCGTCTTTAGGGTAGTTTATTTGCTGTCCAGTGACAGGACACATTCCTTTATCTCCCAGAACACTGTATAGTCTCTTTTTGTCTTTATGCCATTTCAGAATTTAGTGGCACGGGAGATGCCTTCACAGGGGATGTGCCCGATCCCGGGGGGCTCCTCTACCAGCTGCACAGGTGCAGCAGCGCCCCAGCCTGGCCAGGCAGCCTGTCTGTCTACTTCTCCTCCAGGTCAAAAGCCCACTCAGGAATTGTGAGAGGAGCAAGAAGAGGTGGCTACTCCCCAACCACTCGGAGAGAGTTCAGAAAAAAACCACCAAGGACCAGATGCTGAGCAGCACACACCAGCAAACTTCCTCTCAGAGGTGTTATGCTGGTTTTATGTTTGGGGCAGTGAGGGGTAGGGGAGAGTGAGAGGCTTGGACCATAAAAACCCTTTGTTGAAGTCCACAGAGGACTTCAGGGGGGAAAATAAGCAAAATAAAAGCTGTGCCCATCACTTAGCATAAGGAAATCGGACACATTGCTACTTGTGAGTGTGGGTAGGGGAAAAGGGCGAGGGAAGGAGGGGAGGCCTTCTGTATCCTATATCCAACATCTGTAACCACTCAGGCCCCAGACGAAGTGCTCCATGGAGTGGATGTGGTTAATCACAGGCACTCCGTTGGCCCAGCCAGGGTAGCACCAGTGCTGAAAGATAAGAATGGACGTCTGGGCTGTGTGTCACATCCGAGCGCCAAGAGGCCAGTGGCTCTGGTTTCAGGGGACTCTCTGCCATATGCACTAGAGCCACAGATACTAAATCACCCTCATCCTGAGCCCAGGCCAATATCCTAACCTTTCAGCTCAAAGAAACAGCCACAGAAAGCCATTTTTGTTTCCTAAAGAAAACAAGTATTTCCAGAAGGTTAAGCCAAAGTACAGGGGCTGGTAAGTTGGCAGGAAGTGGGAGCCGATGCTTTAGATGGGCCTCGTGGTGCCCTCCTCCAGAAAGCAGCAGCTGGGCAATCAAGGCCCTGAGTCCATGTGTCTGACACTTGAGGACTCTCCCTTCCCACCCCAGGGCCACCGGAGTTGCCTCTTTCTAGGAGATGATGCAATGATCCCCATATTGGCTGTAAACCCCCAACTGGCCCCAGTGACTTGGCACAGTGAGGGTGGGAAGGTCTGGCCAAGTCTAGGTTATATTCCTGTTTCTATTTATCACCAGGGAAGAAATGAGGAAATGAGAGTCAAGTTTAGGCAATGTCCAGTTAGGATGCTCAGTCACAGGACAGCTGTATTCTCAGGGCCAGGTTTTCATCATTAAGAGTAAGTCCAAGCCCAGGTTGCTGCTGCAGGAGAGGCCAACAGACAAGCGTTGCCTTTCAGCGCCGCCGGAAGGCCCGGGATATTCGCCAAGCGTTGGGCTCCTCGTAGCGGTTGTACAGGGGCTCGAGACGCTGCTGCTTCTTCTGCTTGCTTAGTTTGGTCGGGTCAGAGACCTTGAAGAAGGCCGGGGCGAACTCCACAAGCCACCTGGGATCGATGGTGGTGACCTCACGCATGTACTCCTTCGTGGTCAGCACCAGCTCATGGTATACCACCCTGAGGAGAGACAAGATGGGGTTCAAGTCTCCCACCCAGGCCCCACTCCACAGGCAGCCTGGTCCACAGTGGGCCACAGCTGTGCATTTCACCCTTCCACCCATCCTGCCTGACCTCTCAGGAGACCACAGCTCCTCTTTATGATGCCCAACCCAGTGCTGAGGAGCCCAGATGCCTCTAGCTACAGGAAAGCTGTCAGGATGTGTTCACATCCTGGTTCTGGCTCTAACTAGTTAAGTGACACAGAGCCAATCATATCCCTTCTCTGGACCTCAGTTTCCTGCTCTGTAAAATGGGAGGGCAGTTTTTCAGATTGTCTCTATAGGCCCTAGGACCCTGAAGAGGGGCCTCAGAAGCTGCCACAAAGGGATGAAGAAGGCCAAGCAGGCAGCAATCTGTATCTGCAACCCTTTTCCCACTAAGACAGCATGGTGGTTTTGTATCTGTGTTCTAGGTACGATGTCAAATTTTAATGTTTACAAAAGAAGTTTGATAACCACCTCAGGTGGTGATCTCTGGTGGCGTAGTGCCTAAGGCAAATGCTAACTGCTAACCAGAAAGCTGGCGGTTCAAACCCACCAGCCACTCTGCGGAAGGAAGACTGGGCAATCTACGTCCATAAAGATTTACTGCTTTGGAAACCCAAAGGGGGTTGCTATGAGTTGGGGTTGAGTCGACATCAGTAACTGTTGTTTTTTTTTTTTTCGGTAGGTGATCTCTAAAATCCTTCTAGCTCCAGCCCCTCTGATTTTCTTTCTTTCAACAGGGACAGATACTGCACCTAATTCAGGGTAGGTGAAGACACAAACGCACAGCACCAATGGATTTAAAAACAAGGCGCTTCTCTAGAAGGCTTAAGGTCTCAGGAGGTTAGCTGGGAATAGCTGAGGGGCCTGGGACTTTCCTAGAGAAAGTAGGCCCCAGGGGCTGGGTCACCATCAGGTTCTCTCTGCCCAGAACAGGACCAGCCCTGGGCCTGCCCACCTACCATTCCGGCTGTCTGTTGAAGAGTGCACTGGAAGGATGGATGTAGACCACCTGCTGGTCGATCAGTGTCCGGTAGCCCTCTTGTGGATCCTTCTTGGCAGCATTCCGGAAGAAACCACTGCAGATGGCCTTCTGTACTCGGACTGTGGACTTGCCACACGAGACCACATCCAGCTTGTGTCTATTGGGAGAACAAATCAAAAGGAAAAAGCTGTAAGACTGGTCTGCTTTCGGAGCTTCTATCTTCCCAAGTAATGGGGATCAATGCCCCCCATACTGGGGTCCCCAGCACCTTCCTTCCAGCCCTAAGTGTACTACAGGGGCAGCCTACGCAGTGGGCCGGATGAAGGCACTAAGAGCCAGATGGTTGGCTTAGGCAAGAGTTGAACTCCAAATAATAACGTACCAGAGACTTATACACAAAGAGCATTTTTCAACAACTAATAAATCATCTTCCTCTCAGAAACTTTCTAAAGTTTCTCCCTGGGGAGAGGAAGCATGACAAGCATGCAGAAGCTGGAGGGAAGGGGTTATATAAGGAGCAGGAGCACAGGGGCCTGCAGCTGTATGGGCAGGGCACACAGAGACGGCGCATGACGCTTAAGAAGGTTCAACCCAATGCAGGGAGGGCCACCAAAGGGTCACCCACTCACCTGTCCATTATCCCTAACATCTGCTTGCGGATGTCCTGGGCCCGGCGCAGGGAACGAGCCTGGATAAAGTTCTCATAGCACCATGGGTTGGAGAACTTGTTGTTCTTCCAGGAGTTGTATACAGCCAGCAGGGTGAGGTGGTCCCCTTCAGTCTGATGGAATTTGGCCTTCTTCTGATCTGCGAGGGCTTGTTTATCCTGCCAGGCAATGGGACAGGGGATCATTTTCCACTCAACAGTTACTAACTGAACATCTGACAGTTCCAGGGAACCTACAAGGACAGCTAAAGTGTCCACTTGAGGCATTACAGTGGTACTGGGCTGACTTCACCCAACTTCACTGCACCCCCGTCTGAACGCAGGTCTCAACTCCCTACCTTCGGCCTGTAGAAAACATTCTGCACAGACAGCATGGACACGATGGTCAGCATTTCCTCACTGCATCCCAGATGCACAGACATGATCAGCATTTTGCACAGCATGGGCTCCAGGGGGAACTCTGCCATCTAGAGGGAGAAGAAGAAACTACAATTGCTTCTGTGTGGAAGACGCATCTGGACTGGCCAGGGTAGGAACCGTTGGAGCGGGTAATGGGCCATAAGAGATTTCCCCCAAGCACGTCTTCCACAATCATGTAGGATGCCTGTCTCTATCATAAGCATGTTGGGTTTTATTTTTCTTTCCTAAATAAAATCCAATGGAATGTCTGTGACCAAGATCACAGCTACTATCGAGGCAGGTGGGAATTTTGCAGGTAACTTTTGTTTACATTTGCCAAAACTCACTGGACTGTGCACCAAACGGATACATTTACTTTGAACCAATTTTACTGCAATTAAACTAAAAAACTGCTCAAAAAAAATAGTAAGTATAGACTCAATAAAGTATTCCAAGGCAAAACTGTAGATAGAATTCCTTTTTATGTAGAGAAAAAACAGTTTAAAGTGACAATGGGAAACTCGGGTTAAAAACAGGCACCTAGAACTCTATTCAAAGCTTATCCTGCACCTCGGAGCTTGATTTTGCACAGACCAAAGGATACAGAAGGCTGGCCAAGGAATCCTCCCCAAAGTACTGGAAGTTAAGTCTGTCCCTACCCTGCGGCCCAGGCGAGTGAGCAGACCCTCATCATCCAGAGCCCCCAGCGTGTACAACTGCTCCATGGCTGTGATCAAGGTTTCCATTGGTGGGGCATCCATAAAGTCGAAGGACAGCAGATCATTGATGCCCATGGCCTAGAACAGAGGGAAGAATAAGATGGGAGGGTCAGCCTGCTGGCTACAGTCACCAGTGAGGGAGGCTACTTGGCATTTTCTTTCCTGTTTTTCCCTTCAGTTAGGAAGACACTGGGGAGGTTAGCAGGCCAGGGCCACACAAAACTCAGACTATTGGAAAGCAGGTAATTTCTCAGGAAACTTTAAAAAACACAGCCTCAAAATGACAGCACACTGGCTCATCCTCCCTCTCACATACTTCATTTCTGTTGGGTCATCAGACGCCTAATACCATGTTAGGTGGGAGGGCCTCTCACATACTTAATTTCTATTAGGCCATTAGACGCCTAGTACCACGTTAGGTGGGAGGGACAGAAAGATGACTAAGATATGGTCCCTGCTCTCAAAGAATTCACAGTGGTTGAGAACCATGCCACCAAACCACAACATAGTGTGAGCTACGTGCCTGGCACAAAGCAGGCAATCAGTACATGTGTACTAGCTAATGTGATGAATAAAAAAAAAAAAAAAAGAATGAGCAACTATCAAGTGTGTAGAAAGGGTGATGTAGCAGGACCTATGCTTTCTATTTCTTTCCCATAAAGTGACTGTGACTATAAACACAGCAGGTGTTCAATAAATGCTTATTGTATAAATAACAACTACAAAGAATTATGTTAGTAATCACTAAGGACTGTGCTGAATGCGTTTACTGGCATTATCTCATTTATCTTTACAACAGACACTATTTAAAAAAAAAAAAAAAACTCACTGCCATCGAGTCAATTCTGACTCACAGCGACTCTCACTGGTTTCCACGGCTGTAATTCTTTATGCAAGTAGACTGCCTCATCTTTCTTCCATGAAGTGGCTGGTGAGTTCGAACCACCAACCTTTTGGTTAACAGACAAATGCTTTAACTATTACACCACCAGAGCTCCTTATAGACACCACTGTTGCTGTTGCTGCTGCTGTTGTTGTTGTTAGGTGCCATCAAGTCGGACCCGACTCATAGTGACCCCTCCTTGGGTTTCCAAGGCAGTATCACCATGGAAGTAGATTGCCCAAGCTTCCTTCCAAGGAGTGGCTGGTGGGTTTGAACCGCCAGCCTCCTGGTTAGCAGTCAAGTGCCTTAGGCACTACGCTACCAGAGCTCCCACAGACACTATTAGCAGCACCCTTTTTATGAGGAGAACATAGAACTGAGGTCAGAGAGAGCAGATAAACTGGCCCAAGGTCCAAGAGCTCGGAGCAGAACTGTGAGCCGTTGGATGTTCCCTATTCGTGCTTCAGGGGCTGGAGCGAGTTTTTTCCTGAAGCTCTGTATTAGCCTCCCTTACAGGGAATGAATAATAAACCACAGCAGAGCACTCTGCACCGGTGAAGTGCCAGGGCTGCAGGGTAACATCAGTGTCATGGGGAAAAAGCCATCATCGGGGAAATTACTCATGTGGCTACCTTGCCAAAAGAGAGTGAAGGTGCTCCCTGGGCACTGGGAGAGGAAGAACAACAATGCAGAATGAAAACCAAGGCCCCGGGGGGCCAGGTTAAATTGGGACTGATTGTTCCCTTGCAAAGTTTTGGGATAGGGAGATTTTTTTCCTGATCTACCAGAACAAAATTGGACCTGAAAGCAAAAATTGTTAAGGGAAGTATGTTTATCCACAGTTTAGTGCTGTTTTTATTTTTCTAATTTCCTTTTAGAATATGCTGCTAACGAAAATCTTTTCCAACCAAATATCCTGCTGGTTATTATACTAAGACAAAATGTGTGTTCACAGCAGACATGCCAACTTAGCCCCAGAACTGCCAGCAGCGAGGCTGTTAGCACAGCCATTTGCATTTCACTCAAAGGGACTGCCTCCATGAGGTGACTGGAGCATTTAACAAAGTTCTAAAAACTGAGATTCATTTACTAAGGCCAGAGGATTGAACTGTTTCACCAACCCACAAAACAAGACAGTGACATCTACCTTGAGAGAGAGCACTGTGCTTGCTAAGTTGGTTCTCTGGATCTCCGGCACGTTGGTGGTCAACATTTCATCTCGGTAGGCACGTTCTGTGTATAGCCTGTAGCACTTCCCTGGGCCTGTTCTTCCAGCTCTGCCAGCTCGTTGCTTTGCCTGAGCCTAGGGGGTAGGCATGTAAGAGTAACATATTTGTTAAACACTGCTTAACAGCTTTACCCAGGATATCTGCTAAAAGGGGGCCCTTAGCTACTGGCAAAATCAAAAATGGGCTTGGTTTCTTTTACTTTCTTTATGACCATTTTCAAAACTACCAATGCTCTTACCACCTCCTCTCCCACACTCAGCCCTTTGGGAAACTTGTTTGAGTGAGGCGAGTTTAACTAAAGTGAATGAAAGAAACGTAAAGACACAGAAACAGACCCTGAACCTGAAAACAGTGTCACAGGGTGTAGACAAGAGAGTGAAAAGCAAGGTTTCACCAACCCCACAACTATGACCAAAATGTAAGTGAACTAAATAAAGTATGTTATTCATACAAAGGATGATACTACGACCATTTTAAAAATCAAGTCTGACACTGTTTGATGACAGAAGGAAATGCTCATTCATAGTACATGAAACAGCAAGAAAATCCATATGTATATACATAAAATATCAGAAGGAAATGACTTGGGGAAAAAAATACCCAAAAATGTTAGCTGATGAGGCTCTCAGATGAGTTTATTTCATTTATATTTTACCAAATAGTCTATATTGAACATGTTCTATTTTAATAATCAGGAAAATTGAAAAATTAAATAAAAATTACAGAAAACTGCACATTGAGAATACTAGAATTGAAACCATGAAAAAACAAAAATGGGAAAGAAATTGAAAAGAAAAATACCAAAAGAGATTAACAGAGGTGGTACTAAGATTGTGGGTAATTTAAAATTTTTTCTCCTGTTTTGTAAAAATAATGCAATTCACTTTTTTTTTTTGCCAACACTGCCCTTCTGTTCGCCCATGATCGCTCTAAGGACTGTATCTACCTGTTCACCCTGTATGCTTGTCTGTTGTTTGGCTGGAAGCCACAGAAGTGAGTTCAGTTCCAGATTGCAATTTACTTCTATAGATGGGGGCAGAATGAAAAATGAAAACAAAACCACAGTTTAGCCCTCTGTTGCTAGGAAGCAGCAATCCGAGGAGGGCCATTTTCTGCTAACAGACTGTCTTACAGAGTACCAGGATTTACAAATTGCCATGCCAGTTCCAAACCAATGGAGGGGGTATGAAGGGACAATTAACCACACAAAACAGGCAGCAATACAGAACCAAGAGAGGTTCAGAAAGCCTCAACCCAGATTCCACAGCATTCTATAGAGGCTCCAAATCAGGGAAGACACATGCCACTAGTTTCTTGATCACCGTGAGTGTCCTGCACTGCACTGAGAAGTGGTACGGAGCACACATGCTGAAGCCAGTATATCAGCTGTGTGTCCTTAGGCAAGCCACTTAACTCCTCTGTGCTCCAGTATCTTCTGTGAAATGAGGCTGATAACGACACCTACCACATCGGTGGTAGACTGTAATGAGTTAATGTAAGTAAAACTGCCTAGGACAGTGACTGACACTCAGCACCATGGAAGTGTTAACTACTATTATTACTTGAGTTTCGAAAGGAAAATAGATTATTATTTTACATGGTTGTTGTAACAGATTAAGAGAACACATATAACTGTAAGGAAAAACTGCACATCACTCATCACGATAGTTACCAGCATTACCACCCAGAAATAACCTTGGCTGCCTTTTGGACTCCATCCTTTCAGTCTTGTGCACACACCACTCACATACTCTGAGCACAAGTGTACAATCTATTTTTAAACAAAAACTGGATTATCCCATTCATGCTATTTTACAGCTTACTTTTTTCAAACAATTGTATCATAGGTATACGCTTACATCATTAAATACAGATACACACCACTATGTAAATGACCACATAACACTCCATGGCATGGCATGGAATACCATATTTTATCCACCTACTTCCCTTTGAGAAGGCCTAGTGGTGCAGCGGTTAAAACATTCAGCTACTAACCAAAAGGTTGGTGGTTTGAACCTACCAGCCACTCTGAGAGAGAAAGATGTGGCAGTCTGCTTCTATGAAGATTTACAACCTTGGAAATCCACTCTGTCCTACAGGGTCACTATGAGTTGGAATCAGCTTAACAACAGTGTGTTTGGCTTGGTTTACTTCCTTTTTGAAGCTCATTTAGATGTTTCCCTAATATACACAGTGCTACCACAAACACCCTTTCTATTACTTTTGGATATGTGGGCAATCATTTCTAAATTTCAGATACGTTCCCAGAAATGGAACTGTTAAGTTAAAGAGTGTTGTGCAATGAATTATTTGGTATGGCTTTTCTAGCCATGGTCTTTGTGACTCCCAGCAGATTACTGGGTGGGATCATGTAACAAGGTGTATAGAACTGTAATGTGAGCATTGGTTAGCTTTGCTACGCTGCTAGGTGCACTGGAACGTGTCCTTGGACTCTAGATCCTTGTACTGGACCTCCTTGGCAGAGACTACCAGCTGAGGAACCAGGAGGCACGAGACAGCAGCAGGCTTTCCGGCCCATGGAGTGAGAAAGCCGAGTGCCATTGGGCAGAAGGCTTGCTGGCAAAGTGGGGTGCACCTATCAGCAGAGCTAAAAGAGCTTTATAACACATTTGCCCAAGCAGGGCAGAGGCCAAGCAGAGAGGCCAAGGCCAGAGAGACGTGCCTGAGGGAGTAGCAGAAGGGAGACTGTCCTGATCAAAGAATTGTATCCTGAGCACATTCCTGAACCAGAACCTATAACTTCCCTGATAAACCCCATAGTCATGAGTATTGTCTGTGAGTTCTGTGTGGCCACTACACCTAATTACCAAACCCAGCAGAGGAGTGAGTGCCGTCGGAGGGATGGCTGGTGTCAGAATTGGTAAAAAGGCTGGAGGGTGGTGGTATGTCTCACCTCAAAGGAATAAGCCTTGGTCTGCTGATAGTGATTCTGGGTCCCTCTAGTGAAGTTAGAGGAGGTCAGAAGAGGAGGGCACCCCCATGCCCTTTTTGCAAGAGTATGAACTTTTGAGCTTTTGATACATCTTTGCCAAACTGTCCTCAAAATGGATAATGAATAATTCCTTTGTTTAATAAAAGTAGGAAACTCTTCCATAATCACTGAAGAAACACGTGTCCATCTCATAAATTATCTCAGGTATCTGTGGCTAAGTACTTTAAAAAATAGGCTTGTATCACCTAAATTGGATCTCGGGTGCTAGAGATACAGACTTTAAGTTCAAACTTTATTGGGCTCTTAAATGTTGAAATGTTGATTAAAGGTGCTCTCTGAACAATTTCTGCAGTAATTGCTAATGGAACCTAATTTGCTGTGTAAACTTCTACTAAAAACACACTCAAAGATCATTTAAAAAAAAAAAAGGAGGTTGTGGTAGTTATGTTTGTGTGTCAACTTGGCTGGGCCTGGTTGAGTGGCTGGGCAGCTGGTGGTAGTTATTCCCTATGAATGAGACTGGCAATCAACTCCATGGTGGGATCTACCACAAGCAGCTGAGTAGCTGCCTCTGGGATGTGGTCTGCTTCCTGTATATAAAGATAAGCCTTGGGAATGGTCTCTAGCCTATGGCACACTTGGACCCTGCATAGCTGTGCGTTGCTCAGCAGCCTGTTATGCTCTGCCGACCTTGGGACTTACAGTGGACTTAAGTTAATGGCCTGCCGTGTGGTTTGGTAACACTGGGACTGTGCCTTTTTACTTGTCAACCTTGGGGCTTCTCAGCCTCAGCACCTGTCTGAGTGAAGAAATGCCTCTAGCTCCAGTGGGCTGGGAGCAGAAGGCAGAGCTGGACCCCAAGGTTAAGGGGCTTTCCCCCAGCCCCTAGAGCCTGGCACTTTGAACCTGGACTTAAAGCCTCCAAATTGTAAGAATAAACTCCTATTTGTTAAGGTCATCCCAATTGTGGTACATTCATTCCTGTCAGAGCAGCACTAGGTAACCAGAACATAGGTCAACCTGCAGGTCTGGAATTTAACTCACCCCCACGGCTTCCAGCCAAACAACAGACAGACATACAGGGTGAACATTTACACCAGGTAGATAAACTCCTTAGAACTATCCATCATGGAAAAACAGAAGGGCAATATTTGCACAGGGAGAGTGCTCAGGGGGGCAGGAAGTAACTACTAGGTGGAAGTAGGAAGAGATCTGTTACACTGTGGGGATTGCAATCAATGTCATGAAACAAAATAAGTATGAACTGCTGTATGGAAAATGAATTTGCTCTATAACCTTTCACCCAAATCACAAAATTAGGATAAAAAAATAAAAAAGCAGATCAAATCTGCCATATGTATGATGACTAATGAACCACATTTGTTGTTGTTATGTACCATCGAGTCGGACCTGACTCATAGAGACCCCTCCTTGGGTTTCCGAGGCAATATCACTACGGAAGTAGACTGCCCAACCCTCCTTCCGAGAAGTGGCTGGTGAGTTTGAACCGCCAGCCTTCTGGTTAGCAGTCAAATGCCTTAGGCATTACACTACCAGAGCTCCTTGAATCACATTAGTACATTTTAAAAGAAAAAAGATTAAAGACAAATAACACAAAAATTTCCCTTATTCCAATATCTGAAAAGTTCATCTTTGAAAACCATAGGTTCAAAATACAGAACCTCCCAAAAATTCTGAAGGGCTCTATCCAGGATTTTCAGGAAAGCCACTGGTAGGTAGACATGTCCCTACCTGAGAAATAGGTGTCACCACAAGCTGGTCGATCCCTGTCTTGGAATTGTAAACTTTCTGCTTCACAAATCCAGGGTCAACCACATAATATATCCCATCAATGGTCAGCGATGTCTCCGCGATGTTGGTGGCAATCACGACCTGCAGGTGAGATGCACAGCTGGACTGAGCTGCCCAGGCTCAGCCCCCAGGTGTAAGAAACAGGACTTTTTCACTCAGAAACCTTTCCAGAGGAACAGGCAGCCATCTCCCTCTCTAGACATTTAATTCCAGCCCTGCCTCAAATGTGCAGAAGGGGAGGTTCCTTCCTCCTGAGGGTTAGGCGGGGGAGGGGACAGTACCTGAGAGGAGACCCGGAAGAGAAAAAAGCAAAGGCCAATCAAAGTCAATTTCATTTGGTGCAAACAGCCACGTATCTCATCTTCTAGAATCAGTGTTGATTACTACACTTTTTTAATTTTCTAGCACCCTGGGAAAGCAGAGACTTCCTGGCATCACACGTGCCAATGCAAAATGAGATTTCCTTCCCGCACTGGGACATCTGGACTACAAAATCAGCTGTTTGTGTATGTGGAACAAGAGACTTTTTTTCTGATCATAAAATGAACCACGTGGCAGCAGAGGAAGTTCATGGCTTGTGTGTGTGCAGCAGTATGTGAGATCTAGAAGATTATTAGTCTCAGCTTGGCACTGCCAGTGCTCTTCCACACAGAGCTTCAGCTAATAAAACACAATTGCTTGGAAAAATCATTGCTAGGAGGCACCAGACACCTTGCATCATGCCAGAACCTTACCAGCCCTGAAAGGCTTCGACCTGCTACAGAGCTGTAGAAAACCTCGCTTGGAAAGAAATCCAGCCACCAGGAATAGAACTGAGGAGGGACGCATCATCTTTTCCCCAAATCTGCTCCTCCTCCCATGTCTCACTCCTCAGCACGTCTTCCACCAGCTGCCCAAAGCCAGAAATCTGGGAGTCATTCTTGACTTCTCCCTTCCCTGCCCATCCACTTCCAGGCACCCATAATGTCTTGTTCCCTCTAACTCTCTTCAATGTTATTCAAAGTCATCTGTCTTCCACTCCTAAGTGTATACACAAGAGAAATGAAAACACATCTACAGAAAAATGTGTATAGAAATGTTCACGGCAGCACCATTCACAAGAGCCAAAAAGTAGAAAAAACCCAGATCTCTATTAACAGATGAATGGTTAAAGAAAATGTGGTAGTCATACAAAAAAATTACTATTTGGCAATGAAAAGAAACAAAGAATTGATATAGGCTACATGAATGAAACTTGAAAATATGCTCAGTGCAAGCAGCCAGTCATGAAGGACTACATGTGATAGGATTCTACTCACATGGGATGTCCAGGATGGCCAGACCCACAGACAGAAAGTGCATTAGTGGTTCCTAGGGACTGAGCAGAGGGGGTAAGTGTAACTGCCAAAGGGTACAAGGTTTCTTTTTGAGGGTATGAAAAGTTCTAAAATTGACCATGGTGATGGTTGCACAATTTTGTGAACCACTTAACTGTACACTTAAAAGGGTAAATGTTATTCTATAAAGGTGACTATAAATAGATAGATAAATAGATATAGGTATAGATATGTGAATTACACCCCAATAGAAAACCATGTTCCTACCCTGTTGTCCCATACACCTACTCAAGACACTCAGTTCCAGCCACTGGAACTACACAGTTCCTAGAACTGGCCACGCTCTCTCACCTCAGGTCATCACAGACTGCTGTTCACTCCAAATGCACAACCCCCTGCCCCGCCCCTTGCCTAGACAAACACCCGGATGTTCTTCAGGCTACCTTAGATTCTTACTTCCTCTGAGATTGGGTTCAGTGCTCCCTCACTGGGTATCCACAGGACCAGCAGCACTTACACACTACTGTAAAGGTCTCTCTGCTGGTATGTACCCCCCATAGACTGAGGCCTGTCCTCATACTGCAGGCCTGTTGCCTAGTACAAAACACAGTAGATGCTTTAAAAATATCTGTTGATACAACCTCGTCAAATCCCTAAGACTATAACCCTAGTTACCCTTCAGGCTTGGAAATGAAATCCCTCCTGTGGCTCCAGCCAAACAATAGACATGCATATTGACGCTGGGAGCTCTGGTAGCACAGTGCCTAAGGCACTTGACTGCTAACCAGAAGGCTAGTGGTTCAAACCCACCAGCCACTCCTCGGAAGGAAGGTTGGGCGATCTACTTCCGTAGCGATACTGCCTTGGAAACCCAAGGAAGGGTTGCTATGAGTTGGGTTCAACTCCATGGCACATAACAACAACAAAAACATAGGGTGAACATTTACACCAGGTAGATATACTCCTTAGAGTGATCCATCATGGGAGAACAAAAGGGCAGTGTTTGCACAGGGATATAGCTCAGGGGGCAGGAATGCATAAGAAAGGACACAGGGAAGAGGTAACTGTAGGGAAGAAGTAGGAAGAGAGCTGTTGTTACATTGTGGGGAGTTGCAGTCAATGTCATGAAACAAAATGTGTATGAACTGCTATATGGAAAATGAATTTGCTCTGTAAACTTTCACTCAAATCTTAATAAATTTTTTTTAGAAAATGTGTTGAATGAAGGAAAGAAAAGGAAATAGAAAAAGGGTCACATATAAGATCTCCATTCCTCAAAAAACTTGTTGGCCTATTTTCCAATATATAACAAACAAGACGTGCATACTCCTTGTCAGGGACTGAACTGTGTCCACCCAAAATACGTGCCATCTTGGCTGGGCCGTGATTCTCAGTGGTTTGGCAGTTATGGAAATATTTTATGGAAATATGTAATTAATCCCCCATGATGTGATCTAATGCAATCAGCCAATTAGTTGTAAGGTGATTACGGTGGGATACGAAACTTCAGGTCACAGCTCTGCTGTGATGTGAGGGGAGTTTACCTAGGGTGTGGCCTGTATCACCTGTTCTCTTACAAGAAATAAAAGGAGAAGTGAGCAGAAGGGACTGACTACCACTAAGAAAGAAGAGCCAGGAGGAGAGTGTGTCCCTTGGGCCATGGGTCCCTGTGCTGAGAACCTCCTGCCTATACCCAAGGGAAGACTTACACCAAACGAGAACCCAAGGAATGCTAGGCCCACAGATGTTGAAAAGCAAAAAAGCACTTTCTCCCAGAGCCAAGAGCGAGAGCGAGAGCGAGAGAGAGCTTTCCCCTAGAGCTGGCACCCTGAATTCAGACTTCTAGCCTCCCAAATTGTGGGAGACCAAATTGTTTGTTAAAGCCATCCACTCGTGAGAGCAATGTAGAACAAAACTCAAAATCATTTGGAGGAAAAAAAAAAGGGGGGACCAGGTTTGCTGGTCTGACAGAGCCTGGTGGAACCACTGAGACTATGGCCCCTATAGACCTGCCCTTCAGGTTTGGAATTGAACCCACACCTGTGGCTTCCAGCCAAACAAAAGACAGGCATATTGAGTTGAACATTTACCTGAGGTAGATATACTCCTTGGAGAGAACAATCATGGAAGAACAGAAGGGCTGTGTATGTACAAGGAGACAGCTCAGGGGGCAGGAGTACATGGAGGGATGGACACTGGGAAGAGGTGACTATCGGGAGGAAGTGGGAGGGGAGCTGTTGCGTTGTGGTAAAATGTAGTCAATGTAATGAGACAAAGTGTATGTAAACTGCTATATGGAAAGTGAATTTGCTCTATAAATTTTCACCCAAATCACAATTAAAAAAAAAAAAAAAAGCCATCCACTTGTGGTCTTTCCATTATGTTGTTGTTGTTATATGCCGTCGAGTCGGACCCAACTCATAGCGACCCCTCCTTGGGTTTCCGAGGCAGTATCACTACGGAACTAGGCCCCATCGTCCTTCCGAGGAGTGGCTAATGGGTTCGAACCGCCAGTCTTCTGGTTAGCAGTCAAGTGCCTTAGGCCCTATGCTACCAGAGCTCCTCTTTCCATTATAGCAGCACTAAATAAGTAAGACATGCCTTAAGCAATGCCCATATGGCCAGCTGCTTAACTCACGTGTGTTCAAAGCATGAGAAAGCTTCATTTCTGCCCACGTTACCTTTCTGCTGCCAGGTGGAGCAGGGTCAAAGATCCGGGTCTGCATCTCACTGGGAAGGGCTGAATACACTGGGAGGATAATTAACTCTGGAACATCAGGTCCCAGGGACTTCATTCTCTCATACAGGATCTCACAAGCAGTGTCGATCTCCTCCTGACCCGTCAGGAAGACCAGGATGTCACCTACAGGCAAGACAGAGGCACCGATTTACCTTTCAACTCTGGGTGTGTGTGTGTGTGATGTCTGCATATGTGTTCGAGGTAACAGCTGCAGTGACATTAACAGAACTTCAAATAATAGAAAACACATGTTATGGATTGAATTGTGCCCCCACAAAAATACATATCAACTTAACTAGGTCATGATTCCCAATATTGTGTGGCTATCCTTCATTTTATGATCTGCTGTAAATCCTAAACTCTATTATGTTTAGTGGGAGCTCTGGTGGCGTAGTGCCTAAGGCACTTGACTGCTAACCAGAAGGCTGGCAGTTCAAACCCACCAGCCATTCCTCGGAAGGAAGACAGGGCGATCTACTTCCATAGTGATACTGCCTTGGAAACCCAAGGAGGGGTCGCTATGAGTCAGGTTTGACTCGACGGCACATAACAACAACAATTATATTTAGTGAGGCAGGATCAGTGTGGGGTACATCTTGAGTCACAGCCTTACAAGAGGATGTGACTAAAGTGACAGCCTTGCTTGAACCACACCTTTTATCCTACGAGAGATAAAAGGAGAGAGAAGTGAGCAGAGAGAGGAGGGCCCTCACTACCACCAAGAAAGAAGAGCCAGGAGCAGAGCACGTCCTTTGAACCTGGGGCCCCTGCACTGAGAACTTCCTAGACCCAGGGGAACAGGACACATGAAGACCATCCAGGAACAGAAGCTCAAGGAGACAAGCATCTTCCTCCAGAGCCGACAGAGAGAGAAAGCCTTCCCCTAGAGCCGGCCCCCTGAATTCAGGCTTCTAGCCTCCTCAACTGGGAGAGAATAAATTTGTTGGTTAAAGTCACTCACTTGTGATATTTCTGTTATAGCAGCACTAGAGAACTAACACAACATACATTCCCACCATCACTAAACCAAGGGGTTTTTATCTGCTCATGTTTAAATAGATGCTTAAACCCTGCACACCATTATTTGTATGTTTTTTTATTGTTGTGAATACATTACTAATATTTTTATTACCACCATTTCAAACATGCAAACTAAGACAGGACACAACTTAAAAGGTACTTCTTTAAAAAACTGGTAATAAGGATGGCCACACTATCACTTTTGGTCTAAGAGAAAGCACGCTCTTCCCCCTCACCTGGTGGTTCTGTTAAGTGAATCTGCATGACAGTGATCAAGCTGGCATCCAGATAATCTGTCTCAGGTTCCTTTGTGTACAGTATTTCCACGGGGTACGTTCGACCTGGGATGGTGAAAATGGGAGCTTCATAAAAGTACTGAGAAAACTTCACTGCATCCAAGGTGGCTGAGGTGACAATCAACTTCATGTCCTGCCGCTTCTGAACCGTCTGAAGGGAAATGTGAGTGGTTTACTACCAAGGACTACCCAGAGAGGCACAGGTACTCAAATCCAATTCCTGGAAATCCATGTCCAACAGGTTAACTGTTGCCATCGAGCTGATTCCGACTCACAGGGACCCTACAGAACAGAGTAAACTGCCCCGCAGGTGGGGGTCAAAGAGCATCTACTTACCTTTTTCAACAATCCAAAGAGCACGTCAGTGTGAATTGTTCTCTCGTGTGCCTCATCCAACATGATGATCGCGTACTGAGTGAGGTCGGGGTCAATCAGGCATTCTCTGAGCAACATCCCGTCTGTCATGTACTTGATGACCGTTTCAGGGCTGGTGCAGTCCTCAAATCGAATAGTGTAGCCCACCTAACGCAGAGTGGGAGAAAATCTTAGACACCAACCTCTCTTTTCGGTAATCATCAAGGGTCTCCAGACAAGATTTCTGCCCAGTCAGACTACTGCCCATGATCTTAATAGGTAAGAATTAGACCAAGATGTGATTTCCTGATAGTAAAGTCGGGCTTGAACTCATCCCTGAACAGACCAGTGATGACAGTGACATCACCATTTGCTACTTATCAAGAACCTTTTCTCCCTTAAGGAGAAACCTGATGAAAAGGCAGTATTAGTCCCATTGTATAAAGAAAGAGATGTGGACGTTTACAATTTTCTTCTGGCATTTCTGTAACAGCTTCACCATCTGATTACCTCTTGGCCTAAGCAACAACCAAACTCCTCTGACACTCTTTTGGCCACTGACATGGCTGCCACTCTTCTGGGCTGGGTACATCCAATCTTGCCTCGGGATGTGTAGCCTGCCTCTGCCAGGTACTGGGTGATCTGTGTTGTCTTCCCAGATCCTGTCTCTCCAATAACAATCAGGATCTGATTGTCATGGACAGCCTGGAAATCACAGAATGTAAATACAGTCATTACAATCTGCTGCACCTCACTCTGCAGCAAAGTAAATAACACTGTACTTTCTAACACTAAATGAGAAAGGAGACACAGTATTAAACACACGGTAAGATTACAACTTGGGTTCAAATTATTTTTAATGATGCACAGAAAAGACCCTTGGGGGAAAAACTTTAATAGTGATTTTCTATAAGCAATGGGACTTTAAATAATTTTCCTGCTCTTTCTATTTTCTCTAATTGCATGCGCATATTAAATCAAAACTTTATTGGTATTCTTTTTTTATTAACTGACTCAAATTTATTTTTTGAAGAACATTTATTGGTTTTCTTAAATTTATAAAAAATAAAGATGATGCCGATGGCATAAAGCACCAGCAGATATACCTGACATGTACTTTCTGAAGCCACTGCATGCACAATGTAAAGCACTCAACAGTAAATAGAGTGTCCCTTCCCACCACCACTCCCACATCCCCAGATTCTCTGCCCCAAAGATCAGCTTATTTTTTATTTCTAATTTTATGCTGCTGCTATTTGTAACAGCAAAGGGTTAAAATCAACCAATGTGTCTATTAATATGGGACTAATTAAATAAACCAGAGCATACCCACATAATGAAACACTAAAAAGACATAAAAAACAATAAAGATATGGAGCAATCTCGGAGAGAGCATTAAATGGATAAAGATACAGAACAATGTATCTAATATGCTATAATCTGTAAGCATATACAGTATAAAAAACCCATTGCCCTCCAGTCGCATCTGACTCATAGCGACCCCTCCTTGGGTTTCCGAGGCGGTATCACTACGGAAGTAGATTCCCCAACCTTCCTTCTGAGGAGTGGCTGGTGGGTTTGAACCACCAGCCTTCTGGTTAGCAGTCAAATGCTTTAGGCATTACACCATCAGAGCTCCCATATACAGTATACATGATCCAAAATATATAGATACGTATGTGTGTGTACGCATACACAGATATACTTCTACTTGTTTCTGTCTGTGTATCATTGAAAAGATTTACTGGATTCTAGTAAACTTAGTTTCCCTTGGGAAGGTTTAGAGGTCTTAAAATCAGATCTCTCCATAACATGGAAATAAACCTTCGAAGCAAAGTCCTTGCCTATGTGGACTCACTGGCTGCTTATCCCCATTCTTTCTTAACCGACTAGAGCTGTGGGTCCATCTAACACAATACTCTGTCCACCTGGACCTGCACCAGGGTCCACTGGTTCAAACAGATTTACTTCCTCACAGGAAAAAAAGATTTGTAGACTAATATACTTAAAAAAAAAAAAAAAAAACCCTAGAAACCTTTAGAAAAGCCACTTCAAATCTCCTCTTTTCAAGCCCCCTCCCTCCAATCAGTACCTCATGCAAGGGCTTCCCACCTGGACCAGCTGCTCCTTGAGTTTGTAAATGGGCAGGCTCTCCCTCTGCTCAATGATTGACATCTGGGTCTTTTTCCCATAAGATGCTTTGTTGCCCCCAAAGGCATGCTTCTTCCACTCAGGAATATCATTGGGCATCATCCCGATACCTCTCATGTTGGCAGCTATCTGTCTGCCTTCCGCTGGAAAGGAAAACAGGTGACTTAGTATTTCTTTCAAACCACCTCAGATGCCACAAGGGGGAAAAAAATGGCAAGTGGACAGCACACATGTTGTATTTTGGTTCCATCTTAGTCTTGATAAGGGAGGGTATTCAGAGGAACAAGTTAACATGAAGAAAAGAATAAGATGGGAGTAGGGAGAGAGAGATGGAGCTCTGGTGGCATAGTGCCTAACGCATTTGACTGCTAACCAGAAGATTGTTAGTTCAAACCCATCAGCCACTCCTTGGAAGACTGGGCAATCTACTTCCAAAAAGATTTACCACCTCGGAAACCCAAGGAGGGGTCGCTATGAGTTGGGACCAACTTGACAGCAGTGAGTTTTTGTTTTTGTTTTATGAATGACTATAAACAGTAAGTAGTTAATATTTACTGAACAATCAAAGAATTATATGAAAAAGGAAGTTCCAAAGCTATATTATCTTTGGAATAAAAATTTTAAGTTATTTAGGAGAAAAATTCAGGCAGTTTAATGATCGGACTAGGGTTCCAAGCATGTTTTAAAAAAGAACAAAGAAATGCTTTAACTGAAGGGGAAAACCAAAACACCAAAGCCAAGGCTAAACTTGCAGCATGAGCTGATAAAACCCCTTCCCTGTGAACTTGAAGGCTCAGATACTTTTTAAAAGTCCATATCCCTCTCCCGTGGTCCTACCATCAGGCAGAGGATCAACCCAGTGTTTGTTGAGTCCCATAGGAATAGAATCCATCTCAGCTTCCCGTTGGGCCTGCTTGAGTTCTCGTCTTTCTTTAGCCAAGGCGCTCTGCATCATGGCTGCTTGGGAGAGGGAGCCATCTGGGTTCTAGGGCAACAGAGGAAAACGCATCATCAGAATGGGATCTTAGCACGCATGTCCTGGGCACTTCCAGTTAGTCTCAGCATTTCTCACCTTCACGATTTTAATGGGGCTCATGTCCATGCTCTGCTTGGTGTGTCCTCTCAGGAATGGAGGCTCTTCCTCAACTAGCTCAATCTCAAGATCCTCATCTAAAAGTTTCCCCAAAAGAAGAACAAGCAGAAACAAAAGAGAAATGAAAAAAAAAAAAGAGAAATGACCAATTATTTTCACCAAAACTTATGTCCATGGACACCAGCATATCTCCCAAGGTCAAAAGGATTAGCAATGCGAGTGAAACTCTTAACACAGATGACTGTCACCACTCATTTTGAAGGCATTTGTATTCCAGCCCAAGAACTGATCAGAGCTCCTTTCAAAAGAAGTTAAGCCTTTGGAAAATGCTGTTCTGACATTCTAAATGGTCCCAAAGTATCTGCCATCCAACTTCATTATAAAGTAATTTCTTTACCTTTTTATTATGATTTTACGAGAGTTTATAAAGCAAAATCATTTTCCATTCAGTAGTTCATACATATTTTGTTCCATGACATTGACTGAATCCCCACAACGCAACAGCACTCTCCCCATTTCCTCTCTATGGTTACCATTTCCATGTCCTTCTTTCCTATCCTTTGCCGCCTTCTGAGCTTTATCCTTGGGCAAATGCAGCCCTTCTGGTCTCTTGGAGTTGATTGTTCTAGGAGTGCACAGCTCCCTTGTTTTACTGTTCACCTCATAGGCCTGTCTACTGTTTGGCTGCAAGTTGAGCCACGGGACTTAGCTGCAGGATTAAAGGGTGGCGAAGAGCCATAGTCTCGTATGGAATAATTCTTAACCCACAACAGATTAGCCAAAAAAAAAATGAAGTTGGACAATATCAAATGCTGGTAAGGATGGAGAGCAGCAGGAACTGTCTTACATTTCTGGTAGGCATAATAACTGATACAAAAAAAACCTCACTGCCATCGAGTCGGATCCGACTCATAGCGACCCTTCCTTGGGTTTCCAAGGTGGTATCACTACAGAAGTAGATTGCCCAATCTTCCTTCCGAGAAGTGGCTGGTGGGTTTCAACCACCAGACTTCTGGTTAGTAGTCAGGTGCCTTAGGCACTACATCACCAGAGCTACTGATACAAAAACTTTGGAAAACAATTTGGAATTGTCTAGGAAAGTTGAACACACATTCCCTATACTATTCAGTCATTCTCCCATGTATTTAGGAGAAAAAAGTCTTGTGTATGTGCACTAAGAAATTAAGAACTTCCCAGTAGGATCTATGTAGGAAATCCTGCATAGACAGGGAGAACAATGTGGAACAAAACTTAAAATCATTTGGGAAAAAAAAAGTGGGGGACCAGGTTTGCTGATCTGATAGAGCCTGGTGGAATCACTGAGACTATGGCCTCTAGCTGCCCTTCAGGTCTGGAATTGAACCCACACCTGTGGCTTCCAGCCAAACAAAAGACAGGCATAAGAGTTGAACATGTAACTGAGGTAGATACACACTTTGGAGAGAACAATCATGGGAGAAAGAAGGGCTGTTTATGCACAGGGAGACAGTTCAGGGGACAGGAGTGCATGAAGGGATGGACACAGGGAAGAGGTAACTATCAGAAGGAAGTGGGAGGGGAGCTGTTGCATTGTGGTAAATTGTAGTCAATGTCATGAGACAACGTGTATGTGAACTGCTGTATGGAAAGTGAATTTGCTCTGTAAACTTTCACCCAAATCACAATTTTAAAATAAAGAAAGAAAGAAAAACTCTACAAAGAAACAAAAAGATTTTCCCAGTAGTACTAGTCATGAGTTTAAAAAAAAAAAAAAAGTACCAAAAAGCAGAAACAACCCACATATCCATCAAAAGTAAAATGGATAAATTACAGTAAATTTTTATACTGAAATACTCTATAGGAGTGAGAACAAATGAAATACATCTACAAAAATCAGCATGGACAAATATCAAAAGCATGACGGTGAGTCCAAAAATAAAGCAAAAAGAATACACATAGGATAAGTTTGTTTATATGAAGTTCAAAAACACATCACCTAAACCATGCAAAACTCCAAAGAAAAGCAAGAGAATGATTAACATAGAAGTTACCCAGAGGAAGAGGAAAGGGAATCTAATCAGGGGGCCCATAGGAGCTTTGAAGGTGCTGGTCAAGTTCTCCTTCATAAGCTGGTGTGTGTATGCAGGTGTTAATTTATTATTGTATCCATTATGGGTGCTCTATTATATGACTTCACAATTTAAAAAATCATTTATGAGCTAAGTTAAAAGTTGTCTCCAGGGCAACTCCAAGGTAATCTAGGCAGATGAAAGGTTTGCAGAATTACTAATATGGAATCAAATTTACCCCCAAACATCCCAGTTAACTGGCCTAATAACATGTTTAGTGCTATTCCATCTCCTAGTACATTGCGTAATGCCTGGGGTCTTAAAAGCTTGCAAGCAGCCATCTGTTGTTGTTGTTAGGTGCCATCAAGTTGGCTCTAATTCACAGCAACCCCATGTACGACAGAAGGAAATACTGCCTAGTCCTGTGCCTGACTCACAATCCTTGCTACACCTGAGCCAATCATTGCAGCCACGGCATCTAAGGCTTAACAATTGGTCTCTTTTCTCCCAGAGCAACAGAGGAAGGAGGAGAGTCAGGAACGGCAGGAGGATATGGTTATGTGTGGCTAAGTGCCTCCGTGAACAACTGCCTCCTTTGTCATGAGACCAAAAGAAATGAATGGTGCCCAGCTATTATTACTGAGCGTTTTGATCAAAGCATATAGAAAGATCCTGATCAAAAGGGTGGAAATGCAGAAAAGAATCTCCAATTCCCATGGACTCCAGACTTTCTGGAGCTATAGAAGCTGGATGAACCCCTGAAACTATTGCCCTGAGATAATCTTTAAACCTTAAACCTAAAAATATCTGATATCTTCTTAAAATTAAACAATAGTCTAGCTGAACTAGTCAAAGATATCTCTCTCAAGCATTGTGTTCTTTTAAGAATGATCTATATGGGATCAAAGTGACAACAGAAACTTAGGGGGCAATGAGTTTATGTTAGTCGGGGAGGAATAACTCACAAAAGGAGAGTGAGAATGGATGTACAATTCAAAGAATGTAATTAATGTCACTGAATTATACACGTAGAAACAGCTGAACTGATGTATGCTTTGCTTTGTATATTCTCAACAAATTTTTTTAAAAATTTTACTCCCCAAGATACAAGTATAAAGTATATTTTTTCATATCCTTAAAACTTCTTATACGCAATTACGTATAACAAGCTTCCTGTAAATATATAAATATTTATATGTAAATATATAAATATTTATATATAAATATATAAATGTTTGCGGGAAAAATGAATTTTCTGCTTCTCTTTGAGAGATGACTGGTGAGAACAAATGGTCCAACCACTGGGTTAAACTACAAACCAACCACTAGTCCAATGGGTCAATTTGCTAATTATCCTCCAGATCCATCATCCCGCTCAATTCAAGTGGCTAGTTACCTTCTTCATCATCCACTTTAGGGAGAATGCCAGTCTCTTCATCAAAGTCTGGAAATTCCTCTTTGGAAAGTACATTGGCAGCAATCATCTGGACGAAAAAAAAAAAAAAAAACCGGCAGCATTTGTAACCTGCTAGGACTAAAGCTCTCCTATTGTAGGAACGTAAGTGCAGAGGTTTCATGGAGGAAACCAAGGGTTTTTCTCCTCTAATCCAGGAGGCAGGGCTTCAAACGTCATACATCCCATTCTGGGAGGGCTCTACACCATGCTGAAAATCACATGTTCAAAGGCTCACTCATCCATAGGAAGGAAACTTCCCTCGTTTCCACAGCACTCAGCACATTGCTTTCACTGTGATTTGTTTAGATCTGCCTCCTCCACTGGACTTTGAGTTCCTCAAGGGTTGTTGTTAGGACGCACACAGTCAATTTTGATTCACAGTGACCCTATGAACAACAGAATGAACCTCTGCCTGGTCCTTAAGGGTAGGAACCATGACACAATCATCTTCGTAGCCCTGGAACGTAGCATGATCCCTGCCACACTGTGGTTCGCAGATATTTTCTAAAGAACGATGAAAATAAGAATAAGCACTTACTTACCATTTACCATATGCCAGGCACTGACCTAGGCACTTCTCTTCTATTAACTCGTTTAATCCCTACACCACCACCATCATCCCCATTATACAAAGGGGAACACTAAGCTCAAGATCACATAGCTAGTGAGTAGTCAGAAGTCACCACCGGCGATCAAGCTCCAGGGCCCATACTCTTAGCCACCATGCTACAGGCTGAATGTCTACATGAGTGTTAAAGTTAACGGTCCTGACCTGTTTTATCTCCCACTTCTCTGGGTCAGAGATGCGGGTGAGGCGCTTGCGCTCCAGCGAGTCATCTTCTACTTCAGGGGCACTGACAAGGGAAAGGTGAGTGGGTCTGTCAGGATTCCGCATTGAGGTCTCCTCATTGGTCTCCCCGACAAGATTTCGTCGCCGGTTTGGGTTCAGATCTTCTCCAGTCTCTTGATCCACATCCTAAGGCACAAAGAGAAGAAGGGAGCCGGCTCACTTACTGTCTTCTTCCGTTTCCTTGGCCTTCAGGTGTGGAAACAAGGGGGGACATCTGACCTACCTTCATGCTCAGGCTGGTCTTGGTCCCAGTGAAGGACAGCACTTTGACCTTGACCCTCTGGCCTTTGCTCACCACATCAGCCACATTGGCCACACGGCCTTCCCGCCGGAGCTCAGAAATGTGCACCAGCCCTTCCCACCGCTTCCTGGGGGAAAGAGTTTAATCATATTTCAAATAAAAAGTCGAATTCAAAAGACTTTTGTATAAGTGATTTGATTAAAATATCATCAATTATAATAACTTTTCAGAATGTGAAAATCCCCAGTGATACAAGAAACTGTGCCCATCACTAGCATAAATGAAGAACAGCAGCCATTACCTTAGTCCCTCCAGCTGCACAAAGCACCCGAACTGCATGATGCTGGTAACTTTGCCATTGTAAATGTCCCCAATGGCAGGCTCCTCAGGGGGAGGGCGGTCCACATGCTTATCCCGCCATCTGTCCAGATTCCTCTCGCCATACTTGTCCCGGTCCTTGCGGTCTTTGGGGGGACTGTGACTTCTGCTCCTAGACCGATACCTAGACCTCCCTTTATTCCTCTCCCGGGTCCTGGAATGTGACCGAGAACGGGACCGGTGTCTCCGTTTATGGTCTCGCTCTCGCTCCCGCTCCCGGTCTCGCTCTCGGTCTCGATCTCGGCTCCGGCTCCGTTTCTTCTTCTTTGTCCTGTCCCTAACAAATCAACAAGCACCTGTTTGAAAAATAAACCAGCCCAGTTTCACCCTTGTGTCCCCAAGCACCCAGGACGGTGCCCTGGATGTTATGGAACAAGGTAGCAGAAGCTGAAGGGACAAGGACCTTGCTCCAAAGTTGACAGAAAGAAACCTTTCCCTAAGTCACACCCTGAATTTGGAGTTCTAGGCTCCTAAATTGTGAGAAAATCAATTGGTTAGTTTGTTAAAGCTATCCACTTGTATTTCTATTACAGCAACACTAGATATACCTAAGACAGTGTTGAATTACATTAACTTGAACTTCAATAACTATGACATTCCCTGTCAATAAAGGATCAGGCAGCAAACATATTCATACTCATTCCGTTTCAACCCAGGTTCTTATCTTCTAAACATCTTAGTATTTGCTACTTGAACACTCTTGGCAGGAAACAATAAAATTGGATTCAAGAATACAGCGCATGGAAGGCCCAGACTCTTTAAACTTGCCCCAAGTGTTGCTTGGCTGGTCCACAAAATTCAACTACCACTCTTGCTATCCTAAATTTCCACAGAACCCCAAGGACAAACCGGCGCTCGAGATCCCGCTGCTTCTCCTGGCCTGCTGCGCTGGGCATTAAGGCTTCCAGTTCTTTCAGGACGTCCACAGCGACTTTCACATCATCTTCGTCCAACATCGTCTACAGGGGCAGGGCCAGCAAAGTTAGGAGAAGAGGAAAGATGACTCAGGAAGCTGTGCTTCAGGTGTGCCTACCAACCCAAGGAGCCCTACCATCACAGACTACTTATGTGAAGGAAGCAGGAGAGGGGTGGCGACTTCCAACACAATTCAAAATAGAGGTAGAAGGAATGAGCAAAGGATCCTGGAAGTCATTCCCACACTTGGCATATCCTCTTTATCCTTAATACAACCCTAGGGGAGGCAATTTGATACTAAGCACCCTACCACGAAAGCATACAAGTGCCCTTCCTGCTTTGTGCAGCTTTTCCCCCCACAATCCTTAATGATACTGCACTGTTCCATACCACTTACTTGTTTATTGCTTGTCTCCTATCTACTACACTACTTACATGTTCATTTCTGTTTTGTGCACTGCGGAATCTCTGGTTCTTAGAACAGTGCTGCCATATTTGTTGTTGTTAGGTGCCGTCAAATCATCTCTAAGTTATAGTGACCCTATGCACAACAGAACAAACCACCACCCAGTCTCATGCCAGCTCCGCAAACCTTGTTGTATGTAGTGGGTCATTTTGTGTGTCAACTTGGCTGGGCCTGGTTGAATGGCTGGGCAGCTGGATATAGTATTCCCCATGATGAGACTGGCAATCAACTCCATGGTGGAATCTACTACGAGCAGCTGAGTAGCTGCCTTAGGGAACACAGTCTGTTTCCTCTACATAAGTAGAAGCCTTGGGGAATGGTCTCTAGCTTGGACCCTGCATGCAGCCATATCATTGTTCAGCAGTCTGCCATGCTCTGCCAACCTTGGGACTTACAATGGACTTGAACTGATGGCCTGCCATGTGGTTTGGTAACATCAGGACTGTGCCATTTTACTTGTCAACCTTGGGCTTGGCCGTCTCAGCAGCCAGCAGCTGTCTGAGTGAAGAAAAGCCTCTAGCTCCAGTGGGCCGGGAGCAGGAGGCAGAGATGAAGCCCAAGACCGAGGGGCTTTCACCCAGCCCCTGGAGCTTGGCAGTTTGAACTCAGACTTAAAGCCTCCTAACTGTAAGAGAATAAACTCTTGTTTGTTAAGGCCATCCCGTTTGTAGTATATTCTTGTCAGAACGGCACTGGGTACCCAGAAAGAATA
Organism: Orycteropus afer afer; assembly: GCF_000298275.1. Taxonomy (NCBI): domain Eukaryota; kingdom Metazoa; phylum Chordata; class Mammalia; order Tubulidentata; family Orycteropodidae; genus Orycteropus; species Orycteropus afer. The sequence continues at coordinate 109,603 of NW_006922082.1, read as the reverse complement.
TGATACTGAGAGAGTAGAGTGCTGCTCTGACAGATATCTAAAATATGGAAACAGGAGTGGAGTGTGTCCTTGACCCAAGATCCCAGCAGAGAGACCCCAGCATACGGCATGACAGATGGCAGGAACAGAGCAAGAGACCGGCATGACAGATGGCAGGAGCAGAGCTGAGAGAACTGGCGTGAGACAGCGACAGCCTTACCAGCCCACGGAGGAAAAAGTTTGATGCCTTTGGTTAGGCACCTTATTGGTGAAGTGGGTTGCCTTTGGGCATTGATTGGTAGAAAAGACCGTCATGAAATGGAGTAGCAGGTTGGCCGGCCCACGGAGCAAGAAAGCTGAGTGCTTCTGGGGCAAGAAGTTTTCCAGTGGAGTGGGTTGCCTTTGGCATTAATCAGCAGAAGTGGAGAGACCAAGGAAATGGAAGCAGAGCTGCCTCAGCCTGAAAGGGTAGGACCATGGCCTTTAGGGGAGGAATGACCACAGCCCCCTAGGTTTCAAAGAGCCAGGCCTTCACCAACTTGGTTCTGGAGTGTGGGGCTGCTCATTCATGTGAGCCAGTGGGATGGAGCCATAGCCGCTGCCCAAGAGTGAGGGGGCGAGGCTGCCATGCCCAAGAGGGAGAGGAATGGGGTCTGCCAGGCCAAGGGGGGGTGAGGTCGCCACAGAGGAACTAGGGGACTGGAGCCACCCAGTGAGAGAGATCTGTACAGATGCCATCCAATGAAGATCTGTACAGGTGCCAAATTGAATGACTGGGTAGCTAGGTGTAGTATTCCCCATGATAAGACTGGCAATCAGCTCCATGGTGGAATCTACTGTGAGCATCTGAGTAGCTGCCTTTGGGATGTGGTCTGCTTCCTGTATTTAAGGAGAAGCCCTGGGGAATGGTCTCTAGCTTATGGCATGCTTGGACCCTGCATGTAGCCATGTCGTTGTTCAGCAGCCTACTATGCTGTGCCGACCTTGGGACTTACAATGGACTTGAACTGATGGCCTGCCGTGTGGTTTGGTAACATCGGGACTGTGCCATTTTACTTGTCAACCTTGGGCTTGGCAGCCTCAGCAGCCAGCAGCTGTCTGAATGAAGAAAGCCTCTAGCTCCAGTGGGCTGGGAGCAGGAGGCAGAGCTGAAGCCCAAGGCTGAGCAGCTTTCACACAGCCCCTAGAGCCTGGCAGTTTGAACTCAGAACTTAAAGCCTCCAAACTGTAAGAGAATAAACTCCTGTTTGTTCAAGCCATCCCATCTGTGATATATCAGAGCAGCACTAGGTAACCAGAACACTATACCTGAGCTCATTGCCACAGCCACTGTGTCAATCTATCTCATTGAGGGCCTTCCCCTCCTTTGTCAACCCTCCACTTTACCAAGCATGACATCCTTCTCCAGGGAATGGTCCCTTCTAACATGACCAAAGTAGATGAGATGAAGTCTGGCCATTCTCACTTCCAAGGAGCATTCTGGCTGCACTTCCTCCAAGATAGATTTGTTAGGTCTTTTAGCAGTCCATGGCACTTCCAGCATTCTTTGCCAACACCACAACTCAAAAGCATCAACTTTTCTTCAGTCTTCCTTATTCATTGTCTAGCTCTCACATGCATATGAGGCGACTGAAAATACCATGGCTTGGGTCAGGTACACCTTAGTCCTCAAGGAGACATCTTTGCTCTTCAGCACTTGAAAGAGATCCTTTGCAGCTGATTTGCCCAGTGCTATACATTGTCTGAGGAGCTCTGGTAGCATAGTGCCTAAGGCACTTGACTGCTAACCAGAAGACTGGTGGTTCAAACCCACCAGCCACTCCTCGGAAGGAAGATGGGGCAATCTACTTCCGTAGTAATACTGCCTCAGAAACCCAAGGAGGGGTCGCTATGAGTTGGGTCCGACTCAGCGGCACATAACAACAACAACATACATTATCTGATTTCCTGACTGCTGCTTCCGTTGACATCAATTGTAAAACCAAGCAATTCTTTGACAATTTCAATCTTTTCTCCATTTATTGTGATGCTGCTTATAGGTCCAGTTGTGGGGATTTTTGTTTTCTTTATACTGAGATGTAATCCATACTGCAGACTGCATTCTTCAATCTTCAGTAAGTGCTTCAAGTCATCCTCACTTTCAGCAAGCAAAGTTGTGTCATCAGCATATCACAGGTTATTAATGATTCTTCTTCCAATCCTGATGCCACGTTCTTCTTCATATAGTCCAGCTTCTCGGATTATCTGCTCAGCATACAGACTGAATAAGTATGGTGAAAGGATACAACCCTGACACACTCCCTTCTTGATTTTAAACCAGTGTCCCCTTGTTCTGTTCAAATGAAAGCCTCCTGGTCTATGTACAGGTTCCTCATGAGTACAATTAAGTGTTCTGGAATTCCCATTCTTCTCAATGTTACCCATAATTTGTTATGTCCACACAATCAAATGCTTTTGCATAGTCAATAAAACACAAGTAAACATCTTTCTGGTATTTTCTGCTTTGAGCCAAGATCCATTTGACATCAGCAATGATATCCCTCATTCCATGCCTCTTCTGAATCCAGCTTGGATTTCTGGAAGTTCTCTGTCAATATACTGCTGCAAACAGTTTCGAATGATCTTCAGCAAGATTTTACTTGTGTGCAATATTAATGATATTGTTCAATAATTTCAACATTCTGTGGGATCAGCTTTCTTTGGGATGGGTACAAATATTGATCTCTTCCAGTCAGTTGGCCAGGTAGCTGTTTTCCAAATCTCTTGGCATAACTGAGTAAGTGCCTCCAGTGGGGCATCCATTTGTTGAAACATCTTAATGGGTATTCCATCAATTCCTGGACCCTTGCTCTTCACCACTTCAGTCAGTGCAGCTTCAACTTCTTCCTTCAATACCATTCGTCCTTGATCATATGCCTCCTCCTGAAATGGGTAAGATCAACCAGGTCTTTTTGGTACACTGACTCTATATATTTCTTCCATCTTCTTTGAATGCTTCCTGCATCATTCAATATTTTGCCCATAGTATCTTTCAACATTGCAACTCAAGGCTTAAATTTTGTCCTCAGTTCCTTCAGCTTGAGAAATGCTGAACATGTTCTTTCCTTTTGGTTTTCTAACTCCAGGTCTTTGCTCATTTCATTATAGTAATTGGCTTTGTCTACTCAACCTGCTCTTTCAAATCTGTTCACTCTTTTATCTTGTCATTTCTTTAGCTACTCTCTGCTCAAGGGCAAGTTTCAGAGTCTCTTCTGACATCCATTTTGGTCTTTTCTTCCTTTCATGTCTTTTTAATGACCTATTGCTTTCTTCATGGATGATGTTCTTGATGCCATCCCACAATTCTGGTTTTCGGTCATTGGTATTCAGTGCATCAAATCTATTCTTTAGATGGTCTCTAAATTAAAGAGGGATATATCCAAGGTCAAATTTTGGCTCTCGTGGACTTTTTTAAATTGTTTTCAACTTCAAGTTGAACTTGCATATGAGCAGTTAATGGTCTGTTCCACAATCAACTCCTGGCCTTGTTTTGGCTGAAGATATTGAGCTTTTCCACCGCCTCTTGCCACAGATGTAGTCAATCTGATTCCTGTGTACTCCCTTTGGCGAAGTCCACATGCATAGCCGCTGCTTTTGTTGAAAAAAGGTTTTTGCAATGAATAAATTGTTAGTCTTGTAAAATTCTATCATGCAATCTCCAGCATCATTTCTGTCACCAAGGCCAAGTTTTCCAACTACCAGTGATTCTTCTTTATTTCCAACTTTTGCATTCCAGTCAGTGATAATTAACACATCTTGATTGCATGTTCAGTCAATTTCAGACAGCAGAAGTTGGTAAAAATCTTCAATTTCCTCATCTTTGTCTTTGGTGGTTGGTGTGTGAATTTGGATAGTAACAGTATTAACTGGTCTTCCTTGTAGGTGTATGGATAATATCCTATCACTGACAGCACTGTACTTCAGGACAGATCTTGAAATGCTCTTTGTGATGGTGAATGCCATGCCATTCCTCTTCAAATTGTCATTCCCAGCATAGTAGATCATATGGTTGTCTGATTCAAAATGGCCAAAACCTGTCCATTTCAGCTCATTAATGCCTAGGATATCAATCTTTATGCGTCCACTTCATTTCTGACAACTTCCAATTTTCCTAGTTTCTTTATCTCTTACATTCCACGTTCCAATTATTAATGGATATATGCAGTTGTTTCTCCTCAATTTGAGTCGTGCCACATCAGCAAATGGAGGTCCTGAGAGCTTTACTTTATCCATATCAGTAAGGTTGGTTCTATTCTGAGGAGGCAGCTCTTCCCCAGTCATATTTTGAGTGCCTTCTGACCTAAGGGGTTCATCTTCCTGCACTGTATCTAACAATGTTTCCGGGCTATTCATAAAGTTGCCTAGTGATGTATCAGACAGTGTTTCTCTGCTATTCATAAGGTTTTCCCAGGCCAATTCTTGAGAAGTGGATGGACTTTTCCTTTTCCTAGTCTGTCTCAGTCTATAAGCTGCATTGAAACCTGTGCACCATGTGCAATCCTGCTGGCGTTTGAAACACCAGTGGCACAGCCACAAGCCTCACAGTAACACACAAGTCACCACAGTAGGACAAACTGACAGACAAGTCTGTCTCCCTTAGCTGTTCGAAACCTCTCTGCCCTCCCCTTACCTGGATCCCGCAGCTCTGTCTCGTCCCTGGCTTTTCCCCACTGGCATATAGGACACATTTAACAAACACTTGCTAAAACAAAATTAAAAATCTGAACACTTCAAACATTAGACCTCCTAACATGTAATAAAGGAGACTTGGTAGCTCAGCAGTTAAGCATCTGACTGCTAACCAAGAGGTTAGGTGACTCAAACCCACCATCCACTCCACAGGAGAAAGATGAGGAAGTCTGCTTCTGTAAAGATTTACAGCCTTAGAAACCCTATAGGGCAGTTCTACTGTGTTGTTTAGGTTGTTATGAATCAGAATCAATTTAATGGCAATGGGTTTGGCTTGGAACATGCAAAGAAGCAAAAAGTCTCACACATCAGGTATCTGTTCCAGAACCTTAAGCTATTTCATTCCTATTTCATATCCTTAATTGCTTCTTCCCATAATTCCTTATCTTATGTTCCTTGAATAATTTCCCCTGAATATCATTCCCTGAATCCTTTAACAGTATTCTAAACAGAGTAGGTCCTCAAGGAATGATTTGTAAATCAAATGTTTACTTTGAATGTTTCACTTTGAATATATAACACAAAGACAAACTTAACAGAAGTAAAGCAAATAACAAGACCCAGCAAAGGGGAGGAAGGCATGCAGTTATGGCAAACACTTGCGGAACGGTCATCAATACCCGGACAGAAGGGTTGTCTGGCTGGCAAAGGACTGGGAAGAGTTCCTTCAGCTTTTCTTTCTCTGTTTTGGGTTTAACAACTGGATCTTGGTTCATTAAAGAGCATGAAGGGGTTAAAAAAAAAAGAGAGAGAGAGATTTAACATCCTTAATATTGCAGTTAACAAAGTCATGTCAACATTAGATCTGCAACAAACAAAAACAGAACATGGCATCATTATTATTTTTCTTTTTTTTTTTAATTGTGATTTGGGTGAAAGTTTACAGAGAAAATTCACCCTCCATACTGCAGTTCACACATACTTTTTCTCATGACACTGACTGTAATCTCTCATAATGCAACAGCTCCCCTCCCACTTCCTCCCCATAGCCACCTCTTCCCTGTGTCCTTCCCTCCCACGCACTCCTGCCCCCTGAGCTGTCTTCCTGTGCATATATAGCCCTTCTATTCTCCCATGACTGATCTCTCCAAGGACTGTATCTACCTGATGTAAATATTCAGCTGATATGCCTGTCTTTTGTTCGGCTGGAAGCCACAGGAGTGGGTTCAATTCCAGCACATGGCATTTTGCTACACATTAATCACACACGTTACTACCAACATAACTTAATTTTCTAAAAACATTGACCCTGAAGCCCTCAACTGGCCGAGTACCCCGGCACGAGGCTAGGAGGGGTATGGCAGTGCTCATTTAATTCCGTCTCAATTTCTTCAAAAATTTTCACTAGAACATTCACCTGCTCAGCAACTGCTAGGAGGAAAACAAAGGTAACTGAGGGAAGCCCACAATCTGCACCACGCTGGGGGCCAAGCTCAGTGGGAAGCTGACTCACCTTTGCTGGTAGAAGGCTTTGCTGGGGGCCGCATGGTTTGTATGAGCCGTAGCAAGTTACTGATAAGAGAATCCTTTTGAAAAGAAGCAGAATAAAAACTGTCAGTCACCTGATGGATAAATACACTTAGAAAGGCCAAATGGCTAAGCGTATCCCCTGGAGAGGGACGTTACACACGTGAGTTCCACTAACAGGGACAAATGAAGCCGAGTAGTGAGCTGATATGGCACAAACACAGTTCAGAGCCTTCAGAGAAAGGTGATATTTAGGGCTCTTTGGGGGAAAAAGATATTTAGCTCCCTTCAACCATTTTATTTTCTGTGGTTTAGAACTACCTCCCAAACCCAGACTCTTGTTTCTGACTTCTAGCGTTCACAGCATAAGAACATGAACACCCACAGAGACTTCATGATGGAAATCTTGCCCCGTTTTTCTAGGAAATGTCTCAAGAGATCCAGTTATATCACCACCACTTTAAAAAAAAAAAAAAAAAAAACCTGTTCTGTAGAGTCAGTTCTGACTCATTGCAACCCTATAGGACAGAGTAGAACTGTCCCATAGATTTTCTAAGGCTGTAATCTTTATGGAAGCAGACTGCCACATCCCTCTTCCACAGAGCAGCTTGTGGGTTCGATCCAGCAACCTTTCTGTTAGTATCTGAGCACTTAATCACTGAGCCACCAGGGGTCAGTGGCGCAAAAACTTACATAATAGTTTTATTTGATGGCTATGTACAAATCCTTGTCTCCTTCCTATATCAAAATCCTATTTTTAAATTCAACAGTGGCAATAAAACAAGACAGAAGTCTCCAGACATACATACCGTGAATTCTGCACCATTTTTCACCAGAGAAACCTTAAAAGTATCAAAAGTGGTATTTTTCTCAGCAAGACTGATGACAAATTCAGCTGCAAACAAGAAAAGAAATAAAAACAAAACAAAAATTGGCAACTCCAACAACAAATCAGATTCAAATATATTAAAAAGAACTAATTTTCTATCTACGTGCTAGTGAATTTTTATAAACAAGAAGATACTGCTACAAACTTGCTCACCAAGCCCTTGAGTACATTTATCCTGGGAAAGACCAGCTATTCTGCCACAGATCATTGTATTTTCTTCTCACAAAACTACTAGCTAGCACACTAACGTATAGACCCTAGATGTGATGCTGCCTAAAAAAGTGAGCATGTATATACACATGCAAACAGACACATGGACACATACAATTTCTCGAGGGTCAAACTCAAATCACATGTGAGGACAAGGGAGCTGCTGGGTGGTACAACCGGCAAGTTGATGAAAAACTCACTTGCCCCACAAATTTTTCTCCACAAACCTGCCTAGTGCATTACAGCCTAAAGTCATTTGGTTTATGGAAGGCTGCAGCCTACAGTTAGAACCTTAACTCCATTTTGAGACTCAACGTAAGGTCAGATGCCATTTTTAATTTTCTATGTTTACTTCTCCAACACTTTTGACCATTAAATCACCAAAGAGGCATGCTTAGACAAGTCCAGGAAAATACAGGGAGAGGTAGTTTGCCATCAGGAAGAATACGGTAGAAAGTAGGTAAGTCAGGCAAGCCCAGGTAGAGGGAGCTTGCCCCGCAGTAAGAGCACATTAACTAGTATAGAGAAAGGTAGTTATACAAAGAACTAGGGAACTTGCTGCGGTGTGTCCTTCCTACAACAAACAAGATATTTACCTATAGGGCAATTACCACTCCTACCTTCTTCCTTGATATTGTAAATAAGGTTTGCTCATAAGGTTTTCAGTGGTCAATTTTTTTCAGAAGTGGACCACTAAATCTTCTTCCTAGTCTGTCTTAGTCTGCAAGCTCCCTTGAAACCTGTCCACCATGGGCAGCCCTGCTGGTATTTAAATTACGAATGACACAGCTTCCAACATCACAGCAACACGCAAGTTATCCCAGTAGACAAGCTGACAGGCTCTGAAACTTATTCTTGAAAGAAGAGTGGCTAAAGCGAATGGAAGAAATGATGAAATAAAAGAGCTGAACACAAGATTTCAAAGGGCTGCTCAAGAAGACAAAGTTTTATAATGAAATGAGCAAAGACCTGGAATTAGAAAACTAAATGGGAAGAACACATTAGGCTTAAGCTGAAAGAACTAAAGAAAAAATTCAAGCGTCTAGTTGAAATACTGAAGGAGTCTGTGGGCAAAATACTGAATGATGAGGGAAGTATCAAAAGAAGATGAAAGGAATACAAGAGTCACTGTACCAAAAAGAACTGGCTGACGTTCAGCCATTTCAGGAGGAAGCATATGATTAAGAATCAATGGTACTGAAAGAAATCCAAGCTGCACTGAAGGCTCCAGGAATTGAGGGAACACCTACCAACTGAGATGTTTCAAAAAACAGATCCAACACTGGGAAGCACTCACTCATTTATGCCAAGAAATTTGGAAGACAGCTACCAGGCCAACCCACTGGAAGAGATCCATATTCATGCCCATTCCAAAGAAAGGTGATTCAACAGAATGAGGAAATTATCAAGCAACACCTTTAATATTACACACAAGTAGAATTTTGCTGAAAATGATTCAAAAACAGTTGCAGCAGTATATTGACAGGGACATGTCAGGAATTCAAGCTAGATTCAGAAGAGGACGTGGAATAAGGGATATCATTGCTGATGTCAGATGAATCCTGGCTGAAAGCAAATACCAGGAAGATGTTTACCTGTGTTTTACTGACTATGCAAAGGCATTTGACTGTATGGACCATAATGAATTACAGATAACATTATGAAGAATGGAAATTTCAGAACACTTAATTATGCTCATGGGGAACCTGTACATAGATGTTGCATGGTTTAAAATGAGGAAAGTTATGCATCAAGGTTGCATTCTTTTACCATAGTTATTCAATGTTTGCTGAACAATTGATCCAAAAAGTTAGATTATATGAAGAACAATGCAGATGACACAACCTTGCTTGCTGAAAGTGAAGAAGACGTGAAACACTTACTAATAAAGATCAATGACTACAGCCTTCAGTACGGATTACATCTTAACATAAAGATAACAAGAATCCTCACAACTGGACCAACAAGCAACATCATGATAAATGGAGAAAAGATTGACGTTTTCAAGGATTTCATCTTACTTAGACCCACAATCAAGGCAGCAGACGAGAAACCAAACAACACACTGTATTGGGCAAATCTGCCGCAAAAGACCTCTAAAGTATTAAAGAGCAAAGATGTCACTTTGAAGATTAAGGTGCGCCTCACCCAAGCATCATATTTTCAATTGTCTCATATGCATGTGAAAGCTGGACAATGAATAAGGAAGACTGAAGAACTAATGCATTTGAATTACAATGTTGGGGAAGAATACTAAATATCCATGAACTGTCCCAAAAATGAACACATCAGTCTTGGAAGAAGTGTAACAAGAATGCTCCTTAGAACAAAGATGACAAGACTTTGTCTCTGTACTTTGGTCATGTTATCAGGAGGGCCCTGAAGAAGGATATCATGCTTAGTAAAATAGAGAGTCACCAAAAAAGAGGATTCTCAATGAGACGGACTGACACAGTAGCTGCAACAATGGGTCCAAGCACAGCAATGACTGTGAGGCTGGCACAGGACTGGGCAGTGTTTTGTTCTGCTGCTCACAGGGTCACTAAAGTTGGAACCAACTTTATGGCACCTAACAACAACAGCAAGGTTTGTTGGACCAATAAAGAACCTCCTGACTGTTATTACTGAAAACCTGTACCAATGATTATCTGAAAAACAATCAAGGTGATTCAACAGTTTTTAGTAAATCCATGGAAAGGTGAAGCTTTGACTAAATCGTAATGTTCTTTCACCTCAGACAGACACTATTCTGATGATATGTCCTTCAGTTTTTCATATTTCTTTTTGCTGCATATGCTGAGTACGATTTCTGTTTTTCACTACTATAACTTTGTGGTAATGTTACCCCAGGGTACTAGTTCTTGAAATTTCTAACATTAGGACTATTTATTAAGAGGACTATTTATTAAGAAACTTTTAGAAGAAAAGTGTGTACTACCAGGGGCTGAGATTGTCCTCACACTGAATTTCACAATTTTTTTTTAATTTTATGATTTCATCTGAATGCTAGTCCTACCAAATAATGAGAATAACACAAACATACTTGAAACATCTGTACGATGAAGTATTTATAACTAGTCCTACCACACCACATGTTGGAACTGGCCCTTACCTCTTTCATGACGTTAAGTAAAAAAGCCAGATGCCATGAGGCTACAGAGACAACCCATTGGTTCAACACCTGCTGAGAATTTGCATTTCCACCCCAGGTATAGTGAATCAGAATCTATATTTTAACAAGATGTCTACATAAGAATCAACTGGGGCTCTTGTTAAAATGAATGAAAGGCCACATCACCCAGAAACAAAATGATAAGACTACCACCTGGTTATTACCTAGAAGAAGATGAGATTGAGGAAAATCATACAGGATAGGCACAACCTGACTAGGAGGCAGAGAAAAGTGAACCAACAACTTGGCAGCTGCAGGACATCTTCCTAGGCACCATATGGCAACCCTTTGAAAAAGACATTATCATCTCCATTTTAAAGAGCAGAAAAACAACTTCAGAGAAACTAAGTATCTTGCTTAAGGTCACATAGCTAACCTCCCTGACTCCTTTTGTCACAGGCCCCTTCCCTTCCATCCCTCCAATGACTTCACCTCAGCTTCATTTAGGAAACAGAACAGTCAGATGTAACTCCTTCCCTTTTTTCTCCATTCATTTCTAAACCTTTGCATCCAGAACCACGGACCATCTACCCTTCAGCCGACTACAATGGATGAAGCATCCCTGTGTCTGCCAAAGGCAATGCCTCCATTCCTGTCCTAGATCCCACTCACCCCCTCTCATCTTCATAAGGACTCCCTCTCTCCTGTGGCCTTGCTCTAGGACCCTGGCTTTTTCTAATTACTCATTTTGGGTTTCCCAGATGTACCGTTTGCCCCCAAACTCCTAATGACTGGTGTTTAGAAAGTGGAACTGCATCAACAGCCAAGAGCACAGACACTGACTTCATGACAATCTGAACTCCAGACCAGGATATGTGATTGGGAGGAGGATTGTATACATTCTCAGAGCCTTGTTTTCTCAGTCTAGAAACAGAGATGATAAAAATACTATTTCACAGAGTAGCAGGAAGATCAAATAAGACAATGTAAATAAAGCGCTGGGGATCATACGTGACACGTAGTGAGCGCCCAATAAATGTCAGTCTTTAACAACATCATCGTGGATGTTGCTGCTGCTGTTGCTGTTATCAGTGTTTAATTATTTAAGGCTGAAAAACAAGCAATGATGACCGCCCCAAGTTTCAGTAACAGATCTGGGAAATGGTTTCTAACAGCTACGCCTACAGGTTCTCAAAAGCCACGGTTGCAGGTTCTCTGGACCTAAATCTTTTTACGGAGAGAGACAGAGACTCACACACACTCAGTCCATCAACCTCCTTTCTCCTTTCCGCTTCCCCCGGCCCCAAGCACAGAGGCCACAGGTACCTCCCCGGACTCACCCAGATCCTTGTCGTTGATCCCCAAATGATTGTCCAGTTCGGTGCAAACTTTCGACACCAAAGATAGATACTCGAGTTTGGCTAGTTCTTCCGCGGGGCCTGGCTCCGCCCCGGTTACGGCTCCCGCCATAGCGACAGCCACAGCCATGGCTACAGCACCCTCCGGCTTCGTACTACTGACACACGGAGCTACTCCAGCCGGCTCTAGTTTCCACTTCCGGGTCGGCGCACGTCCCTTTTGTTTACCGTAAATTGAAGACGTCAGGAACTTCTAATGATGCAGCCGGATGGATCATAGAGATCAGACAGGAAATACTTCAGGAGGGCCGAAAAGTGTGGGTTGTTCTTACGCTAGCCGGCGCCCTCTATAGGTGATCCAGATACTTCGCCCATCCTCAAGGTTGGAAAGGCGCTCCGGGGGCATAGTGCCTAAGGCGTTGACGGCTGACCGGACGCCTGGCGTTTCAATCCCACCAGCCGCTCGGCGGAAGGAAGATGGGGCTTTACCGCCTCGGAAACCCAATGGGGGTCGCTATGAGTTGAACTCGACTACATGGCAATGAGGTTTGTTTTTTTTTTTTCCCCAAGCCTGGAAACCTTTACTCCTCCCAACGCGCTCCCGCCCTTTGTCGGCAGAGGGCAACGGTGACCTGTGCATAGGGAAACGGGAAGAACCAAGAGCCGCCAGCGCCTGAGTTCTCAAGGTTTTGCGAAATAAATTGAACTCGAGAATCTGAAAAAAAATGTAACGCGCTAAACAGTTGATCTGCATCTTGCTGGAACCTCACTTCCTCCGGGTTCATAATAGTACGATTTCAAACGACTCTGTAAGAAACCAGAAGGTGATCGATTCTACTTCTGATATTAACTCCTCTCAATATGCCAGTGAGGAAACTGACACTTCCACTATCTCACTAGATGACCTTGCACAAGTTAATCTCTGGGGCCTTTGTTTTCTCGTCTGTAAAATGGGATAATGTGCCTCTAACTGGGAATAGGTGTAGACTGAATGAGATAACTATACAAGGAGCCTGACACATAGTAGGCACACTACAAATGCCAGTTAGTTTATACCCAGGCCAACGCAATGGTCACTGTAAAGCCAGCCTCTCAAACACAGATTCCCTCAGCCTGCGACCCTAAGGGACCTCTGGTGGTGTAGTGCCTAAGGCACTTGACTGCTAACCAGAAAGCTGGTGGTTCAAACCCACCAGCCACTCCTTGGAAGGAAGATAGGGGAAGGAAGATGGGGCAATCTACTTCCGTAGTGATACTGCCTCGGAAACCCAAGGAGGGGTTGCTATGAGTTGGTCCAACTCGAGGGCACATAACAACAAGAACAAGTCACTGCCCACACCACCATCCAAGATGAATAAGAAATTATTTCCCACCATCATGTTTATCATAACAAGGGCATTGCTTTTCTGTTTCTTCCTAGACTGACGCATGAGCTCAGCCCTACCCCTAATTTCTACCTTATTTCTCCTCAGCCCAAGACTGGTCCCTGCTGCTGGCATTTGGGGAAGAGCTTGGTATTAGGGAAAAGGAGGGAAGCAGAGAACAAAGCACTGCCCCTTTAGCGGCCCTGGCCTGAGTGGCGGAGGGTGGAAATCATCTAAGTGTGTGTAGCTGAAAGGTGTCATCCTCAGGACTAGTGAGAAGAATCATGGGACTTCCTGTCATCCAAACAAAATGGTGTTGCTGCAAACAAGTTAACCCTGGCTGTTTCTCCTGAGGTAAAACTGGGATCTTAGGGGAAACACCTCCACTCTGGAAGGCAAGATCACAATAATTTGCTTCTAAGAATGTGGCTGCCTCCAACTGTTATTATTACTAACACAGGAGACTTCAGGGAAGAAATGGCCCCTTCGCTGCTCTGACCGAACTCGAAAGTTGGGAAATCATCTTAAAGACACTGTGGAAATGAACTGAACCCTTTCATCTGAGGCCTTTACTGCCCCAGAGTAAGGTAAACAGTCAAACACCCCTCATTTTTCACTCCTGGACTTTTCCCCAAATTCTTCTCCAAATTTGAAGGAATTCAGCAAACATGTATTGAACATCTGCTTGGTGCCCAGGCACTGTGGTAGGTTCTGGAAAGGATCCTGATTAGGGGTCTGAAAGGTAGTGAAAACATCCAGGAAGAACTAGAATATTCTAAACGCTGCACTCGGCCGAGGAAGCTCGGTGGCAAAGCTGTGTTTATAACTCTAGTTTCTGCTGCCTAAACACGAAGGCAGGTGACAGGAAAACAAAAACTGAAGCAAGTCAACTCCCTGTCATCTGAGGGCAGCGGGGAGGAGGGGAGATGTAGGCTGGGGGCCAGGGCCCATTTCACACGGCAGTTTGTCCTATTGTAGTCCATTATTTGTCCACCTTATCTTCTGATGCCCAAGCACAGCCTCAATTTTGAGCAAAATGTGCCTGACCTAAAACCCCCTCTCTTCGACCTGCCATCTGCACTGAGCTTTGTTCTCCAGGGCTTTAGGGTATTAGGGCAAAAAGAGTTCCTCCTCAGGAGGCTTTTATTTTTTGTCTAAACCAGTTTCTTCCCTCTCTCTCTTTTCAGTGCCATCTCAAAACTGTCAGGCACTAGACACACTTGGGATGTAAATTTGTTAAGAAATTGTTATTCCCCTGGTCCCTGGAGAAGAATACCATGCTTGGTAAAGTGGAAGGTTAGTGAAAAAGGGGAAGGCCCTCAACAAGATGGACTGACACAGCGGCTGCGACAATGGGCTCAGGTATAGCAAGGATTGTGAGGCTGGCACAGGACCGGTCAGTGTTTCGTTCTGTTGTACATGGGGTTGCTAGGAGTCGGAACCAATTCTATGGCATCTAACAACAGCAACCACTACCTCCTCACCGTCTGTGGGAATGATGAGGAATTTATGTATATTTATTTGTGGAGCTCTGGTAGCATAGTGCTTAAGGCATTTGACTGCTAACCAGAAGGCTGGCAGTTCAAACCCACCAGCCACTTCTCTCAAGGAAGAGTGGACAATCTAATTTCATAGAGATACCGCCTCAGAAACCCAAGGAGGGGTCACTATGAGTTGGAATTTACTGGACAGCAGTGAGTTTGGGTTTTCTTTTTTTTTTTTTTGACCCTGCTTCAGGATCTAGTCACTCTGGTGGTACAGTGCCTAAGGCATTTGACTGCTAACCAGAAGGCTGGACGTTCAAACCTGCCAGCTGCTCCATGGAAGAAAGATGGGGCAGTCTACATCAGTAAAAGTTTACTGCCTTTGGTATTTCTTACACTTACTAGTTTGGCTTGGTTTTCTTTAAGAAAAAAA